>NC_060207.1:231720000-232061250 GCF_021130785.1 Homalodisca vitripennis
ATGATAGCGTTTAGACGAGAGGTAAAACAAACAAACAAGGAGTTTTCCGACTCCTTGCAAAAGTACTCGGAATGGATGGATGAAAATACTAAAAAGATTGAAGAAGCAACACAACGTATTAATTCCGTTGTGGATAAAATTGACGTTCTTTATCAGGAGAACGTTACCTTGAAAAAAACTGTTAATGAATTGAATATGAAAATTAACTCATTGGCTCAGTCAGCTAAACAGAACGAGGTGGAAATAAGTGGCGTCCCCTGTGGAGATAAGGAGGATCTGATGGATATTTTAAATAAGATATCAACAGCAATTGGTTTTGGTTTCAACGAAAATATGATAGACAAGTGCTACCGATACAAACGAACAGGTGCAGGGGACAGGCCAGGAGGGATAGTGGTGCGCTTCGTGCGTCACATTGATCTTCAGAATTTCATTGATAAGAGAAGGGAGAAAAGAAATCTGAATACCAGGGATCTCGGCTTTATGGGAGGAGATGCAATGCCAGTCTACGTCAACAACTGCCTCACCCCTGAGAGGAGGAAGCTTCTAAATGCAGCCCGCCAAGTGAAGAAGGACAAACTATATACCTATTTGTGGATAAAAGATGGACGCATTTTTATGCGAAAAAATCAAGGGGATCGATATATTATTGTGGATTCCCCTGAGGATCTAAATAAACTAGCGTGAGAATTGAGTCACCTTACGCTCATTGTGAGTAAACAAGTGTTATTACTGTGTGTATTTATGTGTAAAGAATTTAAATATATTTCTAATATGAAGTTTCTTAGTTTACAAAAATATCTGTTAAGAGTGTGTTTTGCGTATTTAAGTGTGAACGGATGACCGTTGTAAGTATATTTTTAGTATTGTGTGAATTTTATATTTTCAATCATAAATGGTAGATAATCAAACAATAAATGATAAGAGTCAGACGAATCAAATATTTGTTAACAGATCGTTAGGGTCAAAAAATTATTTAAGGATCATTCATGTTAATGCGGAAAATATTATTGTACATAGAGAAACTTTTCTAAGCCTTTTTAATAACGAAAGTTTTGATATTATAGTTGTAACAGAAACATTTCTAAAGCCAGCTGTCTCATCTGTTGTTGTTTATGATTGAAAATTACAATTTAATACGTCATGATAGAGAGGGTAAAGAAGGAGGAGGCCTCGCGATTTATATTAGAAAGGAATTTAATTATATAATTATAAAATTATTTGTATGTCTAATGCAGTATATTGTAAAAAAAAAACCAGAATATCTTGTTTTGGAAGTTTCTTTGAGATGGAAATTGTTATTGTGTGCTGTGTACCGTCCACCAAAAGTGGGTCATATAGCTGAATGCTTTGATGTATTAGCAAATCTGACACCTGTTTATGATAATTTTGTTTTAATTGGAGATTTTAATACCGACATTAGTGATAATAGGATTTTCGCTGATAAGACCCAGTTTTTGAATCTTGTAAACAGTTTGAATTTATGTATACTGCCTTTAAATCCTACATATCATAGGCCTAATTCCGATTCTTTGTTAGATTTAATTATTGTTAATAACAGGGATAGAGTAAGAGAATTCGGTCAAACTTCTGTTTCAGGGTTATCATATCATGATTTAATATATGTAGAGTTAAATCTGAAAACCAAACTTGTTAGAGATAATGGAAAAATACTGATACGGGGACTTTAAAAACATGGATAAGGATAGCCTAAAAACCGAATGTGCTAATATATGTTGGAACGATATTTTTGTAAGTAATTGTGTTAATTTCAAGGTTGAAATATTAAATAATAAACTAAGACAATTATTTGATAAGTATATACCTGAGAGAAAAATTTCCAAGAAGAAAAACGTTTGTCCTTGGATTAATGATGAAATTAAAAACATGATGAAGGAAAGAGATAGAGTTTTATAAGCAGTATGTAAGAACTAAGAATAATATTGTATGGGAAAACTATAGAGTTTTACGCAATAGGATAAAAAGAATAGTTAGAGATAGTAGGAATCAACATTTTGCACATGTTTTTCAAAATGAACAATCAAATAAAGATCTTTGGAAAATCTTAAAGAGTCAGGGAGCTGGCAAAGTGTCAAAAAAGTTGATTGATCCTGTCATGTCTTTAGATAATTTAAAATGCATATTTTTGTGGTGTTAATAATAGAATAAACCCAGACCTTATTGAATATTATAAAAACTTATTTAATCCTAATAGTGTAAATAATAGTTTCCAATTTAATGGTATTGATTCTGATACTGTGTATAAGGCTTTGATGGATGTTTCGTCAAATGCTATTGGCAATGATGGAATTCCAATAAAATTCTTTCGAATAATCTATGAGGAGATAAAACATGTGCTATGTCACATTTATAATTTTTCTTTGGCAAATAGTGTGTATCCTGATAAATGTAAGGAGGCTTTAATTCTTCCCCTACCAAAAGTATCTGATCCTTCGGAGTGCAAGCATTATCGATCAATAAATATTTTGTGTGTACTAGGTAAGATGTTAGATAAGATTGTGTTTCAGCAGATGTATAAATATATTAATGATAATAACATTTTGTTCAAGTATCAGTCTGGATATAGATCATCATATAGTACTCAGACTGCACTGATAAGAATTACAGATGATATTAGATTGGCTATAGATAATAGGAAAATTACTATATTAATGTTACTAGATTTTTACAAGAGCGTTTGATTGTGTACAGCATCGGCTTTTGTTATCCATACTTGAGTCATATAATTTTAGTGTAAGTACTGTTAATTGGTTCAAGTCTTATTTAGAACAAAGAATTCAAAGGGTAAAGACAACGGGGGGATCTTTCTCGGATTGGAAATTAAATAGTGTAGGAGTTTCCACAAGGCTCAAACCTCTCAGCTTTATTGTTTTCACTATATATTAATAGAATTGATGAACCTATTATGTTTAGCAGGTTGATGTTGTATGCAGACGACACCCAAATGTATATACATTGCCATTTAAAAGACATTAATACAGCTATAAATAATATAAACGTTGATTTGGGAAAAATTTACAAGTGGTGTACTGATCATGGCTTGAATCTTAATATATCAAAATGTAAACCAATAATTATCGGTAATCCTAGGTTAATTTCAAATATTGATATTGATAATGTGTTTCCAGTTGTGATAAATAATCAGATTTTAAAATATGAGCAATCCGTTGTGAATTTAGGATTAAGAATGAACCATACTCTATCGTGGGTCGAACAAGTAAATTATATTCATAACAACGTTTTTCAGTCCATATATCAATTTAAAAGATTGTGTTTTAATCCTCCAGTGTTTATTAAGAAAATGTTAGTTTTAACTTTGGTTATACCATACTTTGATTACGCTAATTTAGCATTTTGTGATTTGAATGATACCTTAATTAGTAAATTACAAAGGGCTCAAAATGCGTGTATTAGGTACATT
This sequence comes from Homalodisca vitripennis, assembly GCF_021130785.1. Classification (NCBI taxonomy): domain Eukaryota; kingdom Metazoa; phylum Arthropoda; class Insecta; order Hemiptera; family Cicadellidae; genus Homalodisca; species Homalodisca vitripennis. The sequence goes on from NC_060207.1 coordinate 231,723,443, forward strand.
TTTAATTTGAGGTTGGATGATCATGTAACTAGATACTATTCTAGGTTGGTATGGCTAAAAATAAAGGAAAGAAGGGAATATAATATTTTAAGTATGATGTATAAACTTTTTCAGAGAAGGAAACCTGACTATTTGTATAAAAAATATTCAAGATTGTTTGATGTTCATTTGAGAGAAACACGTTTTGGTAATAGTACGCTTCAGTTTCCTATTCATAGAACTGGTTCGTATGGGAGATCTTTCCATGTAATGTCCATTAGGTTTGTGATTATGTTATGTAATGATATTAAGAATAGTGTTAGTTATGATATATTTCGTAAAAACTCAGAGAGGAATTATTAAGAAGGTATTTATAGATATTAGTTGAATTAATAACATTTGTACGATTTAATAAATGAAATAAAAAATTTTTTATGAGATAAACTTGAAGTGTATAAATTTAGAAGATACCGAGTGTAAGTGTGAAAATTTGTAGTTTAAATGTAGTAAAACGAGATGTAATAGTTAGTTATTCTTATTAAGTTAACTATAATGCCACAACTCAATTGTAAAATTCTGTATTTGTTAAAGTTTGAAGCCTGTCTTGGTGGAGGAGTGGACCATCGGTCCAAACCAAGGCAGGGTAAATAATCTCTCTCTCTCTCTCTCTCTCTCTCTCTCTCTCTCTCATTTTATCAGGTTAGTATCCTATAGTGTTTTACTCATCATGAACTGCAGCAAATGTAAAATTTCTATTGACACTACGTCTGAATATCTGACTTGTATTGATTGTAACGGGTACTTTCATTTATCATGTCTCAGTAACATTACTAAAACCGATTTTGACTATATCGTTAATTCCAGTTTAACCTGGAAGTGTGAAGCGTGTGTAAAGAGAAAGTCAGGAAGGGGAGATACCACACCTGTGACTCCCACAAGTGAAAAATTGGTAAATCCCATGTTATTTAGTTAAACTAAAAGTATGAAAACAAGTGAATCTGAAAATGACTCTGAATCCGGAGTGTCTAAGAAACATACTTGCTACGTTTGTAATAAAGGATTTTCTTTTAATTCTATCCGTGCTGTATGTTCTAAATGTCAAGGTATGTACCATTTAAAGTGTACCAAGCCTGCCATAACCAAGGATGAATATTTAAAAGTTAAAACTAGATGGGAGTGTGTACAATGTAAGCAGGACCGTAGTGGAGATATCAAAGACGATAAGTCTAGAGATAAGGATGCAGCTGGCGCGGTCGGTGCAAAGGACATTACTCTAGCTGATATCTTATCGGAGATGATAGCGTTTAGACGAGAGGTAAAACAAACAAACAAGGAGTTTTCCGACTCCTTGCAAAAGTACTCGGAATGGATGGATGAAAATACTAAAAAGATTGAAGAAGCAACACAACGTATTAATTCCGTTGTGGATAAAATTGACGTTCTTTATCAGGAGAACGTTACCTTGAAAAAAACTGTTAATGAATTGAATATGAAAATTAACTCATTGGCTCAGTCAGCTAAACAGAACGAGGTGGAAATAAGTGGCGTCCCCTGTGGAGATAAGGAGGATCTGATGGATATTTTAAATAAGATATCAACAGCAATTGGTTTTGGTTTCAACGAAAATATGATAGACAAGTGCTACCGATACAAACGAACAGGTGCAGGGGACAGGCCAGGAGGGATAGTGGTGCGCTTCGTGCGTCACATTGATCTTCAGAATTTCATTGATAAGAGAAGGGAGAAAAGAAATCTGAATACCAGGGATCTCGGCTTTATGGGAGGAGATGCAATGCCAGTCTACGTCAACAACTGCCTCACCCCTGAGAGGAGGAAGCTTCTAAATGTAGCCCGCCAAGTGAAGAAGGACAAACTATATACCTATTTGTGGATAAAAGATGGACGCATTTTTATGCGAAAAAATCAAGGGGATCGATATATTATTGTGGATTCCCCTGAGGATCTAAATAAACTAGCGTGAGAATTGAGTCACCTTACGCTCATTGTGAGTAAACAAGTGTTATTACTGTGTGTATTTATGTGTAAAGAATTTAAATATATTTCTAATATGAAGTTTCTTAGTTTACAAAAATATCTGTTAAGAGTGTGTTTTGCGTATTTAAGTGAACGGATGACCGTTGTAAGTATATTTTTAGTATTGTGTGAATTTTATATTTTCAATCATAAATGGTAGATAATCAAACAATAAATGATAAGAGTCAGACGAATCAAATATTTGTTAACAGATCGTTAGGGTCAAAAAATTATTTAAGGATCATTCATGTTAATGCGGAAAATATTATTGTACATAGAGAAACTTTTCTAAGCCTTTTTAATAACGAAAGTTTTGATATTATAGTTGTAACAGAAACATTTCTAAAGCCAGCTGTCTCATCTGTGTTGTTTATGATTGAAAATTACAATTTAATACGTCATGATAGAGAGGGTAAAGAAGGAGGAGGCCTCGCGATTTATATTAGAAAGGAATTTAATTATATAATTATAAAATTATTTGTATGTCTAATGCAGTATATTGTAAAAAACCAGAATATCTTGTTTTGGAAGTTTCTTTGAGATGGAAATTGTTATTGTGTGCTGTGTACCGTCCACCAAAAGTGGGTCATATAGCTGAATGCTTTGATGTATTAGCAAATCTGACACCTGTTTATGATAATTTTGTTTTAATTGGAGATTTTAATACCGACATTAGTGATAATAGGATTTTCGCTGATAAGACCCAGTTTTTGAATCTTGTAAACAGTTTGAATTTATGTATACTGCCTTTAAATCCTACATATCATAGGCCTAATTCCGATTCTTTGTTAGATTTAATTATTGTTAATAACAGGGATAGAGTAAGAGAATTCGGTCAAACTTCTGTTTCAGGGTTATCATATCATGATTTAATATATGTAGAGTTAAATCTGAAAACCAAACTTGTTAGAGATAATGGAAAAATACTGATACGGGACTTTAAAAACATGGATAAGGATAGCCTAAAAACCGAATGTGCTAATATATGTTGGAACGATATTTTTGTAAGTAATTGTGTTAATTTCAAGGTTGAAATATTAAATAATAAACTAAGACAATTATTTGATAAGTATATACCTGAGAGAAAAATTTCCAAGAAGAAAAACGTTTGTCCTTGGATTAATGATGAAATTAAAAACATGATGAAGGAAAGAGATAGAGTTTATAAGCAGTATGTAAGAACTAAGAATAATGTTGTATGGGAAAACTATAGAGTTTTACGCAATAGGATAAAAAGAATAGTTAGAGATAGTAGGAATCAACATTTTGCACATGTTTTTCAAAATGAACAATCAAATAAAGATCTTTGGAAAATCTTAAAGAGTCAGGGAGCTGGCAAAGTGTCAAAAAAGTTGATTGATCCTGTCATGTCTTTAGATAATTTAAATGCATATTTTTGTGGTGTTAATAATAGAATAAACCCAGACCTTATTGAATATTATAAAAACTTATTTAATCCTAATAGTGTAAATAATAGTTTCCAATTTAATGGTATTGATTCTGATACTGTGTATAAGGCTTTGATGGATGTTTCGTCAAATGCTATTGGCAATGATGGAATTCCAATAAAATTCTTACGAATAATCTATGAGGAGATAAAACATGTGCTATGTCACATTTATAATTTTTCTTTGGCAAATAGTGTGTATCCTGATAAATGTAAGGAGGCTTTAATTCTTCCCCTACCAAAAGTATCTGATCCTTCGGAGTGCAAGCATTATCGATCAATAAATATTTTGTGTGTACTAGGTAAGATGTTAGATAAGATTGTGTTTCAGCAGATGTATAAATATATTAATGATAATAACATTTTGTTCAAGTATCAGTCTGGATATAGATCATCATATAGTACTCAGACTGCACTGATAAGAATTACAGATGATATTAGATTGGCTATAGATAATAGGAAAATTACTATATTAATGTTACTAGATTTTACAAGAGCGTTTGATTGTGTACAGCATCGGCTTTTGTTATCCATACTTGAGTCATATAATTTTAGTGTAAGTACTGTTAATTGGTTCAAGTCTTATTTAGAACAAAGAATTCAAAGGGTAAAGACAACGGGGGGATCTTTCTCGGATTGGAAATTAAATAGTGTAGGAGTTCCACAAGGCTCAAACCTCTCAGCTTTATTGTTTTCACTATATATTAATAGAATTGATGAACCTATTATGTTTAGCAGGTTGATGTTGTATGCAGACGACACCCAAATGTATATACATTGCCATTTAAAAGACATTAATACAGCTATAAATAATATAAACGTTGATTTGGGAAAAATTTACAAGTGGTGTACTGATCATGGCTTGAATCTTAATATATCAAAATGTAAACCAATAATTATCGGTAATCCTAGGTTAATTTCAAATATTGATATTGATAATGTGTTTCCAGTTGTGATAAATAATCAGATTTTAAAATATGAGCAATCCGTTGTGAATTTAGGATTAAGAATGAACCATACTCTATCGTGGGTCGAACAAGTAAATTATATTCATAACAAAGTTTTTCAGTCCATATATCAATTTAAAAGATTGTGTTTTAATCCTCCAGTGTTTATTAAGAAAATGTTAGTTTTAACTTTGGTTATACCATACTTTGATTACGCTAATTTAGCATTTTGTGATTTGAATGATACCTTAACTAGTAAATTACAAAGGGCTCAAAATGCGTGTATTAGGTACATTTTTAATTTGAGGTTGGATGATCATGTAACTAGATACTATTCTAGGTTGGTATGGCTAAAAATAAAGGAAAGAAGGGAATATAATATTTTAAGTATGATGTATAAACTTTTTCAGACAAGGAAACCTGACTATTTGTATGAAAAATATTCAAGATTGTTTGATGCTCATTTGAGAGAAACACGTTTTGGTAATAGTACGCTTCAGTTTCCTATTCATAGAACTGGTTCGTATGGGAGATCTTTCCATGTAATGTCCATTAGGCTTGTGAATATGTTATGTAATGATATTAAGAATAGTGTTAGTTATGATATATTTCGTAAAAAAACTCAGAGAGGAATTATTAAGAAGGTATTTATAGATATTAGTTGAATTAATAACATTTGTACGATTTAATAAATGAAATAAAAAATTTTTTATGAGATAAACTTGAAGTGTATAAATTTAGAAGATACCGAGTGTAAGTGTGAAAATTTGTAGTTTAAATGTAGTAAAACGAGATGTAATAGTTAGTTATTCTTATTAAGTTAACTATAATGCCACAACTCAATTGTAAAATTCTGTATTTGTTAAAGTTTGAAGCCTGTCTTGGTGGAGGAGTGGACCATCGGTCCAAACCAAGGCAGGGTAAATAATCCCTCTCTCTCTCTCTCTCTCTCTCTCTCTCTCTTCTCTCTCTCTCTCTCTCTCTCTCTCTCTCTCTCTCTCTCTCTCTCTCTCTCTCTCTCTCTCTCTCTCTCTCTCTTTCTCGCTCTCTCTCTCTCTCTCTCTCTCTCTCTCTCTCTCTCTCGTCTTCTCAATACACTAATATTAATATTTTTTTCTTCTTTGATCCTATAATACTTGATTTATCGTCTGGGCTTCCACACAATGCTTACATCTATTATCTTTAATCCAACTATATTCAGAGATTTTCCTTGAAGTCTCAATTTCCACTTATGAATTGTATCTTACAGAGAGCAAACTTTTATTTCACTCTGTTTCTTCATCTAACATCCGGGACGTAATGTATGTCTCTTTTCGTTTCGTATTACTCCTCTATCGTTTCCACCACTATTCTAGTGTTTTTTCTTTTCACCTCGATTTTTACTCTCTCGCTTATCTACTTATACTTATCTTCTTTCTTATCCTCTCTTCTTTCATATAGTGTAATTAAATAGCTGAAACTAATAACCCTCATGCAATACAGTGTTACATTAAACTATAACCCTAGACAATATTTTTGTTAACTCACTAATGTTGATCTTGCCATTCGCCCTTTTCCAGTTTCTATCGAGATCTCATAAATGCTATATTATCGGATCCAGTGGTCATGCAGTACGTATAATGTTATAAAGTTTTTATAGATTAATATCCTTTAAACAGTTCTTCTCCCACAATTATTATGACAACCAAATCACCCCATTTTCTTAAAAAGAAATATTATCCTTTCTTTTCTTTACCATATCAGTATTGCGAAGACTCTATCACGCCTTCATAAGCAAGTTTAGCTCGTAAAATACTATTCGTGGGAAGTGTAATATTTTTATTTAAGCTCCTGACATTAAAAGACAAGATAAAGAAATAATTAAAAACAATGTTTTACTTATAACAGGGTTCCAAAACCCAATTTTGTTTGTAAATGACTCTTTTATATATTTTTTTTTTCATTGAACAATTTACTCCTCTTAACTTTTAGTGCTTCTCACAAAAATCCATAATTGTGCTGGTGAATATTAAATGAAATGTATATTCGTATGAACAATAAGCAGGAGTTCATGCTAAATAGGAGAATATGATGCTTATGAGGAAATTCTCAACTTAACAAGGAAAGTGGGAACTGTGCAAGAAGAAATGGAAATATTGACCTATAAACCCTCGGAGGGTTAGATAAGCGTTTTTAACCGGGAAGAATAAAACGGACAAAGTAGGCAAAGCGACGCTGTGCAAAAAAGAGAATGACCTTCCTACAAGTTTAAGATTTCCTCCAAAGACGGACAAGAGAACAAAGGCTTCGTTGTAATGCTTGTATATGTGGTTTTATTTGTTTTAAGAACTTTTTTCTACATATTTGTTTCATGAAATACTTATATAAATTCTTCATGGAATATTCATTTAAATTCAAAATATTGCATCTTAAGTTGGGTTAAACATAAAAGTGAAGTAAGACATCAATAGCACTAGAAATATACCACATCACTCTACAGCTCTTTTTACTTTATTTTTGGCGAATATTTGACCAAAACTTTATGTTATGTGAAACTTTTATTAGACTATTAAGGATAAGTATAGGTCTGGATATAAACGCGGCATATTACGAATCGAGGTTCAAATTATAGTTTCCGAGAAAATACAGAAAGAATAACTCTTTAGGGACCAGACACAGTTTTTTCATGTTATGTATAATGTAGACTATACTTACAAGATAAGTAAAATATAAACAGAATTTGTCTTATGTAAAGTTGTATTTGAGTTTGTTAGCAATGCAGATTGGCCGTTTGCATCGAATCAGACGTCTGAAATTTAGTAAAGATGTAAATGAATTTGTTCAATATCTGTGTCTGCCCGCAGACTATTGTTTTGTATTCTTTAGATGGTGCATGTGGTTATCGGTTGGAGCTAATTTCATGGTATCAAACCTAATATGTTCAATTATGTCAGAATAAATCAGTGTATTCGACAAGATGTAGTAGAAAATTAAAGTAGCCATTGTAGGTTGTTGTCTAGTCAAGGTACACGGAAGTAACTAAAATATAAACAAATGAATTTTAATTATTTTATCATATTATTATTGAAGGTTTGAATTAAAGTAAAGTTTGTATTATGAAATTATCTTTTCAAAAACTATATGTTTCTACTAAATATTAATAAAAATAAAGTAGTTATTATACATATGTTATGTTCTTCCTAAATGACATATTTTTAAAAGTTCTGGGTAAAATTTGTATTAATATAATCAGTTTTTCCGAGTGCGTGTTTTAAAATGGTTTATAGAATGGATGGTGTAGCTCAGATAGCACCAGTCCTAAAACAGTAATATCTCAGTAATTCCTAACATAAAGAGTACTACTCTGTAAACTTGCATTGTATATGGCGTATTTCAACCAGAACAGCTCCTAAAACAATAATATCTTTATGTTTGTTCTCTTATGACAAACAGTTTAGAAAACTGAACCTAGTTCTATAAGGACCTTTTCGCTACTTCCGGAATGATAAGATATTCTGGATGGGTAAGGTTGGGGGTAGAGGCTGCCCCCTGCCGAGATCCATGATGAAGAATTTAGGGCATTAATCTCAAGTCATGACCCCTCCCCTTGGAAGAAGGAGAATTCAGTTTAACAGTAATAAATTAGTAACTGCTTTAAATATACAATGCAAAGTAATACACAAAGTCATTTACAAAGTAAACTGGCATTGGTATATGGTGTAGCTCTGACAGAACCAGTCCTAAAACAGTAGTTTCTCAGTAACTCCCCTTAGGAGAGCCGAACGCATTAACTTAAAGCGTTCCTGATAGCAGTAAACAAGTGATTGCTTTTAGTAAAGGAACTGTCTTTTTCTGGTTAATCAAAATATAGTACTTGACACATTACAAGACTATCAAAGAATTAAGAACACATAATAGGATACGAAAATTAAATATTGTTGATATGAACATGTTTATAAAAACATATGTAATCTAACAAAACTATAGTTAGGTGATCATCACTTGAAATGTAACCTTGAGTATTGATTACAGTAGGTTTACACTGGGGAAGTGATGTGATCCTTACTTATTGTTCTAATCACAGTCATTCCAAGCAAATTTAGTAATAGTATCTGTTTCCTTTTGTGTATTATGTAAATTATCTTATTATTTCTGAAATAATTATGTAGTCGCAACAAAGTACATAGCAAGACCTTTAAACTGTTAATTCGACACCTTAAGAGATAGAAATAAGAAAAGTGTATTTATTTTATTAAATATTTTTTATAGTTATATAATGCATATTTTGTTTAGAACAAACTAATGTATTTTAAGATAATTTAAGGGTAAATATTTTATTCAAATCCACTTACAATCTTAAACAATGTTTATACTGTAATATCAAGATTGTAACATATATTTCAAGTGAAAGTCTGTAAAATATTTCTACACTAACATTTTCTCATATCCTGACGGTGGTTTCCTTAGCTATCCCTAAGCTCTATTTCATTAGACGGTTCTGTTTGGGATGAAAACAAATAAATCAGTGTAGTAAAGAATGTAAATTTGAGAAATAAATTAAAACTATATGATGTAAAAATAACTAATAGTATCATGCTTTGTTTGGATGCATATAAACAAAATTCAAGCATAGTAAAAAGTTATAATATTTAGCAATTATAATTTATGTGTGGCAATGGGCAATGATACTCACTTATGATAATGAAACGACATGACAAAGATGCAACAAATTCTATAATATGAAGTTATATGGCTGTAAGATGTAAGACAATATATTAGAGAACAATATATTAGAGAGAGAGAGAGAGAGAGAGAGAGAGAGAGAGAGAGAGAGAGAGAGAGACAATTTGTTTTATTTGACAATTTGTTTTATTTATCCTGCCCAGGTTTAGACCGAAGGTCCACTCTTCCACCTGGACAGGCTGAATATATAACTACAGAACATTCTACTCTGCAATTGAGTTGCTATTGGTTTACAGCATTACATATTCATTCCTTCTACCAACTACATGCACATGCATTATTATATTATACTACTACATGCATTATTCTAACTCACTAAGTCAAACTTTGTCAATACACTTTTTCTTTTTTTTTCTTTTTAACTCCTGTATTTCTTACATCCAAGATTACTTCAACTACATGCAAATAAGGTACTTATTATCCTAAAGTCTACTCATACCTAAGTAACAATGAATTTCTCAATTTTCTCGCAAAAATCCTCTCTTTTTCAGCCTTTTTTATATCATGTTCCAGGCCATTTATCAGTCTTATTGATGTGACAAGAAATGACCTATTGTATACTACAGTTCTGTGGATTGGAAACTGAAACAGTTCTTCACCATACCTCGTATTTCTAACATGAACACTATGCATTACATGGTAAAGCTCATACAAATAGTCTGGTTTATTGTATTTTAAAATTTTAAAAACTAAATTCAATACACAAAATTCCCGTCTTTCCTTCATTTTTAACCATTTTAACTGCTTGTAGTATGGTGTTACATGCTCATGATATTTTAAATTAAAAATGTAACGTATACAAGAATTTTGGGCTTTTTGCAATTTATTATTTAGTTCCCCATTGATATCACAATATGCTGCAATGCCATAATCAATAATAGGAAATATCAATGACGAGACAAGTTGTTTTTTTACTTCCAAACAAGGTTGAAATCGAAGACGTCTAAATTGGTATAAACATTGATAAATCTTTTTGGTCACGTATTCAACCTGATTATTCCAACATAAATTACTATTACATCTTAATCCTAGGTTAACAACATCTCTTTCAAGCTTTATAGATTGACCATTAATTTTGACTGGAGCCACTTCTTGTTCCCCAACACTATCAAGCATTCTTTTAGTTCCAATTATAATTGGTTTACATTTAGCAGTGTTGAGGTTCAAGCCATGACTCTTACACCACGAATATATTGTGATTAAATCAACATTTAGCAAGTTAGTAATTGTATGATTGAGCTTATTTCTATCACAATGGATATATAGTTGCATATCATCTGCATACAGCATCGTACTACAAAACATTAAATTTTCACTTATTCTATTTATGTACAGACTAAACAACAAAGCGGACAATGTTGAGCCCTGGGGTACACCGACTGTATTCATTCTCCAATTAGATGTAGATCCCTCATGTGTTTTTACCCTTTGCAGTCGATTAGACAAATAAGATGTAATCCATTTTACAGATTTATCACCAAAATTATAGGACTTCAAAATGGATATAAGCAATGAGTGGCTAACACAGTCGAATGCTCTACTGAAATCTAACAGCATGAGCACAGTAAGTTGTCTATTATCAATAGCCCTCCTAATATCATCAGTCACTTTAATTAATGCAGTTTGTGTGCTGTAGTGTTTTCTGTAACCAGACTGATATTTAAGCATAATATTATTTTTGTTAACAAATTCATTTATTTGCCAGTATACAAGCTTATCAAGTACCTTCCCCAATACACACAATATATTTATTGGTCTAAAGTGCTTACATTCTAATGGACTTAATACTTTTTGGCAGGGGCAAAATGTTAGCTTTCTTCCACTCATTAGGGTACACATTGTTACAGATTGAGTAGTTAAATATATGACACAATACATGCTTTATACAGTCGTAAATCATCTTAACAAATCTAACATGAATTCCATCTGGTCCAACCGCATTTGACGAAATTGTATTCAGAGCATGACCAACTTGCTCTTCTGAAATCTCCCTGAACACAAAATATTCACGATTGGGACTCATTTGACTTGCATAATAGCCAACCAAGTTAATATCTATGTCATTGTCAACACCACAAAAATAATCGTTCAACTCGTTCAGGTTGACCTTTGGTTCAATGCCCTTATCAGTATGTTTACCAGCACCTTGGCTTTTCACAACAGACCACATCTGTTTATTAGACTTGCCCGGTGAAATGAGGGATTTAAAATATTGGTTTCTTTCATCTCTTAGCTGCCTCTTAACACTATTTCTAAGTTTCCTATATCTCTCCCAAATATCAACATTTCTTGTTCTAATATATTGTTTATAGAGTACATCTCTATCCTTCATCATAGCTCTAATATGACAATTTAACCAAGGACATGCAGGTTTCTTTTTACATATTTTCCTTTCCGGAACATACTTATCAAATAGAACTGCTAGACTATCACTAAGTACTTTAACTTTGTCATCAATAGACACCAGCTGATACAATTGATTCCAATTAATATTTGTGCACTCAGTTTTTGAGCTCCTCCAATCTTACGTTCTTAAAATCTCTAACTAAACATATACTTTTATCAACTATCTTAACATTTAAATCTACTTCTACATAAATCAAATCGTGGTAAGATACTCCAGCTGCAGGAGTCTGACCAAAACTCTTAACCTTGCTCATGTCGTTACAAATAATATGATCAAGCCATGTATCAGAGTTTGGTAAATGATAAGTGGGCTGCAATGGCAAAATTGAAAAACTCAAATTGTTAGCTAAGCTCAACAACTGAGATTTTTTCATAATAACACCTACTACAACTAAGATCTATATTAAAATCACCTAAGACTAGAATGTTTTGATATTGAGGAACACAATTAGCTAATACATCAAACAATTCAGTTAAATGGCTTGCTTTTGGTGGCCTGTAAACAACACATAACAATAATTTCCAGCCATGTGATACCTCAGCAATTAAATATTCTGGTTTTTTGCAGTAGGGTGGTTCCGAAGATGCAATTATTTTATAGGTAAATACTTGATTTATATACAAAGCTACTCCCCCTCCCTCCTTCCCTTCTCTATCGTTTCTAACAAAATTAAAACCATTCAATTTGTAAGGCAGAGACGATACTGCAGGCTTCAAAAAGGTCTCGGAAACAGCTATAACATCAAAGCAGTAGTTCTCCACTAAGCACATAAAAGATTCATAGTGAACAATTAAATTCTCAACATTGACGTGTGCAGCCTTAATACAGAGAGAGAGAGAGAGAGAGAGAGAGAGAGACAATTAGACAATTTCTTTATTTATCCTGCCACAGTTTAGACCTACGGTCCAATCTCCCACTGTGACAGGCCAACAATACATATATTACAATATATAAAGCGAGTTGTGACTGTTACATATTCAACAACAATAACAAAATTATTAATATGTTAATTGTATTACTTTCACTATTATGACTATGATATACTTTGATAAATATTACACTCTATCATACAGATAGTTTATACAACTATGTAAAGGTTAAAGTTAACATTTATTAATATTAAGCTATTTAAGTTTAAACACTACTATTTCACTACTTTCTTACAAATATTTCCATAATTTTTAGACAATTCTATTAAATACTTTGATAAATATTACACACTATGGTACTGATAGTTTATACAACAATGTAAAGGTTAAAGTTACACATTATTTATCATAATTAAGGTGTTTAAGTTTTTACAATTACATTGAGATTTCCTACTTTCATTGTTCATATCTTTTCACGAGATTACATTTCAGCTTTTTCAAGAAATTTTTGATACTGGTACTGTCTTTAATACTATTATCTAGGTTATTTAACAATCTTATTCACTGAGTGTGAAATTCCTTGCCATACACAACAGTTCTGTGTATTGGAAACTGTAAAATTGTACTACCAAAACGTGTTTGTCTCAAATGTACATTTTCCATGAATCTATATTTTTCATATAAATATTGAGGCTCTCTATTGTTTAAAGTTTTATATGTTAATGATATTATATTATATTCTAAACGTTCTCTTATTTTTAACCATCCTAACTGTTTGTAGTAATTAGTCACATGGTCATCCAAACGTAAGTTAAAAATAAATCTAATACAAGCGTTTAAAGCCTTTTGCAAACGATCAATCAGCATGTTATTCATGTCACAATAAGTCACCAAAGCATAGTCAAACAATGGAAGTACCAAACTAGAAATCAACATGATCTTAATCTCAACAGATGGTCTGAAACATAGACGTTTGAACTGGTATATGCATTGAAAACCCCTTTTATATACATAGTTAACCTGTTCTGACCAGGATAAAGTATTCATTATTCTAATCCCAAGATTTAACACCATATTCTCATACTTTAGAAATCTACCATTGATAGATACACGAGAGAGAGAGAGAGAGAGAGAGAGAGAGAGAGAGAGAGAGAGAGACATTTGCTTTCAATTTCTGATTTTTTACGTATTAGATTATTAATAAGACTATTTACGGTTACGAAAAATAACTTTTAACGTAGAAAGCTATACGTTATTTCCAGATCAAGCAGTTTTCACCGTCTATTATTTTTACATAATTATACCTAATATGCTATATTTTGACCAACATAATAAATAAATCATCTCAAAAGAAAAAACTGTTTTTTCCGTGCAGAAACGCTTTATATAAGACATGAGCGAAAAAGTATTCATATTATATCCAAGGCTTTGTTGTACTCAAAAATACAGTACCCAAGTTTGCGAAGCTGCAGTGTTTTATCGGAACTACCCACTCTCCTGAGAACAACGATAAGGCAACTGTACTTAGCCTCATGAGAAGGAAAATTTGGATAGTTTGTCATCTACTCCAAATTGCTTCTAAACGCTTATTGTAGCCTGTACACTGCACAACACGTTTTTTATATTTATTACAAATAAAATAAGAATTAAAGTGCTGTCTTCTCATTTTTTATTAAATAGAAAGGACTATTCAAGAAAAAATGAGAAGGAGACATTCGCCTGGGAAACATTTACACATCGTTGAAGATAATTACAATTGTAGAAAGCTATACGTTATTTCCAGATCAAGCAGTTTTCACCGTCTATTATGTTTACATAATTATACCTAATATGCTATATTTTGACCAACATAATAAATAAATCATCTCAAAAGAAAAACTGTTTTTTCCGTGCAGAAACGCTCTTAAAGTTTCAAATGCACAATATTAAACGTGTACCATCGTTTTAAATATATTTTAAACACTTGACCCGTTTCAGCAAATAATGAATATTCTACTTTTTACCTCTCAGATCTTTAAAATATAACACACATTTTTCGTTACTCCATCGCTATTGCTCTAAAATGTAAATATGTTAAAGTATAAAGCCATCTCCTTCATGAAACATTTCATTTCTTAATGTAACTTTCCTAATCCCTCTCTTTTCTTGCCGACAGAACACTTGACTTAGTTCTAATTGCCTGTCAGAGTTAATGTTAAGTGTCCTTCGCCAGAAAGGGAGAAAATTACTAATCAGGAGATATTTTTAATTTGTTCCAAGACAGTTGTAAATTTATTGTTTTAAATGTAGCTTGTTTCAATTATAAAAGATTCTTATTATGAAAATTGATTTACTAGCAGTGTATATCCTTACTGTTTGATGAAACTTAACATTTCCTAATCAGCGTCTTAACTAAATCTAAATTATAACTAACCCTTGGTGCAGCACTGTTTGGCGTCACTCACAAATAAATTTACCTTCATAAATACTACGAGTATGTTTAATTTTTAGCGTTCCCTTTTTTTGATGGAACATTTATTTCTTTACTAAGGAAATCATTTTTAATATTGAGAATTTTTTTAAACAAATGCCTTGATTAAAACTTAGGTAATGCATTACGAATGTGAATTGCTTGAAAAGTTAAACAATGATGGAATACATATGTTACCTTTTGTAATTTTATGTTGATATCTTTAGAGTAGTGTCTAAATGTTTAAGGACTGCAACTTTCATGTTTAAACGTTTTAATTGTTTGATTGCAATATAAATTCAGTTTTCATACCGGGATTTACTTTTATAAACACCAGAGATCGATTATTACAGACAATTAAAATTATTAGTGTTGCCATAAATCCCTTGGCGTTCACCTAAACCTTGTGGCCTTGAAACCGGGAGATCAGGTGTTCGATTTTCAGGGAGGATAGTAGAGAGTGGCTTTGGACCATTCCGTCAAAAACTGTTAGCAAATAAAAGTGTCATTGGTTCAAAAAGAACTCCATTACAAAAAGGAATAAAAGAAAATCACCCAAGAATCAGTTGGCTAAAGCCTGTCACGAATTATGTGATTCCTTATTTCCACCTGTTGTAGAAAATAAAGTGTGGTTAATGCCGTTGGGGTTCTTTTAAACAGACTCCTAGTTTCCGAGCTAACCCATCTTGTATAACTCGAAAACCCAATTCACCATAAAACTAATAGCTCAGATAACAATATCCATCTTAATATACGTTAAATTTAAATGTTAGGACACAATTTGAATATTGTACCTAGTGCAATAACTAAATTCTCTTGTTCTTCTTAACCATTTGGCCTCCTTAACGCTCGATGACCTTAACTCCTTCATGACTACATGTTGGACTTACGTAGCTCTGTAAACCTGCTATGAAAACAAAGATTCTTTTCAGGAGTATCACTTAGTGAATCACACTAATAACCATGTTTCTGATACATACATTTTGACCAGGGAATTGTAAAATACGTAAGATTTAATGATAAAACTATTTAAAAAATTGTGTTATATACAGTAATTTACGTAAAACATGCATACAGATATGGAATGGACTTATTGTATAAACATGAGTGAATTATTTTTCCTACGATAGTTAAAATATCAACCTGAATGTTTTAGACTGCTTTCCTGTGGTAAATATTTTATAATCTCATAATGAGCCACTCTGGACGAACTATTAGCTTTCTCTCCATTAAAGGCTAAAGTTAAACTCCGAGCAGACGTTATTAAAATGACGTCATCTCAGAAAGTATTAATGGTTCAGCTCTTGAATGCCGAACAATTAGTTAGATTACAAGATCCAATTTTAAATCAATTAAAATATTTTCCTACAATTCAAACTGTATAAGAGGAAATTTCGTCGTTCAAAATCAATAACACACTTATAAGATGCAATTATCGTTAGCAATAATCCTTGAAATGGTTTGAATCAGTTTTCCAACCAATTCTCAACACTGGTGAACTGTAGCTAAATTCAGCATTCAAATTCAATCAATCCTTCCTAACAAAGCTACGGTATGTGTAGAAGACTCGGTTGCTCCACTGTGCTTAGAGATCGTGTCTATCACAATGTAGTGTACTCAAATTGTGTACCTGATGAGACTGCCACATCACCTATTTATAAATGCCTATGATGTCGAAACAATTTAAAGGCTTCTTCGTAGCCGACTTTCTTCGGGTATCTTCAGACACAAATGACTCCAGATTTCACATACCAAACGCTGCAATAAAAAGAAGGTGAACTGAAGCTAAATTGAACATTCAAATTATACGAACCCATCCTAACATAGCTACTTTATGTTATGTGCACTCCCAACAGTAAAGTTTCAGAAACCTTGAACTCTAAAGCAAACCTTTGATGTTCAATATGTACTTACAATCTATTAAATAAGCTTCAGATGTACTGTGATACACCAGTGCATTATACTGCTTTATTTTAACAAAGCACATCAGGTTTATTTAATGCTTAGCTGCAACTAAGCTTTAGTCATAATACAGCTATGGTGATTTAATGCAGATGTCGAATGTAACTCCATTTTACCTTCGCCTCAGTGCATTGAATTGACCATTTCCAACATAGTTAACTTATGTGTAGATAACTTGTTCATCAGTGCTTTAACATAGTTTCTAAACAATCCACTCAATTGTTCACCTGATGAGACAATGAGAACATTGATTTTGTAGTCTAGGTGTCTCTGATGTCAAAACGCTGCAAAGAGTCCGTTTTTAACGTCTTTGTCGTCGGCCTTGAGACTGGACATGTTATCGACCCCAAATAAGTAAGCATTAGTTTTAAATATGTCTTATATTTGGTAATTAAATATTATATTCACTTATGTTTTATATTTTTAATATACTAAGATTATGTTTGGAGCAGAGTTACCAGCATGTCTCACAACGAAGACTGCAAGAGTATGTTGGGGGTGATGGGGGGAAGGAGGAGGAGACTTCCCTCCCCACTGGAGGTAATTGTCTGTCAAATTCAATTCCCGGTGCTGACACCAATTTGTGAGGACATAACGAGTCACTTTGACTGGAATACCACAGAATCCAGCTTTATATTTCACCGTAATAATTCTTGTAGATTTGCATTGAAAGTTTGGCAAGGTAGTGCATATTCAATATAATTAGGTTTCTAAATGAGTAAACATAGCACGTTATTTAATGAACCAAAATTCTACTAACTCTTACACATTTAAGCAAATTAAGATTCCTGATTTGTGGCATTCTAATTTACTTGAAAATGTATAAGTTTGGAGAGATATAAATATGTAACAGTAGATATTTTCATAACAAGACCGTTTTCAATATAATTAAGTTTCTGGATAAGTAGACATATAATATTGTTTTATGAACCATACGTCTTACAAATTTAAGTAGGGATATATATTTTTTGTCTGAGGGATTTGTATTACATTTAAACGTGCAGAAGTTATGAGAACTGTAAGACTTTTCAGAATAAAACCGTTTTGTGAGAGTTATTTGCAGTTTAGGCTATCATTACTTGTTTACACCGAGAACAGCTCTTAGAGGACACTTCTCTGTGCAGAAACTTGAGACTTGTATGAGAATGGCTGAAAAAGTCAGTGTTGCGCATTAAGCTGATAAATTGTAGTGCATTGTCATGTACTTCTGCAAGAGGTCATTCTTCACAATCATGACTGTACAAGATCAACGGTACAAACAGCACTATTCTACTCTTGTCGCGTATTACAAAAGAAGGTGGATGTATTTACGACATGTTCACTGCAAACATACTCCCGGTTTCCGCTAGAAGATTCAGCAGTTGTCCACTAAATATTGATCTTTACTCTTAACCTATTAAAGTTTCTTGAAATTAATCCTAAATGTTATTTAATTAACTTTATTCTTATTTAAAACTAATTATTTAGCCAATTTAATAGAAGGCAAAATTTTCCCATGAACAATTACCGTATCTGGTGATTTAGACTATTGGCACTAATTTTTCAGACGACTAATTAACTTGCTAGCATCAATTCCAAACAGCCTGACCTACTTACTAAGGAGTTGTAATAGCTTGATTGACAGTCCGATTTACATCCCCTCATCCAATTCCAGACATCAATCCTGAATTGTGAAATTTAGACAAGACTTGATTCCTTCAGTAGTAACATAATTAGTGATGGGAATTTTGGTACCAAATTCTTTCAATGATAGTTCGAGTTTCAAAATTAACTAAAATTTTACCATGTATAACGATAACAATACTCATGCCTCACAATTAAATGGAAATAAACATAAGTAAATAAACACATATAATTGTTAAGTTGTAATGATGTGTTTGCAGAAAATTTATTAAATTAGCCTTATTAAGTAATCTTATTTTTTTAGAACAAACAACGCTATATCCTACTGACGATTATTTTAAGGTAGCAGTATAAGGGGTAGCAGTAAGGTGGCTGATACTGGTAGCAGTATCCAAGTAATAGTTTCTTGATGAAGCTAATGGACTCTAAGATGGTGAATATCAAAATATGATCTTATTTATAATCAGATTTTTTAAAGTTTGTTAATGATGATAGATTATTGGAAATTATAAAAGGTTTATAGCCGTTTAATATCGTTGTGTGTTACAAAGCTATATAAAACCATATGTCAAGGATTGAAGTGTACCCTTTTCCTTTTGGTGTCAAAAATCTAAGCCGTAGTATAAATATTAGAAGTTTTTATTCCTAAGAAAAGAATACGTTTTAATCCTCGAGATGTTGTGTTACATATGTATTTTTGTAAAACATATCCGCAGCCCAGTTATTCTTAGTAATTGATTATTTAAAAATGTATTGAAACTGAAACCATAGCATATTTATAAAGTGCGAAAAAAAGTGAATAATATGTTTAAAGATCATTTTTATGCATTTATGTTAAAACAAAGATAAATAAAACTAAAATTTACATATATTAAATAATATTTTGTACAACCCATAAACTGTTTATTATTAATAATTTTAAACTCTTTCTAAATTAAAGTAATGTTATAACAATTACGGTTCACTTTACGAATGATAGCATTACTGACAACATAAATTCACATTAATACTTGGGTTCTATAGTATTATGTTCAATCTACTAAATATATTTGAATGAATAAACTAATTAAATTCCTTGGTTTAAATTTACTATATTCATTCTGGAACTTGTTAAATATTAAATTAATAACTATTAGTATCATAATAATACAACTTTTCATCAATCATACTTTAAATACTAATATATTAATTTAACCTTTATTTTAAACCTTTTCTTTATACAATAAGTTCAAGGATCCACTTTATATTTGTTTAAAGGAATTTTGTGGTAAGAGTTATTCAAGGTGTTACTGGCTCTTTGGCAGTACTGCTCTAACATTGACGGTCTGGACACATGAAGCTGCCGAGGTTATCTGATATCTGCTGGATCGTGTACTCTGATTCCTTGTGACGGAGCTGGAAACTGTGTGTGGTTATCACCAATACGCGATAAGACTATTTATAGATTTTCTGCTCACCTCTTTATCTATGTCTAGTTTATCACTGTTAAATTCTCACGCTTAGTAACTGTTTATGGCTAATCGTTTATTGAGCCAACTGGAATTGGACAACAGAATGAGTTATCGTGTTGTTGTGACGCACTTCAGTAGATCAAAAATCTATTTCTATAAATCTGTTTATTTTTAGGTGTTCATTATTTTTCTTGTTTCTGTGTTCAAAAGTTGGAATATGTTATAAGGTTACCATTCTACTAAATAAATATTTTATACTTCAATTAAAAACTTTCTCCACATAATTTTTAATTTCTGGAGAAAATTGAGGCTATATTGCATATTGTCTAATTAGGAGTATTTAATAGGTAATCAGGAAGACTTCCAAATTGATCAACATATTAGTCCATTCGAATCAAATTTGTTCTATTAATTTGAGATGATTCTTCTTTAATACTGGCATGTGTTTTAACACTGAAGAGTGTAACTGAGAGAAGAGACTGGCTGTAACTTTGAAGCAGGCAACAGGAACCGTTATACTCAAAATATTTAGATCTGTCCTTACGTTAAATAACTTTGGACATAATTGGAAAATATAATTTTAGTCGTATAAAAAAAGATTTTTTAGGTATATAAATTTCCTAATTATTAATTTGTAATAAATTATTTCACTACATTAAATTTTGAAGGGGCATTAAATAGCAAAGTACACGTCAGCGTGGATTTCATGTTGGATACTGCACACATTAAGTATCACAGTCTCAATTCATGTTTCTTAACAAGGCAATTTATGTATTAGTGTCAAAAGGCTCATTTATTTTAAAACTGTTATTTACGTAAAAAAATCCCCTGTTATGAATAAACGTGGAAATGTTACCCCTCTCAAAACTCGTAATGTGGGTTTAAAATGTGCATCAAAATCTATAATTTTTACACCTTCCGGAAAGAGTTAACATGACGATTTTGTAAACAGTATTTACAGTTTAGAAGGTACAATAAGAATAATAAAATTAAGCTATTAAAACTATACTACTTTATACATATTTTCTTGAAAAATTTCAAGTATTTCATTACGTAAACAGTGTTTAGACGCAGTATAAATCAGAAAATTTATATGTTAAGCTTTTTAATATTTTTCAATTATTAAGTAAATAAGACATAAAGCTATTATGTTATATGCTTTTTCTTGCCAGTACCATCACACAGGGGCTATGGGCTAAGGCAAAGGAAGAGTTTGCCCCAATATTAAAATAAATTCAAAATAAGCGACTTTCGTTAATAATGTATTCATGTTGATCTGAGCAGTGTCTAGAGAAGACTATCCACGCAGAGACTAACACTGCAGGAGAGAAGAGGAAGCCCTGCAGGAAGCTGACATTGACAATAAATGTGACCTCGCAGATATTGTTGACAAAACAAATATAAACGTAGCAGAAAATTCCGACTCAAGTAGCAGTGAGGCAGAAAGCGAAGATGAAGTGGATTCTGAGTATTACCTCGTAAGAGCGAGTAAGAGCAGATAAAATAAATGTGATCGCGCAGATATTGTTGACAAAATAAATATCAACGTAGCAGAAAATTCCGACTCAAGTAGCAGTGAGGCAGAAAGCGAAGATGAAGTGGATTCTGAGTATTACCTCGTGAGAGCGAGTAAGGTCAGATATTTGTTAAAGTTGGGATACTTACACGTTACTCACTTTTGTCCCGCATTTCATTTTAAATTTAAATTTCATAGTTGTCTTATGGAATATTTGAAGGTTTTATTATTTATTCAATTCTTTTCCTTATTCCTTCATAATTCTTTTGTATTTTATTATTTTTTTAAATTCTATTCCCTAACGATTTTAATGTCAATATACTTTAAAAAGGTTTCTTGATTTATAATTGAACTAATACTGTGTGTGAATGAGTATCTTATTCAAATAATACTTTTAGTACATCATTATAAGATTTTTTTATCATAGTGCATGTTTTATAGCCTCATTCTGTGTTCCATGGTGTTCCTGAGTTTGATTAATAATGAATCAATAGTATATTATATCATTTGATGTTAATTACATATTTTTATGTTGTTATTTTATTTTTTTCTAAGAACATTACTAAACCACCAAAGTAAGTATACTTATGTAACGTAGCAATGTAACATAGTACTACACTCTACTGTAACATGAACACCAACAACTCGTATTAAAAATAACAGTTTTACTCGAGTTTATTTTAGTACTTACATATTAATTCTACTGTGGTGGTGACTCTCGAACTAGAAATACTTCTTCACTCGCTAAACCTCCAATAAGAGCCTGATCAATAACACATGAATCTTAAAAAAAGTTACACTGTTATAATAAGTACCTTAAACATGTCTATCCCCGACTCAAAATTATCATAGTCTCAATAATGTTACATAAAAAGTGCTTTCACTAAGTACTTAGTACCCAGTATAGCCTAAAAATAGGCCTGTGATAGTTGGAGTTATTAATTTAATTGTTATGGCATTTTACAGAGAAAGTTATCCTATTTAATTGGTAAAAAAACTGTTTCAACTTTCCTGCTCCACAACACAAAAACATTTATCTTTAAACTTAAAGTCTAATTATTCTGGAGTGGATGAGGACATGGAGTATCTTTCATTGACTGTTTCTTATTTTCAGGAGTGACCATTATGACATTTAAAAAGAATATGAGCATGACGTACTTGATGTCGAATAGGAAATTAATTAACTCCTAAGCCACAAGTTATCGTTAGTTTTTAAATATACTGATTATTAATTGATATTATTAATATATTACACATATTAATATATACATATATTATTGTATTAAGAACTTATATACAAAAAGGAAATAGGAATATTGACCATAATCGTCAACTAAGTGAAATAGATATATCTTTATAATAAAACAATATTGCTCAGATATATTATTATTATGGAATTATTTTATCAAATATAAATAAGTTTAAAATATCACTCTCTGTACATGTAACAAGTTTCATAAAGGACATGAAGGTTAATTTTCAAGCGTAGGTTTGAAAAGAATGTGAAACGTGACTGTGACTAAACTATACCAATAAACAGACATTACTTGAGGCGGCAATTCCTGAGTTCTACCACCGCATAAAGTTATGCCACCTGAAGGCGTCGAGATGTTGTCACGTAGCAGATTTTGTTTTGAAAGTAATAAAGTCTTCACAATATTTTTTAGCTTATAATTTATTTCTACCGGTAAAACAGTAATTTACCAAAAGGGTCACAGTAGCAAGTACGGTTGTATTTTCATGAAGGAACTAACTAGACTTGGTGTTTTGATTAATGATTTCGTTTTACAGCCAGCAACATACGCAAAAGAAAAGAGGTAAAAGTAAAGAAATAGAATATGAGCATTATAAATGGAAGACATTACTGCCCTCAATAATGTTTTAAAATTATTTATACATAGTAGTTATCTGACTCCTACCATACTTAAATTTTGACTAAAGTTCAAATGTCTGTATCATTTTAGTCATTATTAGCGGAAATTATGAGACCCAGAAAATATATTTGCACCGGAAATGATTTAAATATTGTCAATTAAACACATTTTTAGAGGGATTTATGTGTTAACGTATACATCCTTCTTAATAAAGCAAAATCAGTTACTACATGTGTTGTGGTTAATTCACTAATGACCTAAAGATAGGATAAAATATAAACGCCACATATTTCAAACATACTGTATATATGATGGAACACTAATGTAAGTCATAAACGTCCAAGTGTTGCAGAAGTTTTGAAAAAGTAATAAAAAGTTACAAAGAAACTTTCAGTGGCAATTTATAAGGAAATCGGAATAGGATCCAATTACAGGGAAACATTCACCTAATGTGGCGCGATCCTACCCGCATATTGATGTGAGAAGAAAATGTTTGGATTTGTTCAGTTCTTAACTATTTAAAATTGTATATATAAATATTACTTTGCATTTATTTTATAATATGCAATTATTGTGTATAATATTTTCTTATTTTTCTTTAATGTCAAGTTAATCAAATATAATAATGTATATTATATTATAAATAATAGACTATAAATTCATTTATTATTATTAATATAATATAATTATTATACAAATAATAATACTAATTGAGGTTTTAATTTATTTAGTCGAATCAGAGAGAAATGCTGAAACACATTTTCGCGTGTGTTTTTAACATCTAAGTGTATAAAAATAAAAACAATAGCTAGTTGTATAACCGCAATTTATAAAGTATTAAATTATATACATGTATATGTAATAATTTATATGGAATCTAAAAAAAATCGTTGTGAGATTTAATTTCATTGGATGGAAAGTTAATTTAGCTATTAATCTTAATAAATTTTAGTTTTGACGTGACAACGTCTTAAATTAGGTTGCGGCTCGGAGTCACTCATGAAAAAGTGTAACGCCCGGTAACGTTACGATGCCCGCACGGGATAAAGCAGATAACTGTGGGTCCGCCGCACGGGCTAAAGCAGATAACTATGTTTATTCGTGAAAATGTGGAGTGCTTAGATTCGTCATTTACAACAACTACAACAATAAAGGTAAATAATTGTACACTGATATTTCATTATCGTAAACTATGATTTATTGATTAATTGTTAGATTGACACAAAAGTTGAGAAACTGAGTTTATAGGTTATGTCATACTATTGACAAATGTTGATAGTGTTAAGTAAATTATTAGTTTAAATCACTCTGCAATCAATCGTAATTCAGTCGATTGAGAAGAAACAGCGCGTATTGCTAGTCAAACATTTAAAATAACAAATTATAACCTCTAACCTGTCATAACAGAGCTACCAAACAAACGAACTAAACCGACCAATCACCACGCGCGAAGTTAGAATTTAACTGTATTTAGCAAGAATTTCAAATTCCAATTTTAGTAAATGTTTTATTCAACTTTACCATTTACAATAACAAATTTTAATTAATTTCAAATTATGTACAAAGTTTTAGTAAACAAAATATATTTCTATAGTTAAAATTTGTGCAATTCTTATTTTCATTCAATTCCTTGTTCCTATTGTGCAATTTAATAATATTCATATCAATAAATATTCTACCGAGAAAAAGACGTTGTCACGTAAAATCTTCGCCCGTAAAACCGACTTTACAGGCAACCATAATTTTTTTTACAATTACAATTTGTAGCTCACCAATTAATTTTATAATAGAACATTAAATCTGCGTTAAGAGCTAAGAAGAATAGTTTAGAGCTTATGTCCGGAAGCCATGCTTAAGTTCCACGTGTCTTCTAACCGAACAAAAGTTATTGACAGCCGGTCCGTGATTTGTCTGTGATCTCACAGCTATTTCAGTCTCCACAAACGTGCAGCAAATGGTTTTCATCTAGGCTAATAAAATAAAAAAGTAATTGTAGAAATAAAAAAATATACATTTTGTCCATCTAAATTTTGAAGGGCTGAGCAAGTCCAAAATGTGAGTTCTTCCGCAAAATCAGTTTCCGACTGTGCTCCAAAATTGACATACTCGCACTACGAGAACTAAATTAAAAGTTGTATTAAATCATTTAAGAATAACAATTCCCGGCCATAAATGTGTAGGTCAGTGAGTGATGATAGTTTTTTACCAAATACTAGCAGTTACCCGCCTCTTCGCACACAATTTTGCAGACTTTGCACATGTATGATCACTGCCGGTGGATTGTATTTCCGACGCCAATGTTGAGCTTTTCTTGATGCCATGATCAAGAAAACATGTGAAAAGTGTATGTTTATTTATGTCCATTGTAAGTTACTCCGGTCTTAGCATTTTTTTCATCCATAGTTGACTTTGCCTTCCTGAAAATATATACACTGATCTGAGCAGCCTACTCCTGTTAAAATACAACTAAGTTTCTACAACAGTCTTAAATTTATAGTAACTTTATCTGTTATATCTAATGCCTAAAATTTGATTGAAATTAATACTTGCATTTGTATTAAAACTTTTAATTTTCTCTGGATATTTTCTTACTTTGTGCTCAACAGCGGTTGAAAAAATATTAAAATAATTACTGTTTTTATTATCAAGCGTACTCTATGCTTTCCCACTGTAAATTTAAACAAATTGAAAATAGTGGTTAAATTAATTAAACATAAATAGTTAAATAACATTATATATAGTTGTGCATTTACTAAACAACGTTTTTACAATGTTATTTGATTACATTTAACATGCCCTTTCAATTAAATTTCACAACTTTAGAGACCAAGATCAGATTTTCGCTTCCTTACAGACTAGTGGGGCGTAGCCCGGAGGGATCTTTGGAAATAGAATATACCTATATTCATACTAGGAATCTTTGTTGTCTTTTGTTAGAAGTAGGCTTCTCTGTCTTGTGCATGTATATAAATTTTCATGAACGTGAAATCATGCAAATGAAAATTAAACAAAAAATACAAAAACTATAGTAAATTACAATAGCCATAAATATACACTTTTTGACAGATTTTCAAAATTGGCGACGGAAATACAATACACGTTCGAAGCCGCGAGTAACTGCTAGTTTATATACGTGCAATAGCGTATCGAATTTCCATTCTTTTAGAATTGTATGTCAAGTTGCTACTAAGAAATATTTGAGTTTTTAAACAAATACATGTGTATAAACGATTTTCTAATACTAAACTACACGGTATATATTAGTATCGATCGCGATATTCAAACAGTTAACACGAGAACCAAAAGCACTTATTTTAGTAAAACATTTGTAAATCATAATTATTGAAAATGAAAACAATAAAAACGCATGGGGACTGGAGGGAGGACGAACGGATTAAATAGCACCAGCAACATCCTTTATTTATGGAACTGAAATTGGCTTCCCAATATAATACATGCGGCATTGAAAGAAAATATCAACTCATATTAATCATAATTCACATGTCTCTACCACACTACACCTAACCTAATTTCACAATATCAATTGTTAATACAAGCGTGTTGTGCTTAGAATAAAGCATGTACCTTTATTTAGTTCTACTTCATATAGTACATATGTTCGTAACCCAGTTACTTGTTCCTGGTTTGTATAAGTACATCCGATGTTCTTGGAACAAAATTCTTGCCGGATTGATAACCTAATTGGCACGCGTATTAATTATTTCTCTCGGGAACTTTGTAGCTGCCGAACCTCGCTAGCGAAGGAACACCTCGCGCGCCTTTTCCGTAAGTAAAATTTTATATTTTTGTATCATAAGTTAGCCCTTTCCTGCCAGACATCCTATTTGAATGTAATGGAAAGTAGAATTTTAACTTGTAAAGTAACTTACCTTGGGTATGATTTATTTGCCAGATCAACTTGGATAATATTTGTGGCGATGTCCTTCTGACGATACCACGTTGTCGTGATTATAAGTTGTCTCGATAAATTGGCTCTCACACTGTCGCGATTTTGTTTTCGCGAGTTGGGGCTTGCTCTTCGAGCTCACTTCTTGAGTTTAAGCCCAATGTTGTAGACTTCCAGTCTAATAATATTCCCCTTTTCCGACTACAGCTGCATTGAGAGCCAAGAATGCTGACGCCCGCGTTTGTGAGACAAGTTCATCGTAAAGGGAAGTTATTATTAAAGTTTCAATGGTTATTAATTTTGAAGGTACAATACACAGAACATTTAAATATTTAGGCCCATCCCATGTTATCATATTTTAGTTCATTGATAGTCTATTTGGCAGCAACGAGGCAATACATTATTTTATTTTACCAACTAGAAGTGGTGCTTTTATATTTATGTGCCAATATTAAACATATACGTAACCTTTAAATTTCAAATATTCATTACTACGACCTCAGTGGTATCCAACCCCATGTGTATTTTCCATTCGGTATAAGCATTACGATTGGATTGACTATACCTCACGAAGTAATTAGAAAAAAAAGAATGAAGCACGACTGAAAAGCACGCTTTCATACGTTGCACGATTTTCTTTGTGTCTCAGTCTGCCAGATAATGTTAATGTTATGTATAAATGTCTAGTTTTGATTCTTTGGCAATTTTAAACGTTCACAAGCTTAGTATAAAAAAATAATATAAAACTAAGTACCCTAAATTTCTTAAAATTAAAATGTAAAAAGTAAACAAGTAAAGAATCCTTGTCTTATTCACATCAAATTAGTTTTTTCATGAATTGTCTATTCTTTAGCGTTCTAGAAATGTTTTTATTTACAAAGAAATAGTTGACAGATGATAAATTCGGTTTTAATATAACTGTTATGGTTTCATATATTTAGTCTTACATAAATTTGTATAAGCTTTTCAAGCATTTAACATATTAGTATTTAATCCAGGTATTTAATCATAATAACACTTTTTCACGAAATATAAAGTACAAAATCATATTATGAGTTTAAAAAACTAACAAAACATCGTTTTTTTCTAGACTAAATATTTAAAGAACAAAGAGTATTGTTCATTAACGCCGGTTTATATTATTTATGAGTAATAAGAAATACAATGTTTGTACGTATATTTATACCCACGTGCATCTCGGTTAATTGTGGACTTTAATTTCATGTCAATTATAGTTCTATATTGCAGTTTGTGTTACAATATTTTATCCTTAACAAACGATGTATGTAAGTCAACAATATCATAGAGTTATCGTGATAAGGAAATATAGTGATATTTAATTGTACTAAAATATATATCTTCTATCCGATGCTATATTTAAGATAATATTGTTGTTATATTACAATTAATATTTCTTAAAAGTTCTTTTCGATATATTTTCGTAATTGTTAAACTCTAAAGTTTTGATAGTTTTTATATTATAAAATAAATAGGTTAGAATGGGCTTCATAAATTATATCAGAAATAAAAATTACATACTGATGAAAGCTCCCGCGCCTCCTTGCTCGATAGTGTATTCTATCTACTTCACTTCTGCTTTCACCGTCCTTGGCTGTTCCGTTCTGGAACAAAACACACCATTTATCAAACCCATCCGTGCTGCGAGTCACTCACGAAATAAATTACTCAAACATCTCACCTGCCACTTGGAAGAGATATTTGTTTGGTAAGAATACATCACAAATTGGTGGTCAGGGTTTTGAGGTGATGTGAATCTGAAGAAATGTCAATATCTTAACAATGTACATAAACTAATTTTTTCGTTATGAGCACTATATGTTGCTCGATGGTCATATTATTTTGGAAGCATGAGGTAAGGTTATCGGACTAGGACTTCGTAATATCATCACATATCCGTATTTAATAAGTTATACGACGCCTACAAATAAGTTATAAGGATTGATGTAATCAAGTAATGTAATCTACATCAATTACACTCACCATTCATAAACGCGTAGCACTCAGTGTCTGGCGGTGTTTAGCACAATTGAATTAAGTTTTAACGAAAACATTTAAGTAAACTAGACTTAGATTATACATTTGACGTGTTTTGTAATCAGTATATGGTCTATAAAAGCAGTAAATATTGTGTTTTTACAGTTCATTTATTGCAGTTGGACCTTAGTCGATTTTAGTCACTACACAGTCACTCAAAGTTATGACAAAGAATCTCTGAAACTCTGATATTTATTTTAAAATACGAAATATTTCTCTCTTCCAGTTATTCTACATGTATTATACATCTCTTCGGATAATATATAGCAACACGGAATCGACTAATTAATGATACTATTGTGATTGATATGTGTAACTGTGACTGTGAGCAGAAGTAGGACACGTAACACACCACGGTTAGTGAGGGCTGCAATATCTACATTTCAATGTAACGTATTTACATTTCCATTAAGGGCATGATGTGGCTTGAAACTGGCAGGCGTCGCATTATCATATATAAGTCACTCTTTTAAAATACCTTTCTTTGTTTGATGTATCGATGCTAGACGATTTTTATTTGGAGAGATTTAACAATATTGTTGCATTGTTTGTTATGATAAAGTGTTGGAAATCATACTGGCGGATTTGACTTCAATGTTTTCTGCTATGTAAAATATGTTACTTTAAATTGAATGATGAGTTCAGAATATGTTTAATAATAAAAATAAACTTTGAAGGAATAATAGAAGAACGTCAAGGAATATTATATTATATTTAGAACGTCTTTCTTAGTAGTCAGTCTTAAATACGGTTTTCCTTCGTTGAGTGCTTGCCTCAATAATCTTAAAGTTGTTACTTCGTCTTTGATTGTATTAATAAATTACACAAGTAATACAATAAACGCTCTTATCTTATCTCTATGAATGATGCAGTTGAATCAGGTTTAGATTGCTTCTCTCGATGTTACAATTACAATTGACATCTTATACCACTATGCCATTCAAATATTTTGGCTGAGTGAATAGTGCATAATGAGTTTCTAGGATTCTTGTCAAACAGACTGACCCCAAATAATCTGTAAAACTCTATTGCCTCAATTTTTGTGCTGTTAGTGTTCAGACGACTATGGAAACTGGAAGGTTTTGAATAAAGGATCCTTTTATTGATAACCCGAGAGATTTCTTAGAATTTTAGAGCTGTTACAGTATAAAACCACCAAGTGTTGCATTCTGCATTCAACCGCAGATGGTGCCAAATCTAGCTCTGTTTCTCTCTTGGTGCGATCGTTCTTACCAATCCATGGTGGCATATTCGTTCTTACTGGTGTCCACACAGATTTCCTTAGTTCCTCAATAAATATTCTATGGGGTTTATTGAGCATTATATATATATATATATATATAGAAAATAAAAACAAAAACAAAAAAACAAATAAAGAAACGGTACAGCTTATTGACAAGAAATGATGAATAGTGCTAAGCGTGTGAGCGCAGACCACGAGTGCGGTAATGCGTTTCCTCAGGGAACACGTCCGATTGTTGATAGTCCATTAAGGAAGGCTACTGCATTTATAAGGTTTATCTTTCTCAAATTAGAGATCTAATGTATTCCTGTTGCTACACCGACAGATTATCCATTGCAATTCTCCATGCAAATCAATAACTTACGGAAAATTGGAGAAATAATCTCCAAGACTATTCCAAACCTTATAAACGTTCTGCCACTTTACTACTAATGCATTAAGAAAAATGTTTTATTTTATGAACAACTCGATAGTTTTTACAAAAACTGAAGTGGCACAGTGTGTTCCAAGCAGTAAACACAGTAAATAGAGTTAAGAGATTGGCTGAAACAAATACTTGTTGTTTGCACACCTGTGTGTCCACTCCTCGACTGTATTGCCTATTTATTTTATAGGCTTTCTCTAGAGCTGTATTTCTCATACATAATACATACAAATAAAAGTATACCGCGTAGAAACATTAATATATTTGCGGTAGGAATAAACGGTAATATGTATAGTTTTAACTTAATTATTACATTAATCACAGATATTATGTTAAAATATTTTAAACATTTCGTGTTTAGTTATTATAATTCAGTGTTATTCTTCATTTGCACTATTTTTGCAACTCATACGGAATTAAACATTAATATAAACACGGTATATAATCTCTTACAATTGTACTAAGTTAATTGAAGTAATTGTTTTGTTGTCATATTTAGTAGTTGTCATACACTTGTCAGACGTACTGTGCTAGACCAACAGACGTGTGTTTTTTAACACAAAACCGAGTGGAGTTTTGTTTGGCCAAGATAAGTGAAGCGATGATTTCAATAGGACTAATTAGAATTCATTGCCGTTCACCTCTAATTTCGTTTCAAACCCCTTTAATAGCTGAAGGGTGTCAGCAGTCTGTGATTTTACCAGCGTACGTGCCTTGAATCAGCGCTGGACCGTGTTTGCCGACTGCAAGTGAGTTTGTCAACTTGTTTTTACTGCAGAAGCTACGTACTAAAGCGTAATTATTGTTTAAGATTGAAAACGTGACAGTCATATTTTGTTGTTATGATACAAACCAATCTTTTCCTAATAAACAAAAATACGTGTTTATTTTTGTACTGATTAAAAAGCTATTGCATATTTTATTACTTTTCATTAAGAAATAAAAAAAGAAATTGGTACATTATAATCTCGAAGATTATTTTTGACAATGGAAGGATTGTGAAGGAAACACGAATTTTCTGGACATTTGTCATCGATTAGTGAACTGATTTTTTGTTTCACTGGATTTCACTGCATTTAATCGTTTTTTTTTTGTGTGTTATTAGTTGGTAGGGCAGTAGTCCAGGTAGGTACTACTTCTAGTAGAAACTCGTCTTATCTTATCAGTGATAAACGCGCGCCGCTTATCTTTTGCCTGTAATGAAACCTGCTTTAGTTCTGTCAGAGTTTAGCGTGGTGAGTTGATCTGGGCTTGGACTTTGCAAGCTCGAGTTAATTTTTTTCTAAAAGAGCAAGCAGCGCAAAGCGCTGCGCAGCGGGCAAGCATCGCGTGATCTGAGTTTTGAATAGGCAAGCTAGGGTCTTTTGTGCTGGCCCTTAAACGAAAAAGACCCTTAGAACGTATGAGATTAGATCTCTCTTCACTCAAAAATTATTAAATATATTTCGGACGAATGTCTAGTAATATAGTTGAGAATTATTTAAGATTTTGATTTAATTTTATGTGTCACATTTCTTAACTTTTAAGAAAGGGTTTAACCAATTCTTTCCACTTTGTTTATTATTGTTGCTACTTCGATTGTTACTCGCGTACTAATTTCTAATGTGGCAATGAAATTTTGTTAGTGACTTCAAACGTTGATCTTTGTAAATAGTAGTAAATACCACAATTACTTAAATTTTAACGGTAGATTACATCTCTTTCCTCGGTCTGACTCGATGTGACTCACATGTGCGCGAAGTTATTGGCACGTTTCCAATAAGTAGCACAAGTAAACAACACTCGTGTGAAACGCGTATTAGCCATCTGTCTCTCTACTTTGCTCATGGCGGTGTACGAGTATGTGTGTGTTCAATTCTGATACAAGATAAATGTGCAAACAAAACTTGAGTCATAACAAAGTATTTATGTGAAAACAAACATCTGATTCACACAAAATTATTTTAAAACGGAGTAGTAATAATAAACTACGTGAAAATCAGGTAGTTTTTATTATTTTGCTATTTTGAAATCCTTGATGCCCAATTATAGAAACGTAAAGAATACTTTTTCTAAGTCTCTAGCTACTAATTAAAATCTCCTGACTAATAATTATGTAATTTTAGTCTGAAAATAAGTTTATGGGTTATTCATAGTAGAAAAAGATTAATAAATCAAATTTTATAAAAGCAATTCTTTTATAACAAAGCATGGCTTTCTCCATGTTTTAAAATAGTTTTGTGTCTTCAAATCTTGGTTGATATGTTTAAATACTTTGTAGCTAAAAAAAGGTTAATGCAAATGAGATTTCTTAATTTTGTTTTATTTTTATAAAATAAAGAATAAGTGTCTGAATTTTTATAAAACTATGCTTTTGTTCGAATTGGTTTGCCGCTAGCAATTAGAAAATCTTCTGTATATATCTTTAAAACCTTGTACAATGTGATTTATCGTAAAGCTAGCATTTCAAAATGTTTATTCTAACATAGGGCCTATGACTTTGATCAAATCTGTATTTAGTAATGAAATCTGGAGATACATATTTTGGCCCTATAACTCATATATTAGCCTACTTACTGCTATTAAATAGCTTGTGCTTCACATAATATGATAAATACCCGATCTTTAAAATATTGTCTTATCATGTATGATTCAGTTGATGATTAATCTTTTTTTAATACATGAAGTAATCTTCAATGAAAGAGTTAACTTATCAAATTATTTAAATTACTTAAATTTATTTTATAGTTTCATACATTGTTGTTAATTCATATCTGTTTATCCAGCTTACATTGGAAGCCATCTTTTGTTAGTATATATTGTAACGTGCGGTGAAGGTGTGAAGAATCGTTTGCCATTGTTCCGTTTCCGGGGAGTGCTGCAAGTTTAACTGACTTGCAACCTGTCGATAGGCTGCGAATAGGATCAACTCCCCGAGAAATCAATAGTCAGTAACAATTCATGCCACTTTGGCGGCAAAAGCGAACTTCTTAGTTTGGACAAAGATTTAGGCAACTACTAGATCACCCCGCATTGTTCCGCTCAGTAGCTTAACCCATAGTCTGAACATAAACACAGGTGCTATCAGTACATACACTACATTGTACTGTCTTATGATGTAATATTCTTAAATCTTATAGCATGTATATAATAAGTAATAAATCAATAACCCTAAACTCAACGAAAAAAATGTAATTATGTTGATATTAGTCCTAACTATTATCAAAGATTACATGTTTTTGGACATTCTCTATCGTTATATGTTATAAGAATAGAACACTATGTTTAGTTTAGTACCATAATGAGGGAACACAGCGAAAGTATAAACCACGAATAGAATAAAATATACAATTTTGATTAAAAGTACAATTTAACACAACGGTGAATTTTTTACATTCCAGTCAAAAAAGTAGTTCATATCTCAAATTCAAGTTGTCCCGATTGGAGATTATGCATTAATTAGATATTTTATGTAACATTCTATGTGAAATATTTATTACATTATTAGTAAAGCAAGTATATAAATATTAACACACTACTTATATATAAATTTAATGATCAAATCTGAAATATAAATACTTCTATAATATTATTCATATAAGAAAGACATGTAAAGTCAGGAACCGTTGTAGACAATTTGAAGCTTACTTTAATTCTACTCGTATGCTTACACCGAGGTAACACCATTTAAAAGACATGCCTCTCCACGTGAGCAAATAAAAGAATAGTAATATATTTACTAGCAGTTGGCTGACTTGTATGTTTTGTGTTCCTTTGCTACAATATTTAAATGCACATGTGAATGACTGCATAAACAAGAACATAAAGAGCATAAAATGTTTTTAACGTGTAAAGAGCCTTTTGAATACAAACATAGTATAAAGACTCTTCTACATTTTAATTTTACATTGAAACCGCTGTTCCACACTGAACTGAAGCTAGTTCTTGTTGTCAACACAATTAATTTAATTCTTTTTGGTATTTTCAGGATGATTTCAGAATCTATCCTATAAAAAAGTAAATTTTAGTATAGAAATACTTAAATGCTTTTACTTAAATTACCTTATTTGGAATGAGACATGTACCCTTGTAAAACATATATATCTTGAAGATATGCATTATCAATGCAGTTTCTTTAATTGCCACGTAGTTCGCTAAAAATATTTACATTTCTTTAGGTATGTAATGTAAAATTAAAAAAACAAATTCATGAACATTTATCAGAATAATATTAATATTACTAATATTTATAATAAAAGAATATTTCCTGATTTATCGATTGCTTAATCAGAAGTTAGAAAAACTATTAAGAGCGAGATATTAAATTTGGTACATAAATTTTATGTTGAGCCCTATATGCTCACTAAGGAATGATTTATCTATCTTAACTTCATAGCTTCTTAGCTTCGCCTCACTGGGCTCTAAAGTTGCAGAAAGTCCCTCTAAAAGAAACGAAATGTAGCAAACGAAAGAGCCTATTGTTTCAACATTATAATATGACAAACAATTGTATGTTTAGTTAATTTAACTAACATATTAATTTTTTTTACCATATGGTAGTGAAATGATACAGTAAGCTTCTCATTTCACCTATTTCTGTTGAGCACATACTTTACCCACACCTTAAAATTGGAGGTTTTATTAAAAGTATATTTGTAACTGTAAATCCTCCAAATAATTAGTATGTAACGCAAGGCAGGTATTATAGACAAAGTAACTATTTACATTTTAATACAGAATTAAAGACCGTTATAAACTCCACCTTAGTTGTTTTATTTTAACAGAAGTATTTGACTCAGATCAGCGTAGCTATATACATTCTTAATTAGTGAAACAAGGCAACCTCAACGTTGGCGATGAAAATATAATAAAATTCCAAAATAAGATTTATTACCTAGTCACTTGAAATACGAAGCTGTTTATCAAAAATATTACAAATTATCTATGTAAAATATGCATCCGTTTCTAAACTACTAAGGGCCCATCACTTATTACTTCAAAGCTAAGAACTTCCGTATTAAGATTCCTTCACACTGGCCAAAAATAATTCAAAAGTTACTTTATATTAATATAGTTAAACAGATAAGATTATTTGGAATATCCTTCAGTGACTTTCAGTTCTATCTCAAGAGTCTTCACAATGTCGTTTAAAAAAGAATATACTCGTAGTGTCCGGTGTTTTTTCAACAAGTAATTGCGTGTGAATGCCGCAGGTAACTACTAGTAATAATATAATTACTAGATCTTGTTACAAGTAATGAATGTTTGTTGCAATGGATAAAAACACAATTACAGAAACGCCAGTGGAAAGTAAATATTGTTGTGGCGACAAATTAACAATTTGTAACGCTACACGGTTACCAGTGTCATTCGTCCCTCATATTGTGTATCATATTACTTGCAGACTAATTAGTTTAAAGTTTGATTAGTCTCGATGTTCTTGTATTTCATTATGGTAATGCGACTGAAAATAAATAGTTAAAGTTTGCCTTGAAAAATTATTTAATCTACAAACAAGATATTGTATTTTTACCAATGCAAAATGTTCATAAATATATAAAAAATTACAGAATTGAGCAATCTGTAAGGTAGGGATATCATTTGTGCCATTTTTGTTTCATCTGTTTTGCACGTAAATTAAACGTAAAAAAAAATTGTGCTGAGGTATTTAATATTTATTGCTAATTTTCTTTAAAGTCAGAAAATGTTAATATATCTCGTTATTTAAAAATATATTAATGACAAATGTAATTTATCATTTATAACTTTTAAATATACGTTTTAGATGTATGGTTATACTGTTAATAAAACATGTTTATTTACAAACGAATAAAAACTTTGGTAAAGTTAGTGCGTCTATTTAGAAAACTTTAGTTTAATTTTAAGTAATCAAAATATCAATAACTCCAAAATAACAATGTTTATAGCACTGTAACTACACGCGAATCAACAGTGGTCATCCACGTGCAACGCGAACTTAATTATTTGTAAAGGAGCGGGTAACTGCTAGCAGTGCTATGAGGAAATTTAGTATACTTTAATAATAGCTTTAACTTAAATTTATCTTTTAAAGATTGTTATAAAACCTAAACTAGGTGTTATTTAAAACGTAGGATTCCTAGAGCTGTGTAAACACACACACACACACACACACACACACACACACACACACACACACACACACACACACACACACACACACACACACACATACACATATATTCTTGTTCGTGAAAGAGGCAAGATCAGCTATGACAAAACTTAAGATAGGAATACATTAAAATGATTATAAATATGCACCCAACATATTTTCTTGGTCATTGGAAGAAGGCAAACTCAACATTGGCGTCTGAAATATAATTGACTTGAACCAGAAATGCTCTAACAGGTGAAAACCTACGAAATTGAGTACGAAACAGCGTGTCTCTACCACTTACAAATAAAAACCAAATACTTCACTGTGAAGTGGTATAAAATAATTGTTTGAATGTGTCTGAAAAAATTAAAACTAAACCTGCAAATTAGTAATTTTAAGCTAAATGAATAAGACTATCTAAATTCTAAAGAGTAACTATAAACATTGTTCTAGGTTTAATAAATTAACACACATTATTGAACGTTTAGAAACAGCATGGAGACAAAAATAGCACTTCGAGAATCAATAATTAAGCCTTAAACTAGTTAAAAACAAAGGCGACATTCTTTGATGAAATAAATATAGACATCATTACGTACCCGCCAGAGGCAAGTAAATATTGTTTCGACTGACAAATTAACAATTAGCAAAGTTAGCCAATTACCAATGTCAAACGCTAGGTACAACATTTCAGCGTATCACTAACACTTTCTGTTTTAAGTTATAATTTATTTCTCTGTTTTGCAACAAAGTGGTACTTCCTGTTCTTACACGTTTTATATACGAACGTATGTTGGTTTTTCAAACTATAGGTATAGTCTGATTTAAACTGCTTCAGTACTGGGAGGCGTTTGACGTAGGCTACCTGCGAATTGGCTAGGCCAATGACCGGGGGTAGTCTGCCGCGGTGTTGCCAAATTTAGTGAAAGTTTACAAGGGCTGTTCAGTGTCTCTTGAATAGCCTCGCCGTCAACAACAGCCTACAAGCTCCGTGTGTCCGTTTAAACTTAAGAGTGGTTGAGTTATTTATTTACTAAACTGTGCAATTAAGTTAATAAAAAACTTCAATTTTTAGCAACCAATTCAGTGATGTTTAGCTTTATTAAGTAAAGTTTAGTGAATTATTTTTAGAACTTATAAGCAGAATTTCATCTTTTATTATTTATTTACTGTAAAGTTTTTGATGGATGTGCAAGAAGAACCGCGGAAGAAGAGAGGGCGTCCTAGAATACATGAAAAACGCAGTACTCCCTACAAGAAAGTTGGACAAGGAGCTCCTTTAAGAAGCCAAGCTCGTGAGTTAGTCTTTAATGTAAGACAGTACTTTATTTCTGAAAAAGAAAACAAGGGCCCCTTACTGCCTCTTAATAAAGCAGTGGATAGAGCCGCAGCTGCACTGTGCATAAACAAAAACACTGTAGTCAGTATTTGCAAGGAAAAAGCAAGTAAAATCAGCGAAGGAGTATGTGTAAAATTAGGGACTCCTAATAAAAAAAGAAATATTGCTAGGAGAGTGACCAGAATTGATACTTTCCAACAAGATGCAATCCGACGGCATATTTATAATTACTATGCCAGAAAAGAACACCCTACTTTAAACAAGCTACATATCTCTCTGAGGGATGCAGACTTATTTCGTGGCAGCAGATCTTCATTACGAACGCTTCTCGGTGAAATTGGTTTTAAATATGAAAAAATCAATAAAAGAAGAATCTTACTGGAGAGAAATGACATTGTAGCTAAGCGTTGCCAGTTCCTTCGAAAAATCAAGAAAGAAAATTTTGAAAGTATTGTATGGATTGATGAGACATGGGTAAATGCGGGCCACTGCCCAACAAAAGGCTGGTCTGATGGTTCCACAACGGGAACGATGGCTGCACCTATAGGCAAGGGAGAAAGGCTGATCCTCCTCCATGCCGGGAGTTGCAATGGATTTATCCCGGGATGTTGCTTACTATTTAAATCTGGGGGTACTGGAGACTACCACGAAGAAATGGACGGTGTCACTTTTCAAGCCTGGTTCAAGGACACGCTGCTTCCACAACTCAGTACTCCATCTACAATTGTAATGGACAAT
Organism: Homalodisca vitripennis; assembly: GCF_021130785.1. Taxonomy (NCBI): domain Eukaryota; kingdom Metazoa; phylum Arthropoda; class Insecta; order Hemiptera; family Cicadellidae; genus Homalodisca; species Homalodisca vitripennis. The sequence continues at coordinate 231,762,544 of NC_060207.1, forward strand.
GCGTCCTACCACTCGCAACTATTGGATAAAGTTCCGAATAAATCATCAAAAAAGGCTGAGATGCAGGAATGGCTTCAGCGACATCACATTACGTTCGAAGAAGAGATGACAAAGGCGGAGCTTTTAGAGCTAATAATTCAAAATAAACCCCCAAATCCCACTTACATAATTGATGATTTAGCTCGAAAAGCTGGCCACAAGGTTGTTCGACTGCCACCCTACCACTGTCATTTCAATAGCATTGAATTAATCTGGGCTCAGGTTAAGGGGTACGTCGCGAGGAACAATAAATTGTTCACCATTACAGAAACAAAAAGGTTAACTATGGAGGCAATCGAAAATGTTACCTCTGCTGAATGGAAGAAAGTCGTGGAACACACTAAGAAAGTCATTGATGAATCATGGAACAAAGAAGGCATCATCGAGCAGGATGTAGAACAGATGATAATCTCTATCACCGAAGCCGATGAAGACGACGAGGACAGCGACGAGGAGTCAGAAAACAATGACGGAGCCTGCTTCGTAGACGACATCACCCAGGAGTTTGAGTTATTGGAAGAAGGTGATATGGACATATCGTTAAGCGGAGTTTTTCCGCTTTCTCCTATTGAAGAAAATGTATTGAACTTTACAGAATATTGAAATTTAAGATTACCGTTTGTAATAAGTGTGATGTAGTGGTATGTTGGTATCCAATAAAGTACACAAGTACATCTATATTTAACGAAAAGTACGTTTTTGTTTTTACCTATATTATTATACTTCCACTACTATTTAAATTGATTGAAAATATTAATTCATTTCCATAAAACTATTTTCTTATAGAATTCCAACAGTTTTTTAAACTGGGATTTTTACTAAATTACGGAGGCCAAGATTTTAAGTTTAAAGTATTAAGATTAAAGTTATAGTTATAAACCCATTTTCATTCATGTAATTGGTTTAAATAGTTTTTATCAGTGATGTACGGCCAAATAAAACCTGTAATGCCTATGTTAAGTTTTGTACATTTGTAAGACAATTTTCAGTATTAGGATAAAACAGTATTTCTCAAGAATAATTAATTTTTGTCTCAATTTTCACCAACTTTTGTATTGTTTATATTTTGCGTATCTAAATGCAGAAGACAAGACAGCTGTACATACAATTTCTCATATTTAGCATAGGCCTATATGAGCAAAATGAATACCAATAAATAATGTGACGATCATTATATATGTTTTAATAAATTTCCCATTCATCTTCTTATGCGAAGAATGAGCGTAAACCATTCATGAGTGGCGAGGGACAAATCAGCTGTTTACTGTTTATAAGTGGCGTGGTAGGTTTCGTTCTCGGCGGCAACAATTTGGCAACACTGTCAGCCCCACCATCCCCACTGCCCGACCGTCCCAATACTAAAGCAGTTTTAAACAGACTATAATCTATACCGCCGAGACTGATTCATCAAATTGAATTTTAATTTCCCGAGTAAGTAGGCCACGTACTTTATATTTCCTTAGCAGTATACATTATACTAGTGAATCCCAATGTGCTTTCATTACACGATTTTAGTCTAATATTCCAAAATTTATTCTTGTTTACTTCGATTGCCCAATAATTAAAATCTTGAGTATAAGCGAGTGAAAAGATTCTTAACAGTCTATATATTTGTTAGTTATTTATTTTTTATCATACAAAAGATTAACCCATACACTGATGTAATTAACAATTCCTATTTTCTTAAATTAAATTATCCTTTATTGAGTACCCCATCTTAAAAAAACTAACTATAATATTCTGCTCTTGAAATTTTATCCATTCAAATTACATATCTCGGGGATTTTTTAAAGTGAACCAATAACTGCAAACACTAACATATTTTGACGTCCCATACGTCCATTCCGATCTCTTCACCTTCATTTACTAAGTACTTATTAAATTAGGTACGTATCAAATTAATCTCTTTTGTGTCAAACTTATTGTCAAGTTAATACATTTCTTACACTATTTTATCCCATTTAAATAAGCTATATAAGAATCTGTAAGTTCCAATCATAGTCTTTTTGGACAAGGAAACAATTCTTAACACTTACTGGCTATAAACACTTCATTGTATCCTACTGATAAGTTTCTGCTGACATACTGTGGCTCAAGACTGTAACAAAACACATATATAGCTCACCGTTGTAATAAGACAAATTATGTAGTTCAAGACAGTAACATGATACGAAGAAGATATTTCATTGCTTTGTGTAATATCTCTGACACAAATTGTAGGTAAGTAAATAGTTTTGGTGCAGATTGAGATATCTCAATATTAAACTAAACGCTTACGTAATATTACAGGTCACAAAGAGCGCAGTAACTGGTGACAGAACCGACACATTGTGTCGCGGAAACGTTTTGTTCCCATTGTGTTTTACAACACAACAGTCGGCACATATACCCATTAACATGGGCCGTGCAACCTACTGCGAGTCTAAACGCTTTTCTTAAAACCAGAATATTCGCAAGGATTTTGTTCCAGTAATACTAATATTTTACATAATAATTCACAATGAGACTTATTTTATTTTATGCTGTCCATTTTGGACTGTATATAAATGTTTCATTATTTCATTATTTTTAGTACAAGGTTTAATATGAATGGTCTCGCAAACTAAAATTGTACTCGTAATAAAACAATTTGAAATGTTTTGGCTTATTCTGAAAAACATTGACATCTCCGGTCAGAGTTATATTTTTGTTGAACTAGCAGTTAATAGATTTGTGAAAATATAAAGAATACCAAATAAATCATTTATGAAACAGTTATAATATATTGTATGATTAGTGTTAACTGTAATGAGTTTAAAATGACACTGATGGTTCACTATGATTCACATAAACAGGCGGATTATGCGTCTGCTACATTAAATACGAATATGAACTAAACACTCCAACGATATATAGTGGAAGTACAGTGTGCATTGTTGTAAGAGAACAACAAATAGTTTATCCGTGACAACTATTGTACCCAGCTAAGAGAGTCTAGAGACTCATATCAGAAACTCAACCATAATATATTACATACTGTATGAATATGAACTAAACACTCCAACGATATATAGTGGAAGTACAGTGTGCATTGTTGTAAGAGAACAACAAATAGTTTATCCGTGACAACTATTGTACCCAGCTAAGAGAGTCTAGAGACTCATATCAGAAACTCAATCATAATATATTACATACTGTATGAATATGAACTAAACACTCCAACGATATATAGTGGAAGTACAGTGTGCATTGTTGTAAGAGAACAACAAATAGTTTATCCGTGACAACTATTGTACCCAGCTAAGAGAGTCTAGAGACTCATATCAGAAACTCAACCATAATATATTGCATACTGTATGAATATGACTAATCACTTCAACGCAGTGTAATGTTCAATACTGAAAATGTTGTAAGGGAACAACAGAGAGTTTTATCTGTGACAGCTATTGAACCCAACTAAAAGAGACTAGAGACTGACAGCAGAAACTCCACCATAATTTATTACATACTGTATGAATATGACTAATCACTTCAACAGCGTGTAATGTTGAGTACAGTAAATATTGTAAGGGAACAACAGAGAGTTTTATCCGTGACAGCTGTTGTACCCATCTACGGGAGTCTAGAGACTGATAGCAGAACCTTCACCATAATATATTACATACTGTATGAATATGACTAATCACTTCAACGCCGTGTAATGTTGAGTATAGTAAATGTTGTAAAGGAACAACAGAGAGTTTTATGTGTGACAGCTATTGTACCCAACTAAGACTTTTTAAAGACTTCTGATATATGTATTATATTAAAAAGAATAAATAAAGATAACTTCGTTATTTTAAGGGTATACTACAAAGAAACAAATACTTCATTAAATTTTTTAAGTTTCCTGTTTGAGTTTGCTTAGTGATTTAACATAAACATAAGAAAATTCGTTACTATGTATTCTCTTTCTATTTACATTTTTATGTGTTGTGAATTTAATCAACTCAATTATGACATCTAAAACTAAGTAAAAACCAGTACTCAATCTGTGTTAAGATGGTGACCAGCGTGAGAAATCATTTCAGTTACATTTCCGACGCACGTCTCTAACATTGCTTTGAATTAAATAACATAAATAGTAACTCAAATGTGATATCTGAGACTGAGACCAAGTGACAGTCAGTAATCAATCTGTGTCAAGATGGTGACCAGCGTGATAAATCACTTCAGTTACTTTTCCGACACACGTCTCTAACATTGCATTGAATAAAATAATATAAATATAAGCTCAAATATGACATCTGAGACTGAGATCAAGTGAAAATCAGTAATCAATCTGTGTCAAGAAGGTGATCAGCGTGGATAACTCACTTAAATTACACGTCTCTAACATAGCTTTGAATAAAATAATATAAATATAAACTCAAATATGACATCTGAGACTGAGATCAAGTGAAAATCAGTAATCAATCTGTGTCAAGAAGGTGATCAGCGTGAATACGTCACTTCAGTTACTTTTGCGACACACGTCTCTAACATTGCTTTGAATAAAATATTATACATATAATCTCAAATATGACATCTAAGACTGAGACCAAGTGACAGTCAGTAATCAATCTGTGCCACGATGGTGACCAGCGGGGATAAATCACTTAAATTACACGTCTCTAACGTTGCTTTGAATGAAATATCCTAAAAATCGTATTTAAATGACATCTGAGATCAAGTGACACTCAGTATTCAGTCCCGTGTTTAAATAGTAAGTTTTCAATTGCCCCTTTTTAATAAGTATATACTTAAGATCATGCTTTCTGTAACCATGGTAATTGGTTTTAGTTTTGATATTCTTAATAGGCGTAAGCCCATGTTAATTTTATACTGAGAATTTTCATTAGTCTGCTAAATATTATGTGAATCAATATAAGTGGATAAAAATAGCCAAGCACTTACACCAGATATTACTCTCACTAGTATTTTGATGTTTTAGGGTTCCGTGTTTTGTTATGGTTTAAACATGCTTATGGTTTAAGTTATGCTAATATTAGAAGTCTAAATAAAAGTTTTTATAGTTTTTTTCCCAACAAATAAGATTTAACAAGGTATTATTTATTGTTTTGAGGGAAATTTGGATTAGTTCTGATGAATTAGAATCTTAAAACCCTCCTGATTACAAGTTTGCATGCTGTAACAGTAACTATAGACCTGGTGGCGTTATGTTCTGTGTTGATAAAAGTATTACTTCCTGCCAAATGGAAACTACTGTACAATGATATCATCAAATGTACTTCTATTAAAAATTAACTCAAAAATATCTCTTTATTATAAATAATAGTGGTTTAATTTTACTTCTTAATGTTGTACTCCAACTATAATTACTACTACCCAATCTAATACCTGTTTGAATCATGTATTTGTTAGGAATAGACATTTAAATAATTCAAATATTTCAGTTACTGATATTGGGCTAACTGATTGTTTCAAAAGCCTTAATATTTATTCGATTAGCAATATTAATATTAACAATCGTGCGTACCAGTAAGATTAAACGCCGGGGCGGCAAATCACGAATTTGACGTTACCAACGTATTCTGCTCACCCTGCTGAACAAAAAATATATATAGTACTAGGGGGTGCAAATGACAAATAACATGATTTTAGGGGGTATATTGATAAATGGTTAAGTTCCTAATGTTTTAATGTTCAGTTTGTGTGCTGTGTATGGATAATCTGTTTACTTGAATATTATCTGCGGCCGGGACTGATAGCAGCCTGATAACGTACCTGTTATCTGAGTTCTCCGGGGCATGGGTCAGTTCTACACAAGATATCGTGTTCAGTAGGTCGGATTGAGTGAGCGCGTTTACAATGATGAATCAACCATCCACTAGTTCAACCAACCCTAGTGAATTGTGTGTGTCGGAGTGTTTAGTAGGGCACGTAAAGAGTTTACGTTTTAACCGAAACGAAATTATCTCTTTTTTAATTGAACATGGAATTTTTAAAAATGAGTGTATGTGTTCATCGTGCGGTCGAGTGGTGTTTTTAAACCGGGAGACTTTGTCGTTTCGTTGTGATAGACCACTTTTTTGTTGCTGCTGTTTAGCTATAACCGCCAACACATTAATGGTAAGTGTTCTCTGTTAATATCCATCTATATATTTGAGTTTTTCATGATTTATTTAGTTTTTTAACTTTACATAATTGCCTTTGCATTACATTTCAATTTATATTTTTGATCAGCCCCTCTAGAATTTTATATTTTACTGATAGGTACTATCTCGAGGGATGTTTTTCTTTTATTGGCCGGAGGCACTCGTAATTAATTTTTTTCTCGAAATTAAGAAAAACATTATTAATTTTGATCAAAATTCTGCTCATTTCTGTATTATTTTTCATTTACGTTTGCAAAGATGGCGGCGCAACCGATGATGTCATCACGAGGTTCAATCATTGGCCACAAAAGGTCACGTGACGCTAGACGTGGATGTAGAACATGGAGTTATTACTGAAAAGTTATTTAATTTTTCATTTTCTAGAACTTCGTTATTTCTCATTTCCACCCCATCAAACCTTATACTTTTTTGTTCTATATGACGATTCCAATAAGTTTATAACGCAAAACTCGTATTTTTCCGCCCCGGCCGTTAATATGATAATTACCCAATCGTGTTATAAGTGTGTCTTCTCTGAATAATTGTATTATTGATTACGAAATGGTTAGGTATAAGTTGAGGGACATAGATGAAGAAGTCAGTTTAGCTTATGACAAACTTCATAATTGCATCGTTGAGATTCTTAATAGCAACAGATTAAACTCGACTAACAGCATAAAAATCACTAAGGGAAAAATAATCACCCCATTGATTAAAAAAACTAATTACTTTAAAGAGAAACCAAATTATGGAATATTACTAAAAAGAGATCGTACTGTATAAAATTTGCAGCTTATGGTAAAATTTATTGTAAAAATTTGCAATTAATGACAAAACCAAAAGTGAAATTTTTGGCAAAAAATTAATAATTGCACTGGTGATGTATCACATCAATGGAAAGTAATCAATGTTCTATTTGATGAGGCTTCAAACAAATGCGCTTATCGAATAGAGCTGTCATCAATCTGGTCAATGATCTTCGAACCAAGGGATAAGTAATTACCTGATTAGAGTACAGACTGATCTAGTCAGCGAGCGCTGAACCTTGTACAGTCCTAGCATCATATGCAACATTATTTAACATTCCAAACTCATTTTTCCTGATAACTACTACTGTTTTAGAGGTAATTGGAGTTGTAAACATACTTAAGAATAACAATTACGCTGGTATTGATGGTTTTAGTGTAGAATTCATTAGACATGTCATGAATTGTATTCCTTGTGCATTGGTACATATCACCAATTTAAGTTAACAAAATGCAGTTTTTAAAGAAAACCCAAAACACAGAGCACTGTAGTACCAATTCTCAAAAAATAAAACTCAATGAAATTAGACATTTTAAGGCTAATAAGTTTTTTCTCAGTTTGGCTAAAATTAATGAAATGCTACTCATAATTCGTCTAGACTCCTTCATAAATAATAAAAGACTTTCAATATACATCAGTTTGGGTGTACAAAGAGAAAATCAACAGAGGACGCTCAAATTTGACGTAACTAACGTGATATACAGTACGTTAGACAATAGTAAAATAACAACTGGTATTTTTGTTAATTTAAAAAGCTTTCGACTTGGTAATTCATAAAATAATTATAAATAAACTTGTAAGAGACGGTATCAGAGTCTCCGCCTTAAGCTGGTTCAATAGCTACTTAACTGGGAGAAAGCAGCTATTGAGAATAAGTAACCACAGTCTTAGTACTCTCTCAATAAGGATAGAAGTGCCTCAATGTTCCCTTATCTCTGAAGTTTTATCCTTATTTTTATAAATGATTTATTACAAACTGATTTTAAAGGAAAATTATTTGCATTTTGCTGATGATTTTGCTTCATTTTATTCTCATTCTGATGTAAATTGCTTGGGAGATATTATGGCACATAATATCGTAAAATAATAAAACTGGTGTGAAGTTAGCAGAATGATAGTCATGTTAATAACAAAGTATATTAATTTTAGCCTTTTAGATTACAACATTTCACTCATTTTAACATTTCATGATCATAATTGTAGTTATATTGATTGCAACTGTCAAAAAATAGAACAGTTCAATAACACTATATATATATATATATATATATATATATATATATATATATATATATATATATATATCTTTATATATATATTTCTTGTGTGCGTGTGTATGTTAATGAACTCCTCCTAAACGGGTGGACCGATTTTAATGAAACTTTTTGTGTGTCTTCAGTTGGATCCGAGAATGGTTTAGATTCATAATTCGGTCCAATTTTAATAGTTTATTTAATTAATTTTTTAATAATAAATTGTTGTTGATGGTGGAGTGTTTTACATTGGATCCGCCAGACTGCGCCACGACACGTAATACAAAGTGAACTGTTACTTAACAACTGTGAATATTTTCAGCTGAAGTTCATCAAAGAGGCAGAAACATTTGTTCACATTTAAAATTTAAAAAGTTCATATTTTAAATTTGTAAAGTGCTTGATCAGTAGTGTAATGCAGATTGCAAAGATGAAGTTTCACCAATTGTTCTACGTAAACATTATAATATTACAACACAGCCATAATGTTTTTCTATTTTAATTCCAGCCGACAGTTGGTGCTGCTATCAAATTTGTGCGTTGTTTTGTAACATTCTGTAATTATTGTGTGAGTGCTAATTGTTATAATACATTAATAGAGATTGAAGATGTTTGAAGTGCATAAAAAACTATAGTTATTTATTAAAGTTATTTAACTCATTTTGCAAATTTATTGAAGTGAGTACATTGGTCGCATAGGCCTACCTCAAATAACCTAAGTAGCATACAAATCAAAAGGTTGTGTTTCTGTGTGTGAATATTGTTAACAGTTTATATAATCAAGTTTTAAACTAATTGGATTTAAAATAATTTGTTGTAATTTACATTTTTTTATCTGCAGTCAGAATTGGTCACATAAGTTCAAATTAAGTAGCATACAAATCACATGTGTGAATAACTACTTATTGAATAGTGTAGCAATTGGTTTTAAATTAAATTCTGTTGGCCAGTTCCGATATTATACTGTAATTTTAAATTACTAATTTTATAACAAGTATATTTTTTTAATTTACAACTTAATTTATCGTAATGCTATTGAATGTCCAATATTTTTTGTTAATCCTTCAGGAATGTACATAAACAAATTAGATGGTTTTCCGATAGGGCTGAAGTATAATAAGTGGCCTCCATCACAATCGAATTATTGATATTTCTGAATAGCCTATCCAAACTACTATCCGAATTGGATTATAGTTATTTAAAGGCTGAAGTATAATAAGCAGCCACCATCACAATCGAATTATTGATATTTCTGAATAGCCTATCCAAACTACTGAATTTCATTATAGTTATTTATTCGGTCAAATATAATTAAATTTTTAATTATAAATTGTTGTTGGTGTTGGAGTGTTTTATATTGGATACGACAGACTGCGCTATGACACGTAATACAAAGTGAACTGATACTTAAAAGCTGTGAATATTTTCAGCTGAAGTTCACCAAAGAGGCAGAAACATTTGTTTACATTTAGATTACATTATTATAAAGTGCTTGATCAGTAGTCTAATGCAGATTGCAAAGTTAAATTTTCACCAATTGTTCTATGTAAACATTATAATATTACAACACAGTTTAATCAATAATAGTCTTGAAAGCATAGAGTAAGCATAAACATATAAAAATAACACCACTTCTTATTTCAATATATTCTGTACCCACTTTGGGGGATAGAGATTATCCAGATATAAAATTGGAAGTTTTAGCTTTTAACTGAAATTGACAGTTTGTGCTGCTATCAATGTGTGTGTGTTGTTTTGTAAGGTTCATGTTTCAAAAGTAAATACGGCAAATAACATTAAAATATAATAGAATGAAGTTTTAAAAAGTGTACTACGTGGCCACGTTATAAGTTTATAAAAGCCAACAGGCAAAAAGAAGAAAATAAAAAATTAAACATCGTGTAATTATTGTGTGAGTGCTAAAATTATAATAGTACATTAATAGAGATTATTGGTCGCATTACCTCAAATAACCTAAGTAGCATACAAATCAAAAGGTTGTGTTCCTATGTGTGAATAACTATTGTTAACATTTTAGATAATCTAAAGTTTTAAACTAATGGATTTAAAATAATTTGTTGTAATTTACATTTTTAATCTGCAGTCGAAATTGGTCAGATAAGTTCAAATTAAGTAGCATACAAATCACATGTGTGAATAACTATTGTTAATAGTGTAGGAATTGGTTTTAAATTAAATTCTGTTGGCCAGTTCTGATACTATACTGTAATTTTAAATAACTATAATGAAATTCGGTAGTTTAGATAGGCTAATCAGGAATATCAATAGATATAAAATTGGCAGTTTTAGTAAAATACACTTTTAACTGAAATTCTTAAATATTAAGTGTGCAGCGATTAATCAGTTAATTTTTTGTTTATAAATAAATTGCTTTTTATCTTGGTATGTTTTAAATTGGATCCAGCAGAATGTGCTACGATCGCAGTTTCAAATGTTTTTCTATTTTAATTCCTGGTTTTCCCGACTGTTTGTGCTGCTATCAAATTTGTGTGTTGTTTTGTATAATCGTATAATTATTGTGTGAGTGCTAATTGTAATATTAAATTAATAGAGAATCACATGTGTCAATAACTATTGTTAATAATGTAGGAATTGGTTTTAAATTAAATTCTGTTGGCCAGTTCTGATACTACACTGTAATTTAAAGTAACTATAATGAAATTCAGTAGTTTGTACTTCAGACCTATAGGGAATACTTATTTAGTATATTAGATAAATTAAATTCTGTTGGCCAGTTTCGATACTATACTGTCAGTAGTTTAGATAGACTAATCAGAAATATCAATAAGTTGATTGTGATGGTGGCCGCTTATTATACTTCAGCCTTTAAATAACTATAATCTAATTCGGATCGTCATTTTAGTAGTTTAGATAGGCTATTCAGAAATATCAATAATTCGATTGAGATGGTTACCGCTTATTGCACTTCAGCCTTTAAGTAACTATAATCTAATTCGGATCGTCATTTTAGTAGTTTAGATAGGCTATTCAGATATATCAATAATTCGATTGTGATGGTGGCCACTTATTGTACTTCAGACCTATAGGGAATACTTATCTAAGTATTTTAGATACCGTAGTCTACGTTGTTATACATTTTTATCTAGAAGTTACTTAATTAAAATTACATATTCAATAAGTTACTCATATTCATTGTGTACTATTATACAGAATTTTATTTTTACAGAAAAATGCCACGTCTTCGTGGAAGAGGACGAATAGTTATTCAATCATGTGATTTATATGCTACTTAATTTGAACTTATGTAACCAAACTGTTAACAATAGTTATTCACACATAGAAACACAACCTTTTGATTTGTATGCTACTTAGGTTATGCGACCAATATACTCACTTCGTTCAATAAATTTACAAAATTAGTTCAATAACTTCAATATATAACTATAGTTTTTTATATACTTCAAACATCTTCAATCTCTATCAATGTAATATTACAATTAGCACTCACACAATAATTACACGATGTTACAAAACAACACACATATTTGATAGCAGCACAAACTGTCAGGAAAATCTGGAATTAAAATAGAAAACATTTGAAACTGTGATCGTAGCGCATTCTGCTGGATACAATGTAAAACATTCCAAGATGGTCCACTCATTTAGGAGGAGTTCAGCTCCATACACACGCACACAAGAAATATAAATATAAAGATAATGAAATTCGTTAGTTTAGATAGGCTAATTAGAAATATCAATAATTTGATTGCGATGTTGGCCGCTAACTATAATTCAGCCTTTAAATAACTATAATCTAATTCAGTTCGTCATTTTAGTAGTTTAGATAGGCTATTCAGAAATATCTATAATTTGATTGTGATGGTGGCCACTTATTATACTTCAGCCCTATACGGAATACTTATTTAGTATTTTAGATAAGTTAAATTCTGTTGGCCAGTTCTGATACTATACTGTAGTTTTAAATAACTATAATGAAATTCGGTACTTTAGATAGACTATTCAGAAATATCGATAATTCGATTGTGATGGTGGCCGCTTATTATACTTCAGGCTTTACATAACTATAATCTAATTCGGATAGTAGTTATATAGGCTATTCAGAAATATCAATAATTCGATTGTGATGGAGGTCATTTATTATACTTCAGCCCTATCGGAAAATCATCTAATTTGTTTGTGTATACTCCTGAAGGATTAACAAAAAATATTGTACATTCAATGGCATTACGCTAAATTAAGTTGTAAATTGAAAAAATATACCTGTTATAAAATCGTTTGTTTCAACTTTTTTACCTTCAGATTAAGTAAGTTTTCATTTAAAACATCCTCTACATTTCACATCACTCATGTTATACTCACACACTATCGGTTGGTCGAAGTGTGATTAAATGTACATGTGATGAAGTTAGATATTGTAATAACTTTTTAATAGACATTTTTATCAAAACAGCCCAGATTGTTACAGATTAATCAAAGTTTAAAATTTTCGCATTAAAGACGTGTGTACAGGACAACGTCTGTCGGGTCTGCTAGTATATATATATATATATATTGTTTGACAGGTATTTGGTCTTCCGATCATATGTTAAGTTTAGTTATTAAAACGCATATGTGACAGATACGGCCAAATACAAAATAATTGAACCGTAAAAAGTGAGGGCTCTGTGGTGTAATGGTAGCACATTCACCCGGCAAGTGAGAGATCCGGGTTCGAGTCCCGGCGGAGCAAGTACTTTTTGCGATTCAATGTTTATTGATAAAAATAAAATAAGGCTATTGCCATTTATACGAACTTGATTAATGTAAACAAAAGTCGTTTGACAGGTATTTGGTCTTCCGATCATATGTTAAGTTTAGTTATTTAAACGCATATGTGACAGATACGGCCAAATACAAAATAATTGAACCGTAAAAAGTGAGGGCTCTGTGGTGTAATGGTAGCACATTCACCCGGCAAGTGAGAGATCCGGGTTCGAGTCCCGGCGGAGCAAGTACTTTTTGCGATTCAATGTTTATTGATAAAAATAAAATAAGGCTATTGCCATTTATACGAACTTGATTAATGTAAACAAAAGTCGTTTGACAGGTATTTGGTCTTCCGATCATATGTTAAGTTTAGTTATTTAAACGCATATGTGACAGATACGGCCAAATACAAAATAATTGAACCGTAAAAAGGGAGGGCTCTGTGGTGTAATGGTAGCACATTCACCCGGCAAGTGAGAGATCCGGGTTCGAGTCCCGGCGGAGCAAGTACTTTTTGCGATTCAATGTTTATTGATAAAAATAAAATAAGGCTATTGCCATTTATACGAACTTGATTAATGTAAACAAAAGTCGTTTGACAGGTATTTGGTCTTCCGATCATATGTTAAGTTTAGTTATTTAAACGCATATGTGACAGATACGGCCAAATACAAAATAATTGAACCGTAAAAAGTGAGGGCTCTGTGGTGTAATGGTAGCACATTCACCCGGCAAGTGAGAGATCCGGGTTCGAGTCCCGGCGGAGCAAGTACTTTTTGCGATTCAATGTTTATTGATAAAAATAAAATAAGGCTATTGCCATTTATACGAACTTGATTAATGTAAACAAAAGTCGTTTGACAGGTATTTGGTCTTCCGATCATATGTTAAGTTTAGTTATTTAAACGCATATGTGACAGATACGGCCAAATACAAAATAATTGAACCGTAAAAAGTGAGGGCTCTGTGGTGTAATGGTAGCACATTCACCCGGCAAGTGAGAGATCCGGGTTCGAGTCCCGGCGGAGCAAGTACTTTTTGCGATTCAATGTTTATTGATAAAAATAAAATAAGGCTATTGCCATTTATACGAACTTGATTAATGTAAACAAAAGTCGTTTGACAGGTATTTGGTCTTCCGATCATATGTTAAGTTTAGTTATTTAAACGCATATGTGACAGATACGGCCAAATACAAAATAATTGAACCGTAAAAAGTGAGGGCTCTGTGGTGTAATGGTAGCACATTCACCCGGCAAGTGAGAGATCCGGGTTCGAGTCCCGGCGGAGCAAGTACTTTTTGCGATTCAATGTTTATTGATAAAAATAAAATAAGGCTATTGCCATTTATACGAACTTGATTAATGTAAACAAAAGTCGTTTGACAGGTATTTGGTCTTCCGATCATATGTTAAGTTTAGTTATTTAAACGCATATGTGACAGATACGGCTAAATACAAAATAATTGAACCGTAAAAAGTGAGGGCTCTGTGGTGTAATGGTAGCACATTCACCCGGCAAGTGAGAGATCCGGGTTCGAGTCCCGGCGGAGCAAGTACTTTTTGCGATTCAATGTATATTGATAAAAATATATATATATATATATATATATATATATATATATATATATTTGGTATAGTCGTTTACAGTATGTTGACATGGGAAAAAACATTTAAACGACCTTCTTAGGAAATTATGATTGTCAATAAGAAAGTTCTATTTTTTGATAACTGTTGAGGTAAAGAACTTTTAACAACCTAATACTATGTACTAATCTAATCTAGGATGCAGTCTGGAATAAATGTTTTGGTTGGGCCGTTTAAATATTTACTAAATATATACATTTATCCAACACAGAAGAGATCAGAGTGAGGTGTTCTACTTTGGTTAAGTATCAAAATATATTGTAATCCAATACTGCGTAAGGTTGTACACAGAAACATTTATCCAACACAGAAGAGAGGTGTATCGTACAAGTCAGGATAAACTCGCTAGCTTGCGGCATTGTCAGTCGGTCCTTTGACATCACCTCACAGAAGCGGCTTGTCATGTGTTGTGTCTTTGTACCATCGATCCTTTTATACACTTGTGTCTTGTTTGATTACTTGTCCTTTTGCAAAGTACAATTTATTCTCTTCATATAGTTATACGCATAAAATGTATCTTATTACATCAATAACTAATAAATTAGATTTTTTTTAATCTTTAAAGAATTACAACCGTTACATAGGGTCAGGGGGTTAAATATAAAATCATTAATCTAATATTAAATAAAAAATGAATTTAATTACTTAAGGGTTAAAACATCTATAGGAGTAACAATGATTTTCTGCCTTAAGAAGGCTGTACCTGCTTTCTTTGAGAGTACGGAGTAGTTATGAGGAAATTGTGAATTTTACGATTTTACTTCGTAAATAAAGGGCCAAAGTTTAAAAAAGCTGTTTATTTTAGGATTTAACATACGAATAAATTTATTTTCAGACCAAAAAAATTTTTATTTCAGTCCTAGAATTAGTTATCTGGAAGAAAATTACTCAAATATTCTTTAAGAAAAATCCACGATTTGAGTCCTAGTTTGTTATGGTTACACAAATTCAATTTATAAGGAGATAATAAAACATGTAGAAACGATATGCATATGAGAATAACGCCCAACTAGAATCTCATAACCTGCTCCACCTTAACAAGAGAAGATGAAATGGGTAAGGTTAAATCCTAGTTGCAGCTTTTTGTATCAGACAAGATTAAAAATACACCATGATTTTGTTGTTTATTATTTGTTTTTGACGAGGGATGGTTTAAAAGGATAACAGGATTTCGGACATTTTTCATCGAAATATGTTTAAATATTTAAAGAAGTTTATTTCTAGGATTGAAATATATACTCTTTGTCAAAGTGTAAGACAGATAATACATACATAATAGTATACATGTACTGAAATCTGCAACGGGCAGCCATAAACTAAAATCTTAGTGTTTAGGTTTAGTCTCTTGCTATAATATTTTGGTAATAATTATCTTTAATGTAACGACGGCTTTATGGATGCATTATAATAAGTAATAATCTGTGATTTTTTTTCAAAGGAGATTCTGCTTCCATTTCAGATTTATTCTTGCGTCCTCATATGCCACCGGTGTGTAAAGAGTAACAAACAGAACAAGGAGGAGATTCGATAAAGTAAAAGGTTGATAGCACTGATAAAAATTTGCTACGTCCATAGACAGGATTTTAATCTGCGCTATATCAAACTCAGATTCAAAGTCCAAAATAGACCATACGGTCATTGTCTATTAGATGGCCACGATTTTATTCTCTTAGGACAAGAAGCTTATAAATGCATCTAGTCCTATATTATTTGCGCTGATTCAGGAGAAGACAAGCTATTTTTGATAGGTAAGGTTGGGAGTAGGTTCCCCCTCCTAATCAGATTCACGAGGAAAGTTTTAGGGCAATAATCTCGTCATGTCCCCTAAGAATAAGGGGAAGTCACCTCTGAACTATCCTCTTCAGTAGAAGAAAGCAGGGGGTAGCACACCCTTATGTATAGGCTGACAAGAAACTCTGAAGTTAGGGAACGCCCTAGTGATGTGCAGTATTAGTATAATATATAATATGATCATGTCGTAAAACTATTGCACGTGTTAATATATCATATATATGTATATATATAGTTTTTATATAGTTTTTTACATGATAATTAAACTACTAGATTAGATAACGCCAATAATTAAGGCTATAAATTTAATGATGCTGTGACCTTTCGTAACGTGCCATGACCTATCACATGACAATAACACGCCTATACCCTATGGACTTTACACTTCACATACTTGAATATAACATAAGCAGAATGACTCGAGAACTTCACAGGGAAATGCAAATCAAGTAGCTGCCAGAACTCTTGATTTCTCCAGAGGTTTACTTTCAGTTTATTTAGAAATTTGCTTTGGTTCAAAATGTGTGAGTGTAAGTTTGTATTTAACGTGCAAAACAAAATATACAAACACGAGAGAAAAATGTTTTAAAGCCAATGTTTGTATTTTTTAAACTATTCTCTCTATCACCTAACCACTAACAACAAACCATAGGTCATGAAGTGTAAAAAATCATAGCCCGTCATGTTTAATTCTTAATTAATTGCATACAACTTAAAATGTAAAAGCTACAAAAAACTAAAGAGAAAATTAGATCCGCATGATGTTAGGTTAATGCCAGGAGCAAAACCTTATAATTTCATGAATATTTTAATAGTATGTAAAGTTTTCAATATATTAAGCTAAAATGCACCAAAACCTTTTAGAGTGTTTTGGAGCTAACCCTAGTCCCTTTTTACAAGATAAAGAATTAAAGGTTTACTTTTCTTTTTAGTAGTGGAACTTATTTTAAGTATGGTATTTGTAAAAGTACTGAATCAAATGTAATAGAAAAGTGTGGAAACTATTTTGAAAAATCACTTGAAACCAAGGGAATTTTGCTTTAGACGTGGCAGTGATTTTCTTTTAAATAGCTGCAGTATTAATAAAACCCGGATGGGATTAAATAGGTTCCACAGTCTTCTAAGGCTGATTGTCCTGCAGAAAGATGACTTAAGGACGGCATTATGCTTGGTCAGGAAATGAAAATAATGCTGCCCGTAATCTAGGATATGATTCTGAGAACATCTTTAAACTTGACGTTAAATTCCAAAATAAATGCTGATATGGAGGTGAAAGACAAGATTAATAGTAGTTTCTCTTCCAGGAAATGTACAGCCAACGGTTTTAACAAGCCACTGAAACGAATCGGTAACATATTATTTAGAAAACTATCCGTCTGTAGAAAATTTCCCTATGAAAATCTACTGTGTATAAACAACTACTAAACTAGATAATGGTTAGATGATAGTGCATTTCATTAAAAAGATTTTGCTGAGCGTTAGCTAAAATCTTTAATTTTTTTATGGTTAAAAATGATAGAAACAAGAATATATCAAAAGACTTCATTTTTTACATACTGAGTAAAACCATATGAGATTGTAACATATGACACATTAACATGTGTTCCCCAAAACA
Organism: Homalodisca vitripennis; assembly: GCF_021130785.1. Taxonomy (NCBI): domain Eukaryota; kingdom Metazoa; phylum Arthropoda; class Insecta; order Hemiptera; family Cicadellidae; genus Homalodisca; species Homalodisca vitripennis. The sequence continues at coordinate 231,780,560 of NC_060207.1, forward strand.
TTCATCATATCAAAACAGTCACTTGGTGGGTAGAATTTCCTTATTTTAATACTGTTAAACCAAACTTAATAAAGAATATGACTTCTATGAATGTGGATGTTGAACCATGGAATTATGCTCATCATTATTGAAGCCTATCAATCGGTATAATTTATTGTTTCTATGCCGGAAGTACAATCTTCTTTTATTTATTTTCTGTGTGATTTTCTGTCTTTATATTCACAGGACATCTCTAAAGTAAGGTGTTGTACCGTACTCTTACCGTCATTGACGTTTGGTATTGAAATCAGTAATCGTTGTTATTTTCAAAACTGTAATAGATCATTTATATATCTCCACGAGTAGATAACTGTCAATCATAACATGTGTACTTATAAAAATGTTTAATTGTAATAGTAACGGTTGATTTAACATTAACATAATGTAACCTATTTCATCTCACTGTTTAGTTACATTTCTAGAAATTTCTAATAGTTTTCATTCCTACGTGTTAAGTTTTAATATATAAATTGAGATACATTACAATAATATTTCCTTTCATTGCTGATAAAAATTTATCATCTCTAATAATAAATATAAAAGTATCGTATAATATTTTAATTTAGAAAATTTAAAACAATGATACGATAACTTTTTGTTACAAATTAAACATGTTAACCTTCATACAGTAATAATATCTTACATTATAACAATTACACTACGGAGTAATTGAATTCACTTTCCGAGAATGTTGTTACTTGTCACATATAACTTTCATGTACAAGTTGGAATGAAAAGTTAATGGCCTTTGTAGAAAGATAAATTGATACGAACCAATCAGCCTAAGTTGTTTATTTTCTTAAAATCAATACTTCAATTTAAAGTTTCCGAATTGAAGCGTATCTGAATCTAAAATCGATTCAATGTTTATTACTGATTCTAAGTAATTACTTTCTTGTTTACAAAGTTGTTAAATTGTCTGTAACTTGTAGCTTTTTTCACTTACCAGTTCTGTTGCTTTACTAATAGTAGATTGTAGACTACTCTCATTTATAGAAAGTATTAGATGAGACTCCCAGTCTACTTTGAGGAGCATTAAGCAGTACGATTAAACAGTTTTAACCAGTACGAGAAGAATTTATATACTATTGAGTGCTATTAAAAACATTTCGTTATTATTGCAAACCAGTAAGTTGAACAGTTATATAAAACTTCTTACAAAGTAAAAAACTTTAAATTTGTCGACAAGCTTTATAACTATAACTACATTTTGCATTAAATAGATCAGGGGATAGTGATTCTAGTCCAGTTCATAGTTCCCTCTCATCATAGAAGGATAGTCTTTGAGAGAAAGACGCATGAATTTGATTATAAGTATTGGATTTTTCTGTAATTTTTTGGATTGAAGAAGAAATACTGTATTACTATGTCTTGACTTACACTTTTAATGTTTTTATAGAAGTAATGATATTACCAAAATCATTTCACTGTTAAGAATGAACTTTATATTTTCTAAATAGATCACGCAGAAGGAAGTACTCTTCTTTCTTCTTGTAGAAATCACCTTATGTACTGGTTGGGGTTGACGATGATAATCTCATTTGCCTCTTCATTGGTCTCACGAAACTGTTACTGACTTGCTGCTAGTTGAAATGCACAGCAACACGTGCAAATGTATGATTAATTGTATTAGCGAATTGTATCATATCATAGTTGGAAAGCCTGCCCCAGGTGGTACACAATTCTATTGCGTGAACAAAATTTTGGTTCAAAGAATTATACTTTTGACTTTCATAATAATTTCAAGTATTCATTAAACTATCAAATATTTCATTACAATTCGGTATTGGATATTTGATGTTTCTATGTTGAAATAATCATCTAAATATTGGATAATATGAGTATAATACAACAATAAAGTTTGGAATTTTCAAGAAACAATATTACGATTATTGGAGTTTATATGTTTTATTTTTTTCTAGTTTGTTGGCGGGCTAATGGTAAAATAATGTACAGTATTTTATTTATAAATAAAGACATAAAATTGATAATTCTTTAAGAGTAGTGTTTTAAAATATTTATTTAATTACGAAACTAAAAATACTGTGTCTTATACATTAATAGATTGTATTGTATTTGTTTAAATAATTGGTTTTTATTATTCGCCTTCTATGATAATTTAAGCTCTCAAACCTATGTATTTATTTTTTTACGTGCAGATTAAGAAAATGGTAAACACTTTTTGGTTCACTACAAAGTTTTCAAGATATTGGAAGAAAATAAAGGAAACATATCTGCGAAAAATAAGGTTTCTAAGGGGGAACAGAAATTTCTGTTCTAGTATCCCTAAGACTAAATGGTAATTAGACTGACATTTTCAATATCTGGTGAGTGTTTTGGATACAGTATTCGAGGTATAGTACCGTTACGAGGACAGCTTCTGTGGAATAAATATTCATCTTTCTAAACGAAATAACGATTAATAGCCTTCTAAAATCCGGGAATTTCCAGAAGCTAGAAGTAAGGTTGCAATAAGTTCTTTTCCTCTTTATTCGCAACTAAAAATTTTGCCAATACAACATCTTTATGTTTTTAAAGTTTTGAGGGAGTTTTACTTGAGAAGTGGTAATAGAGGTAACAGTTTAATTTATTCTACCAGAAATATAAATCTTAAACTGTTTAGGTTACCAAAAGTCAATAAATCACAATTCAGACAATCTTTTTCCTACGCTGGTCCAAAAATATTTAATCAGTTGACTTTGCACATTAAGCAGATAGAAAACTTTCAGGCATTCTGTGCACAAGTAAAAAATTGGCTTTTTAGAAAACCAGAATTAAGTGGCTATATCTCTAAATGTTGATAACTGTATAATTTAATAAATTTTAACAAGATAATAAGTAAAATTAGTGTAAATAATTAACTATTAGTATAATATAATAATTGAATGATGGTGGATGCTGCAGAAGCTCATATTTTTAGATATGTTTTAAGAAGCTAGACACAGAAATTTATTTTGTTTTAAACCTGTAAGTAGGATATTAATTGTTGTATATATTTTAGATTTTTATTTATTTTTTTTTCTCGCTGACCTCACTACTTGTAAAAGAGGTCAGTGTATGTTTCCTCTCATAGTTAAATTAATTCAGTTTTGTAGGAGTATAGGAAATAAATTATTTATTCATTTATTCAATAAGCCGAAAGCTTTATGATTCTACAAGAATTTTCCAAACTAGGTAGGCTTCCAAAAACAAAAATCTCTGAAGGACAGGAATTCTGTCATTCCAGCTTCCAGAGGCCTTAAAATTGTCAATTTCATGAAACCCGATAAAAATGTATTTCCAAGGGATATGTGCATTTCAAGAAGCCGCACGCATGCTTCCAGAGGACATAAGGTATCCGGAGTCTTAGGATACTCAGAGGTCGAATGTTCCAATAGATAAAACATGTCGTTACGTCTTTAACTCTGGAAATCTAAGAGTACAGGAGCTAACTGATGTTGGAAGATTGCAAAATCGAGTGCTTCAAAACCTCCTACATGCTGAGAACACCGAACCCTCCTAGAAGGTTGAAGTTCTTAGACGTTTGTGAAGCTCTCGGTTAACACTTTCGAGAGCACCCAAATGTGTTTAGGAACTATAAAATTCCTTAAAATGGAAGGTATCCTATTTCTTGAGCTCCTTGAAGTCGCATATTATCATAACTAGCAGTTTTTAAGAGCACCCATGGCTCTAAAAGCTGGAATTTACATAGAACAAACATTAAAAGTAGCTTTACAAGTAGCATTAAGTGAAGCTTCATTATGTTTTGATGGAAGCATCAGAAATTTTAGGCCTTGGTCTTCTAGGTTCTAGGTGGAATTCTAGCTGGTTGACTGTAGTAAACTCTAGTTACTATAAATCGGGGCTTTAAAGGTTGGATTGCTCCAAATTTGGTGTACGATTACAGACTAGAGCGTTCAAAATTTACATATTTAAAAACCTGTAAATCTACAAATTCCCGGTTTTCTGCAAACTAAAGTGGACATCCGCCATGAGTTTGTGACTGTAAGGTAAGATGTCATAAACATGTTATGTATTATATTTATACAACGTATCCTAACCAAATATATCAAAGATATCAATGGGTTTGTCAGAGATTTATACTTAAACAAATTTAAATAATACGTTCAATTTGTGATGTTTCTATCTCAAAAACGTTGTTTTACCACTGTCCAAATGCAAAATATAGGGATATCCCATCGCAATACCAAATTGCTTCGTCTCGCACAACGTATAGAGTGTCTTGGCAACCGCACACGGAACTTTAGTGATTCCTTTGGCCTGAATTTACTCGAGATTTATGGGACTTTTGCGGCTGGGTCGTAAAAAGTTAAAATCAAAACTTATAAATACTGCGTAGAATAAAATAAACTCCGCCTGATGAAAACAGCGTCAACATAAACGCCTAAACTCAAACTTGTAATTGTATTAAAAATTGCATAAAGAGAAGTAATAACTTATACGACTACTCTGTTGCGTTCTGGATACAACTGCAGATTGTTCTGTAACTTTTCTGCTATTCAGTATTTTTTGGTTACTCATAAACTGTTTGAATTACATATTGAAATATTTCGTTAACATTTGTATTTGTAGAGCATTAACTGTTTCACTCAATTTAAAATACATTTAGCGATTTTAAATGTTTTAATACAAGTATTTTATAATCGATGTCAAACTAATAAAAATCGTTATACAATACTGCAATGATTAATATATCAAATTAGGCAATACGTACTCATAGCTCTACTGTCATATTTGTTTACCATATCAATAAACGTGATATTAATACTGTCACTAACAACGCCTGTACACGAACAAACACGTACAGACACTGTATGTCCAGATCCAACTGCTCTTATCAGTTTGTTATCAATTCGAGAACAACAAACACCCAGACACTATTATTATTATTATTATTATTATTATGTACGTGTATCCTAATTATACAACGTATCCTAAAAAATAACATTATATATACCAAATTGTCTTTGTTTGTTTGTTCTGTTTTCACGCGTAAACTATTCAATCGGTTATACTGAAATTTTACATGGACATACATACACCTGTTTGGATGAATATAGGTCTAATATTATTTCGAAAATCCCTGAGGGATATGTCCCAATGGTCTTTAGAGAAGCGAAAAATTCCATCTTAGTCACACGTACAGACAATGAACATCCAGGCTCAACTGCTCATATAGTATTATTCTCAATCTGAGGAAACCAACCATTCTGATAATATTGTAATTATGAATGTGCATTATTGCACACGTAGAATTGATTATTAGTGTAGAGCATTTGTTGTCTAGGAACTGTGATACACAGTTGTTTACTGTGTGGCTGGGAGACCTGTACCAAGCTTTTATAATTATTTTAAAGTTCCGATGTCAAAAAAATGTGTTACAAGTTGTCCATCTTAAACCTCGTTTTCCTTATTATATCGTTACAAGGCAGTTTGCGCCACACCACGCCTAAGAGCTTTCGCCGAAGTTGCATTTAAAATTTCAAAATGCAAAGTCTATAGCTCATTTAATTACCGAGATTATGGACTATCAAGCAGAAAAGGAAATTTACATACTTCAGTTAGGCAGAATGTAAAATATACTGCCTGAAACAATACTGAGTTGTAGAGTTCAATGCTCTTATGGGTGGATATGCACAATCATCGAACTCATTGTTGTCTACGTAAAGGCGAAGTAACATTACAAATTTAAAGTGCATACCTTGTATAGAAGAGCAAATAGCTATTATTCATTTAATGATTTAATATAGATTTTTTTCCCCCGCTGTATTCTACCATCTATGCTTGTCTTTGTAAATTGGCTGCTGCCGTTGGAAATAAATAAATGTGTCCTCAATTCTCTATTTGTTACCTTTCGCTACCGGTTATTAACTGACCATTTCTGGGAAGTAATCTCGGAGAGTAAACGGAGAATCATTATTATAATTATGATGTGGGTGGGTGGCTCTTTTGACAATATCTCAGGTCAGCTACACCAAAATTTATGTGATAAAGATTATGTAACTTCTAAGGGAGTGTACATTTATTTCATGTATGATTTGTTTAGGAACATAGTGAAAAGCAGGGCTCTTGTTTATGCAAGTCCTGGTCAATATTTTCCTTTGTACCAGGGAATAGTTGTAAAGTCCTGCCTTTTATATGTAAACTTAAACTTAATTTACTAATATTTATGTGGTAGTAATAAAAGTATGTAGGGGTAATTGAGTGGAAGATTGCAATCACCAGCTCTCTGCATTGCCGTAGACGACAATTTTAATTGCTCTGAAATGACATCATTCTATTGTCTCGATGTATACAGCTTTACATTAAGGTATAAGATAATTTTACATTTTCTTGCCTTAATGTAGTCAAACATTTGTGAGTTACCGTCGTATTTTAAACAGAACTGAAAGTTTTCGCACAATTTAACTTAAATACATTCAGTGTAGCTCAAAATAATTGAACAATAGCAAATATAAAAAACTGTTAATTTTACAACTATTCCATCGTTAAAAACCTCCCTCTCAGAACTGAAAACGATGCCTTACTGAAAAAAGTATGACTAGTGTGTCACGCAGATACAGTACATATGTACAGAATACATTCTACAATGTACAGAAAATTACTGTAAAGAGAATATCGATACTGTACTTCAGTAGTTTGGGAGTTTTGGACTTACTATTAATTCTACGATGGACTGGTTTGAGCATGTTTCACTACTGTAATTCCGTAGTTAATGACATAACTATGGTATTAAGCAACAAACGCCAAAGAACCTAAAGTTGTTGCATTATATTTTTGTTTGATTTACGAAAACATGATCATATCACCTCATACTATATTCAATATAAATGTCAATATAACAAGGATTGTAATCTTAAATATTTTATATTTCATCCTCAAAAGTCGGTTACCAAAATATTTTGTCAACTATTTCAAATTTATTTTTACCAATGGAACTGCAAAAATGCCCGCACTGGATCGTCTATAATGTGGATTCCATGTTACAGAACAGCAATATTTATTGAAACCTTAATTTATACCACAAGTAAAGCTTGGAATTGCCTTCCAGATAATATTAAAGAACTGTAAATCTGGAAACGGTTCAGTTTAGTTTTGGAAAGCGCGATGGCTTTTACTTGATTTTGCAGTTGCACTTATTCTAATTTCATGGAGAAGTGGAGGTTATTCATTCAAAACTATGCATAAATAAACAGAATTATATTTCTGTACAGATACGTATGTATCCCTGACTTTCGTTACTAATCAAGTAATAAAGTACAAACAATAATATATTATATGGATTTAAAAAATTTTGTTGAACAAATGATTTTATATATGCTCTGCTAAAAACGCTGTGGTATAAAAAAGGTAAATAACCAGATTCTAACGCAAATTTGTTAAAACATTTCTAACTATTGTGTGTTATTATTTATTGAGTTTCAAAACATTGACTTTTTGTTCAATACAATTTCACAGAGATTCTGTAACAATAAACTATTCAGTTGGGTAGAATTAGCTTTGTTCCGAAGTCTGTATGGACGCGAAAATAGCAGAATAAATCTGAGGTCTCCATTCAACTTTTCCCACAACGGTACCTTCAGAATGTATTCAAGTTGTTGCAGGGGATTTGATTTCCCTGCGGATCTACATAGTTTTTCAATCTATTGTATTTTTAAACGTAGTGTTTGCAGCTGCTTGACAATACAATAACTTCTCTTTGGCACCAGCCAGAGTAACAAATGGGATATTGTGAGATATATGTACAATTGGAATACTACAAGTAATAAATTCAATCACTTGTTCTAAACACAAGAACTATTGCATAGATTTCATACTAATAGAAGTAATATAAAACAATAAAAATAAATATTATATGGTATAAGGTGTATAATGTAAATATCTTTATTCTGTTAAATATAAAGATGATACTGTCAAATAAGTCAAAAATAAAAAAACTTGATTATACAATCCTATCTAGGTTTAAGCGTAACATATTTTTAAATAAAAAAGCTGTTTTTACAGTTACCTAAGCAACAAACAAGAATATTCGATTGTGAAAATGTCTTAAGTTTTCACAAGGCAGTACAAAATGACAGGGTAAGTAATGACTTCACTTGTTTCAGCAAGGGGCTAGATGAAAATTGACTATCAGGATCCTTCCGTCGCTTTCTTTCTTTCTTAGATGACCTTCAACTGATCTGGAACCTTTCAATTTTCCTCCTCTCAATTATTCACTCCATTCGAACCATACGATACATAGACTAGGCGGATATGGCCGTACAGACCTGCTGCTCTTTTAGTTATCTGTCGAGGTTTATTTGGTTAGTTCGTAGTAACATAGTCGCTATTAAACATTTCACTGAGAAATTTGCCTTTGAAAACACAATCACAAGCTACATCACTTCTTGACAGCAATTAACTAAAACTATAATAAACATTTGCCATTTCTTTGTATTATGTTTGTTAATGGCGTTGAATGATTTGAAAGGATAACAGGATTTCTGATATTTGCTATGGTTATAATATGTTCCAAAATTGAACACAGCGTTTCGAGGATTAGAGTATCTTCTGCTCCAGATAACCAATAATCTTAAAACTAGGAAACTTATTACTTTACACAAACTAATCGATTTCTAACAATGAATTTCGCAGAAGGTATCTTGACATTGGAACGAGTTGTAATAAAATCTCAAGCATACACTTTAGGCCCGGACTGAGGAGAATAAGCGCAACAAACTCACTGAAGCGAAACAGGCGCACTGCACATCACATGTCTAACGCACCAGGGAAGACGAGAGACGGACGTAAATCAATTTTGTCACTTGTGATATTACGACACATACTGTAAATTAAAGAGTACATAAACGCAACGGTTCGGATGGAGAGCGGTAAAAACGCCTTTTCCTTCCTTTTTTATTTTGAATCTCATAATCATGATGCGTGCTCAAATGTTTTTGGATGATGTTTTTTTTTTTTATTTATAAGATTTGTGTAGCTTTCCTAGTTAGCTATTTCCTTTTAAACTTCGAAACAAATGTGGCCTAAATTTAACGAAATGTTGAAATGGAGTCGGTCTGACGATTTGATTGATAATAAATAATAAGGTTAGGCCTCAACGAATGTACTTTTAATTATCCTCCTCGCGATGTATTATATTCGCTTCAACTTACTTGTGATGATTTTTCAGACCACTAATGTGAGCAACGTTTGCCATGTTGCATGTTCACACATCTACTGGCAGACAAAAGAGTTGTGGAACTGAGTCTTTCCTTTGGGAAATCAACAGACAGTAAACAATTCATGCATTTTGACAGCTGTTAGCCTCTTAGTTTACACATGCGCACTTGTATCCCTGCACAATAGTGTAGGTTGTTTCAGTGAAGTTAACTAAGCCATTGCGTATACTTAGCCGTTAGAGATAAAAAGTTACATATTTGACCAACCATGCAGTTATACCCTGAATGATAAAATCATTGGTACTTCTGGGCCATTGCAAATCTTTTGGTAATGGACAATCCAGCAATTTGGTGTAACTTATGTCAGTTTAATGAAATGAAATTCAAACAGAAACTTTTTGGTTCAGCAGCAACGTAATGCTTGAAATATGAAATTTTTTACATTTTAGTTCAATTTAATGATAACCCAATCGATCATTTTTTATATTTTTTTATAGCATTTCTGAATAGGAATATAACAGGACAGATTTCCCGAGTTTGTATTCAAAATGCAAATTACTGTATATTAATGCCCATAAAGAGTGCTCCGTCCTTAAAAGTCGATCAATGAGACTTGGAGACTAAATTTAACCTTTAGAAGCAAATAGCATTAATTGGGTACAAACGTTTAAAGTCAATTCCAAAATAAAAAGGTAACCACAAATGTATTTGTTCAGATCCGATTAAATCACACGTTTAATTAAGATTATTAGTAATTATTACAAATATTTTGTCTACTTTTATTAAAACGTTACAACACACCTATGAAATAGTGTTATATGTATTAATAATATATTTTCCAAACTAAAGGGCACTAATAAAGGCAATTTTATACTATGAATTTTTAGAGAAAATATAAACAAGATAATATTTAAACTATCAATCAGACCATCAATCTGTAAGAAGGATTGGCCTTACTCGTAAAGCCAAATGATTAAGGTGAGATAAAGATGGATTATAGGTTGAATTTTGAAAATTGAATCGAGTGTCAAACGCAATAAATTTATCATTCCGTAATAAGCAAGTGCATAAAAAATAGAAGAATTATTCCTGATTCAGTAAATCAGGAATTGTCGTTTATGTCAATCTCTTATAGGCCTGGAATGTCGGAGAAAATTAGAAGAGTAAATAGGAAATATATTAGGAACGGGTTTAAAACATACATCATTTTTAGACAAAGTCCCGTAAAAACAATCCAACAATAATAGTACAAAGGATGAAAAATTGAGTTTATATTATAAAATATAGTTATAATATGAAATAAATAAGCAAAAAGATATTTAACCGTCGGGATAAAACAACGGAAAGTTACGGAATAGATTTCATTTATGTTGGTCTGTTTGTTAGCGCGAAATCTTGAGAACGATCAGATCTATAACTTGAAATTGTGCCTGAAGCCTAATTTTTATTAAAGTAGTATCAAGTACGATAAAGGTGCATGTAACGAAATAAGATGTGGCTTAGCGTAAACGAAAAATTTTACATTGGTCTTATTATTAACCAGGATGGCAACGAGAAAATCGCTGGATAAAGAAATTTGTACATTAAAATGACATTTTATTTTGTGACCTAACAACACATGTAGACTAATGATATGAACAAAGAAATTTTATTCAAAACATTAAACTTTGGTTTAAAGTTTATCAATGTATAATGATGAGTTTATACATTACTTGGATATAAGGAGGAAAACTTTCAAATACGTAAAGTTTTAAGTGTTGAAGTATATCAATTTGAATAATAATTAAATTCACAGGAACAAACACAGGCACAAATGGAAAATAAGATATTGAAACATCACATGTGTTTCACAAGAGATAGCTCTAAGCCCTATCTCTTAATAACATAGGGAAATATTTTGCTTTAAATAAACTAGTGTTATTAGAAGTGATCCTAAAACGAACCTGTACAGAATTGATGCATTTAAATGGAAAATTTCACGCCCTTCGGTGTCAAACCTGGAACAATAAGGGCGAATTGATAGGTTTCTTTGTTCGGGTTCAGGTAATCAATCCTGTGCAAAACAATATTTCCGTAAAGGTCGTGTTGTAAAAAAAGACTATAAAAACTCTACCGTAGCTATAACAAGTTACGATGTTATTGTGTTATTGCACTTTTGTATTTAAAGATTGTATAGTATATAATAGAGAGAAAATATTACTCATAAATAAAGTAGCAAAATTTGTACCCATTTATATTAAACATATACAAGTTTCAGAAAATGAACCTGCTAAGTTTTTTTTTTAACTATTACTTCAATTTATTAGCATTCATTGTTCTATTTATTAAAGTATGATAAAGCCCGGACTAAATATTACATGAATAAGAAATACATATTGGTTGTTAGCGACTAAATGGAACAGCCCGAGGGAAAACATGACATGTCGGTGTATTACATTCTTTTGAAAATATTCGTAATAAAGTAAGTTAAACTTAATCCAAAAGCAAATTTAATTCAACTTGTTTTAGGAAAGGGAATTCAATAAGTCAGCGGCTAGATGATTTTAATAAGCTAATAGCTAAATATTTATTGGCCGAAATTGATAATAAAAATATTAAACGAAAACAAATGCAATATTGTTAATTGATTAATGTATACATTACAAACTAAGTAATATAAATTTAAATTATATCTGTTGTAATTTTTAAAACATTTTGCTTACCGGGGACTTCTTTTTTACTCCGAAACTATGGGCTTTTGTTCGTTTTTATACGTGAAATTACGTGCTAGTGTTGAAGGCTCATACCTCAAGAAAATCATGTTTTTAACTAAAATAAAATAACAAAGAATTAAAAACTCGTTTGATCAAAGATGTATTTATATAAAAGTAAACTATTAACTGTACTATGAGAAGTATAGGGGTCACTGATTTTCCGAGAACATACAAATGCTATTGTATTATGTCTGATATTCCTTTAATATTTCGATTGAAAAAATTATATACAGGGTGTCCAAAAAGTCTCGGGTCGGTTAAATATTTTTCAAAATATTTAAAATAGAGCTAAAAAACCTTACACAAAGTTACTGGACATATAGATCTATTTTATCACATATTCTGTGATCCGCTACTTCCTCAGGGAGGCGGCCCGCTAGGAGTCAGAAGAAAATCTTAAACGTAAGCATAGGTTGATATGCATATCAAATAAAAGGTCTTTATTATTAGAGTACAGAGGCGCAAATCCGACCTCAAACGGATAATCGAGTAAAAAATGACAGCCGTTCAAAGATGGCTAGAGTTTGCAACTTAGGTTAATGTAAAAAATACATCTGCCAAAATATATTACAGAAAATCCTTATCGGTGCTAAGCTAAAAGAAACGTCCAACTTTCCCACAAAAATTCGACTGAAAATGATGGATAACTGTGCCTTATTACTAAGTATTACTACACACCATTTACAACATGACAACACACCACACATCTAACCTCATTTGCTAGTACAAAAATTGCCTCAGTATTTTCATAATGAAGTAGCCATTGCTCAACGGCTTTTAACACTGTATTTTTTTCTTTTTCTTTCTTTTAGTTTTCTAGATGAAGGGTTGGACTCATGAGAAAAAGATTATTTTTTAATAGAATTTCACCTGTCCTCAATACCAACATTCCTATCAGTTAGTTGTTCGTAATAACTAAGCTGGTTTTCTCTACTTTCATTGAAGACGGGTGCGAAAATAAAATGAAATGTCAGCAGCATTTATAAAACTGGTACTAGAAACAGGAACTTCAACGTCATTAGATAAATACTTTTTACCACTTCTAGTAAGTAATTTGCAATTACAGCACTGCACCGTCACTAGTTAGGACAAATGTTGGGTTGTTCCCATTATCATCACTAATTACAGTATATTTGTTACTATTTCCAAATTTGGTTTTCTATTATAATCAAAGTGCAGATTAATTCTTATTTTTAATATTATAAAATTTTTTTGGTAATGGGCATTGTTAATTCAATGACATCGTATATAAAATTCTTGATTGTTTTATTTAGTTACAATTTGATTTCTTTAACATCATACTGGAAATCAGTCCAGAACTATATTTCAGAAGACATGTACGGTCATCAGACTAGACGATAGCCTGCTATAAGATGAGATTAATGTTATGACATTGATAACATTACTGTAACCTGTCAGACCATAATACAGCAGTTAGCGGAAGTTATTGCTTGTACCGTACACTGCTGCTGGGAGACACTTCCTCAGACATGTACGATCATCTGACTATCAGTAGCAACATACGATAGCCTGCTGTAAGATGGGTTGATAACATTACCGTGACATATCAGACCATAATACAGCAGTTAGTGGAAGTTATTGCTTGTACCGTACATTGCCGCTGGGAGACACTTCCTCAGACATGTACGGTCATCTGACTATCAGTAGCAACATACGATAGCCTGCTATAAGATGGGTTGATAACATTACCGTGACATGTCAGACCATAATACAGCAGTTAGAGGAAGTTATTGCTTGCACCGTACATTGCTGCTGGGAGACACTTCCTCAGACATGTACGGTCATCTGACTATCAGTAGCAACATACGATAGCCTACTATAAGATGGGTTGATAACATTACTGTGACATGTCAGACCATAATACAGCAGTTAGCGGAAGTTATTGCTTGCACCGTACATTGCTGCTGGGAGACACTTCCTCAGACATGTACGGTCATCTGACTATCAGTAGCAACATACGATAGCCTACTATAAGATGGGTTGATAACATTACTGTGACATGTCAGACCATAATACAGCAGTTAGCGGAAGTTATTGCTTGCACCGTACATTGCTGCTGGGAGACACTTCCTCAGACAGCACAATGAATGTCAGCACAACTACTGTACACTGTTCATATTCACCCACACACCAGGATGCTGCCTATTCATTGTGCAGCGTAATTAGCATTCTTGTACTTCCGTTACTTACTGTTTGTGGTGGAGCAAACATTTGTATCGATGGCAGCAGTGGTTCCATTCTTATCTAGAACATAGTCTATAATTATATGAGCAGATCACAAAGATTTCTGTGATTTCTGACTTTCACATGTCACAGCGCTGTACTATGGTTTGTTTATTTTAAGCTATATTGCATTTATTTATTAGGTTAGTTATCACCTGAGGCAGAGTTCAGACAGCAGATCTCGAAACGTAGTGTTACTGACTTTTTTATCTATGAAAGATGAAAAGTTCGGTTTCGCTGATGTCCATTGCGGGATGTCGACGTCAATAAAAAAAATTATAAAACGTTGAGAAGCCCTGTAATGATGGGAATGTTAGATGCGAGTTTAAGTTTATCTCCAGCTCAAGTTCCTCTTACATGCAGCACCTGAAATTTGAAGCTTTTGCAGATTTTATTCCTTATATCTGCGAGTTATGTTCGTCTGAATAAATCCAAAAGTAGTTGACGACGAAGAACGAAGTAGGTCAAAACGAACTTTTTGCATCGTTTTGCCAACAGATACACAAAAACAACAAAATGTAGTGTAATCTAGGTGAAGAGTTATTCTCATTGTCTCATCAGGTGCACAATTGAGTACACTACGATGTTAACTGGCACGATCCCAAAAAGATTCAGTGGAGCAACCGAGTCTTCTACACATGACTTTGCTATGGTGTCATGAATTGATTCAATGCGAATGTTGACTAACTCAGTTCACCATTAAATATAGTTTTTTAATGCCAAAGAAAATAAATATTCATATTGTGCTGGTCAAACTTGTAGTCCTTAAAATACCTAGCTAATCTTATAATACTGTTTTAGACAACCTGTAAAAAATTTACAAATATTTCACTTTATCATAATTATTTATTATTTTTCAGTCTGAGTGTACGGTGCATTCAAGATACAGTCAAGGGATGTGTTAACCATTAATAAGTTTGCATCAAGATAAAATTGTATAATATGATAAATTAATACTTGAATAGACCAATAAATTTCAATTTATATAAGGAATATGAATAAAATTTTAAAACATTTTAAATTTTTATTTGGAATATCAGTATTCTCTTTATTATTTTAGATTGTTTAAATGAGAGATTTTTAAAGACGTAGCCAGCAACGTGATGGATTATGCAGTTAATATGTTATATAATGTTAAATTAATTTTGTGGTTATACTGAAAGTAGTTGATATATATATATATATATATATATATATATAATATATATATGTAAAGGTCACAGGGCTATCTGCCAGTCTGTTTGGTTATCTTTTTGACAATTCGTTATAGGCAAGTCAAGATACTTGAAGCTAGTTACATATATTTCCCTTGGTAAAGGTATGAGTTTTATTGATTTTGAGGTAAAATCCGATACGTTCTAAAGGGTTTGTGAGTTATCCCCTATATCGCTTTATTAAGTTAATATTAATATTATTATATGCATGAGTATACTCTCTGTTATTCACCACTATGTTTTCTATTTTTTCGTCTTTCATTTTAAGAATAAAGCTTTAAATGTCATGCTGAGTAATACAAAACCAAAATGAAACTAAAACTACTTTAATTACTCTAGTGATCCATAAAACCACTTCACAATTGAAATACCCTTCACCACTTTACTATGTAGAGGGTAGAAACTGTACAAATACGTGGAGGATAGTCAAACCACAGACTTCATTGTTTGTTAACAAACAATGTCGTCGTACTCATTTGTCACCTTCATTAGTGACGTCAGAAATGTCCCTGTATCAAGGCCAAAGCACTGTACGATAATGGTGTATCCACCGCGAAGTAGTATCGTGGTTGTGTAGAATAACATACTAGGTATATGCTCTGCGAATCACGTGATAGGGTAAAAGAAGGACAAAAGATTTGTTAGAATAGCCTGAAATCAGCGAGTCAGGATCCATTCACCAATATGTGCTGCAGCAAGGTGTGTTAATATCATCAGCTCTGGGCTGCGACATTAATTAGACAATGTCATTAATGCGTCTATTCAAGTTCCTACAGGACTTAAAACCAGTACGGAAAACATTGCTGTCATTAACATCTTCTCCAGAACCTAATTGGGCCATTGGTCAATTAACGACATGTTAGGCTAACGGTATAATGTAATTCGTAAGTCTAGTTTTCTGCGGAGAAAGACAAAAGAAGTCGATGGTGTTTCCTTACTGTTTAAAATTGTATGACGCCTAAAACACTAGAAAGAACTCAACGAAGATGGGTTCTCTTGAAGACGAGTACTTGTTTATGGAAACAAGTGTGACCTTTATTTCTATTTATGATGGCTGTGCCATGGAATCCAGGCTTTTGGTAAACCCAAATCACCAACATATTTTCTTACTCCAAAGCCGTAAGAAGGCTTTCTTGGTTTAAACATAGTACGGGTTTCCTCAGCTTCATGTAGCTGTGAATAATATTGCTTTCGATCGCTAATAGAATTTAAATATACTTGGTCATAATTTCTTGAAATACTTCCGTTACGTTGAGCTTAACACATAAAAGAATATATCTAATTATATTTTGATCCCTTTAAAAGAAAGCCAGAGAATTTTAATAAGATTTCCTACGCACGCCTCTACTCTAAACATAATTAATCAATCATTGGTAAACAATAAGTATAAACTATCTATTCACATTTATAATATCCAACGAATAAATTATATACCTATACATCGATACTCTTTGTATCAATATTTTATTCCTTTTAATTATGTGTGAATACATTTAGGTGTTAATTATGCGATAAATCTACATATTAGCAATCTTTATCCATATATTTTCAGTGAAACCGTGAAGTAAAAATTGTTTCACTATATTTAATTCTGACTCTTTGTTACCTTGTGTTAAATTGGTTTATATAATGAACCTACATACCTACTGCTTTATATAACAAATTATAGTATCAAAATTGGTTGAAAACTGGAATGGAAATAAGGTATTTAGTTTGAATAAACATACAGAGGTACGGAATATTTTGATATTTTCACTGCATATCGAGTGTAATACTGCATCAATACTTGCAGACAATTTCACACTGACAGTCATATGTACAAATAGACAGAAAAACATAAACATCGAATTGATCTGTGTCATGTTGAATGTTTTACAACGTTACGCTTTGTCAATTCCATCAACAATTTCAACTAACTATAAATTTGTAGCCAAATATATATAATGAATATGGGTAAATGTGAATTAATTTTCATGACGATTATATCATTTACAGCAACCACCTTACTACTTATAGTTCTTAACCCGTCGGTATCAAGGAGCGTTAGAAACTGAAAAGGAAATAATTTAAGAGGTAAAATGTTCAACATAAATGTCAACTGTCCCTAATAGTCTGAGTCTAATACAAAAAACAGTAATTTTTACTGTATGA
This sequence comes from Homalodisca vitripennis, assembly GCF_021130785.1. Lineage (NCBI taxonomy): Eukaryota > Metazoa > Arthropoda > Insecta > Hemiptera > Cicadellidae > Homalodisca > Homalodisca vitripennis. Next base: position 231,798,119 of record NC_060207.1, read on the forward strand.
CTATCTGTATGTCTATAATATCACAAAAACCCCAGATATTTGAACTTTAGTACAAAAATCACAATTTAGAGCCATTTTGTGAAGTAACGTTAAAAAATGTAAAAATTATCATATAACCTTAACTTTTTCTTATTTTTAGATTTCATTTTACCTTAGGATTCTGACCCCGGTCTACATACATGTTTCCTTCTAATCCTGATTTGCACATAAGTCATAGAATATTCATGTAATGTTTGAGTAACATCCTAACTATAATCATAAATCCACTGCTTCACCTTCCCAGGTAAGATTGAAATGGGGCCATAGTTTTGGACGAAAATATGCTTAATTGGTTAAGATGACTTCAATATACAAACCTTTCTGGTATACAAACCTTCAAAGGTATAAAATCAATGCTGAATACTTGTTTTACCGAGGGGCTAAGCCCAGTGGGTCCAATCGGGTTAAACAATGTACTTAAGATGTGGATTCTCAACATGAAACGTTATACAATTTTAGAGAACATTGGACTAATATGCGGTCGCTATAGTGATTACAGACAGACAGACAGATGGATAGCAAACTTAAAAATTAGTCCGCACTACGTTAAGACATTAACAAACTATGCATTCCCGGTTAATCCTATATTAGGACCAAGTCTCTTTATTACACATATTAGGACACCAATTATTTTGCAAAGAACTGTTTCCTGTTGTAATATAATACCCTGTCAATACTGTTACAAACCGTCACATAGAAACCGACCCGTAGGTAAACAACGAATAGTGTTGGAGTGACCAAAAACCAATTACTACGGTTGCCAGTTCTCGAGTTCCGAGACAATCAGGGAGAATAATTGGATTCTGACAGTGAATGCAAAAGTCAAATGAATAAATCAATTACTGAATTACTAATGTCTACACATGAGACGCAAATTACAACACGGTGGTTTACAAATGTGATTAAATTAATGTGTTTACCCTAATTTCGGATTCTTACGCATATCATTGCAGAGGATGAGGGTCTTTATAGTTGGAGTGAGTTGAGATGAGTTATATTCCTACTTACGTCTTTAGGTGCTTCAAAATAGTTGAATTTATGTAGATAAATAGACGCGCCATGACTATATAAGAAGTATCGTAAAACTTCATAGAGCTATACTTTTTTGGCAATCTTCAAACTTCGCTAGACCTTATGAGTTGATTTTGAATTCGTCATGTTCAGCGCTAAGTAGCCCTATATTCTCAGAACACAAGCTCTCTGTAGAGGTAATTTAAAATATAACTTGATGTCCATCCAAAAATGAAATGTCTCGGGATGTAGGCCTACACCAGGAAATAGACCTTAACCTTCACAGCTGACAATCATTTATTGTAAAAGTTGCTATTATTAGCTAAACACGTGTCTCATTAAGTGGATTAATAATTACCTTGTAGGTATCATAGTCCTATTGCCTTTTACACGTCCTTTATATCAACGCAATGTCAATGGTCGCAAAATGGTGCTGCCAGAAATGATAACCACGAAATTTTGCTCACAATCCTGCCTAAAACAAACCCAAATTAATTAGCATTAAGCCGAGATATTAATCAATAGCATAAATCAATATATCACCATAAAGGTTAATCACGTCCAGATACACTACTAGCTAAAATTAAAAAAAAAATATAACAACTTATATAGTTGTACTTTTATCACTGACTGTACAACACTTTATTATTGATATTTACAACTATCGACTTAATACATATTAATTGTACCCAAAATCAATACCTGTAACTGTATATTTTAAAGTAGTATTTGTAAATGCTTTGTGTATTCCAATCTCAATTCTTCCAGTCTTCAGCAAAATTTTTGAAAAAATTTTCTATGAAAAGCTTGCAAGCTTTCTAGAAAATAACAATATCCTAAATCCGGAACAATTTGGATTTAGGAAAAACAGATCCACAATAGACGCGGTGAACAATCTTTTGGACAATGTTGTCGATGGATTGGAAGGACGAGAACATGTGCTCAGTATATTCCTCGACCTATCCAAAGCGTTTGACTGTGTGCATCATGAAACACTTTTGCTCCAGTTGGATAAATGCGGCGTTCGGGGTCTCTCGCACTTATGGCTCACTTCTTACCTCAAGGATCGAGACCAGTGCGTTGAGGTATCGAACGTCGTCTCAAACAAAATTAAAATGACCCATGGTGTCCCTCAGGGCTCCATCCTTGGGCCTCTTTTGTTCCTAGTTTACGTCTGCAGACTGAATTCAGTGATCCAGCATGGAAAACTGGTTCAGTATGCTGACGACACAACTCTCTGTATCAAAAACAAATCAACTCAAGACCTGGAAATCACATCCTTCATGGAACTGAATGCATGCATTCAGTATTTTGCTGAATTGAACCTGAAAACAAATCATTCAAAAACAAATGTCATGTGTTTTAGCCTCCGACAAAATGATCACGAAGTTCAGCCTGCCGTGTTTGTGGATGATGTGCTTTTAGAGGAAACTAACTCCACAAAGTTTCTGGGAATGTTCCTAGACAGAGGACTGACCTGGGCTGATCATGTTGACAATGTATGTGCTAGAGTGGCCTCAGGCATATATGCCTTGCGGCACCTGGCAAAGTTCTGTTCCCCCAGAGTTCTGAAAATGGCATATTTCGGCCTGATTCATCCACACTTTACGTATGGAGTGAGACTCTGGGGAGGTTGTGCCAAAAACAAAATGGAAAGAGTTTTCAAGCTCCAAAAAAAGGCAATCAGAATCATTGCAAATTTAAATTACAGAGAGTCGTGTAGGGAATCTTTCAGGGAGTTAGAATTGCTGACTTTGCCCTGCCTTTATGTTCTGGAGGTGATCATGTACTGCAAATCAAAGTGTGATTTGGTTCGTGGCGGTAGCGTTCACCACTATGAGACGAGAGGCAGGGACAACTTCCGAACTCGGCAATACAGACTGACATTATCACAACATCTCCCTCAACAAGTTGGTGTCAGACTAATAAACAAGCTCCCTGAAAGTGTCAAACTTTCCGCCAATCAACATCAATTCAAAACTCGTCTTAAACGCCTTTTGGTGTCCAAAGCGTTTTATTCTGTCGATGAATTCATGGTCAGCCGCTGGGATGTCTAAATCTAAATTTAACTTGGATCTGAAGTCAGTTTGAATGTGTTTGAGTGAATGCATGAATTGTAAGTATGAATGTGTTTTAAACGTCTAAGCCTGTGGTTTATCTTACTTACTTCTGACTTTTGCAATACAATGTCCATTGTCAAAATGCAATAAAGAGATTGATTTGATTTGATTTGATTTGTATTAATTTAACTTCAGCTTGTCTGTGTTACCATTAAAATCACTGCCACTCATTAAAGCATATTAATATGTAAGAAATACAAATTTATAATAATTAGTATTATGTAGAACCAAATATTATCCAGTAGAAGAATACCGTTTTCTAGTTTTAGATGGATTAAAAAATATTTCAATATGTTACAGTTTTTATACCTCACGGCATTATTTATCAGTATTCATATCTTGTCACGTTTGTTGAATATTGAACAGTATTATGTAAATCTTAAGTAAAGCACTATACAACGATATTACTATGAGGTACAGAAGTAAGAGCAGATATAACAGACATGTTGTGTGTGAATGGTCTAACAGTGAACACACCACATGCTACAGATGGGCTCTATACAGCACTATATCATAACACAATGATATTACTATGAGGTACAGAAGTAAGAGCAGACATAACAGACATGTTGTGTGTGAATGGGCTAACAGTGAACACACCACATGCTACATATGGGCTCTCGGGGGCGACGTTGTGTGTTGTTGTGAATAACAAGATCACTCTTCAAACCACGGAATTTTAAACCGACATGAAAGAGGAGGGACTCATTTCGCATCTAACTTGTACTGAATTTTTACGATTTTGTTTACTGGACTGAAAATATACACGACTAACTTCTCGGTCTGGGACTGAATGAAATATTCATCTTGTAGCTAATAAAATAATAATATTTAATTATCAAAATTTAGAAAATGAAAAAGTATACATCATAAATTTGCATATACCATTGCATATAGCTTGTGTGTGCATATTTATATAGTTAAGATAATTTTGAGTACTCTTTATCCACCGTTGATTTCAAAAAAATAATATTTTTTTAAATTTCTGTTTAACAGGAATTAATCATTTTGACATTTGTTTAATCGGTACGGATAAGTAATTAGTGTACAAAGTATTTCGTTTATAACTATTACAAAATGGCTCTAAAGCATGCCTGTTTTCTACAGGAAATATTTCTATATGGGAATTTGACATCCCAATTTTGGAGATACAAATTTAACACAAGTGTACAATCTGCAATATTCTGAAATTAAACTAAATCTAATTATTTTAGTTTCTACTAGAAATCGACGGACATATTATTAAGTTATTTGCCATTTAATTAAATACTATTTTTCGATTAATTACAGAATTTTCACTAAAAAATTTGTTTCTTACATTTTAAATACTTTATTCACTTTCCAACATTCAACAATGTAAAATGTAACTAACTCAATACTTGAAGCGTTTTAGGATTAAATAATTTTACTTCGTATGTTAGCATCTCTGAAAGTTTGTGCAAAACGCATCAACTCTGCCATTTAATTAGAGAAATATTTTATTCGCCATCCGCTGCTTATACATTTCAAATTCCATGGTTATAATCTTATGGCTACATTTGCTCCAACGGCAAAGACTTGTAGCTACTAAAAGTCTGAATTTTTATAATTTAGTTAAGTAACGAAACATGAAGAATCGTGTTATCCTATCAGGCACATTAATAATTGCCAGTATATACTACTTCTCTCTCTGTATATTTGCATAAAACTTTTTAACAGTCCAGAAGATTTCATTGAAGGTAATTGAATTGATTAATTATAAATTGTTTCACATATTGAAATTTCTAGACGTGAATATGTTTTTCCAACTGAATATGTTCCTCATTCCGACCCTAAAATGCTGTACAATTTATCCTATAATGTTAGAGTCATTAATAACCACCATGTATATACGGCATACAAAATAAATATTGACTATACCCCAAATTAATTTCAGTTCCAAGAAGTATTAATGAACAAATATTACTGAAACAACGAGGAGTCATATGTTTATAAGTACACCGTTACAGCGGTGTATCGAAGCTCACAACAAAACATAACGCAAAATCATACCAAACAATCCAACAAAGTAGTTTTATTGTACGTTTTATCTTGCCACGCGACGAAATGGTGATATTATTGTCTTCCATTTGTTTACTCAGCGATTTTCTTGTTGGCATCAGTGTTACTTATAATGTAGATGTAAAATTTTATAATTATATTTTCACCTTGAACTTTGATTTTTGGTCCCAAAATCATTACAGCTCCTCTTTGGATCAAGAGGAACCTATGTACCAAATTTGAAGTTTCTAGGACCTTCCTATTAAGAGTAATCGCTAGGACGGATAGGTAGATGATCAGAGAACGGCATTGTTTAAAGAGGACCGACCCTGTGGATCTGTAATAGAAATACATTATTTGTTCATTTAAACACGTGTCAGATGTTTATCCAACATGCTCGATCAGACAGCGTGGGATGTACCTTTTAAATATGGGAATTAGTTATTCATCAGCCAATTCTGAGGCAGAGGAAACGCCAGAATTTCAGGTGAGGTGTGTATCTCAATTTCTGCTCCTTTTCTTTTAATGTGGAACTGTGTTATAGATGTGATTTTCATGAGAGACTGAAAAAATAAAGGTTTCCAAAACATACAATGACGGAATGTTGAGCAGAGGAAGGTCTTTTAATACCCGTTTGTATTCTTGGCCGTTCCTTATTCATAAAATTAACTTTAAAGAAACTTTCTAAATTGTTAGGTTTCCTCATTTGTTCCAAAGAATATTTATCCAAACAATCCATATATCAATCTTAATTTTATGAAGAACTTGTTCGCCTGTAAATACCAAAGAAGTTTATGGTAGTCGTCTCATTAGGAATGGAATGATTTTATTTTGGAACATTAAAAATTAATGTGAGTGCTCTATTTCGAATTTATTAGATGATTATCCTTAAATTCCTTTAATTATGACGAATTTTAACCCCATTATAGTAGAAAATACATGTTCAAATACATGTCTATTGTATCAGAAATTATGTTTACTACGATTGGCACAATTCATATGGCTATAACACCTTTCAAGATATTCATAAAGATGGCACAGTTTAATATATGACGTTATTTAAAGGTGTCAAAATCATAACAACTAACTCTTGTGTGACTTGTTCCAGAGATATACGATTGGATCTTAATTCATGAGTTAAGTAAATATATATATTGATGGATTTTACATAAAGTAAGTAAGTTAGGAATTTATGAATGATGTACTCTTGCAAAATGTTAAGCTATGAAAGAACATTTAATATTCTTCTAAGTTTAGCTTGAGAAAATTATATGCAGCTTCCCAAGCAAGTCGATTAAGTAAGGCAAGAGTAATGAATAACTCGTTTGAAAGGATTAATTAAAACTAATGGGCATCCAGCTCTGCTGAGTTGTCCTTACGATTTCAGATGAGATATAGTAAGTAGCTATTCCTTATTAAACGGCAAACGCAATAGCAGATACCACATTTAAATAACTAAATTATGATTTATATTTAATAATTTTATTAACGAATTATCTTACTAAAATAAAACGAATAAACTTATACCACACCGATGTATAGGTTTTTAATCCAATAAGTACATTAATAACTAGACACTCGTAGTTTACTCAAGAACTTGTTTTAAAACTTAAAAAAAATTATACAACACTATATGGTTCTGTACTCAGATCTTCAGAAAGCAGAATAAGAATATGAATGAAAAATACACACAACAAATTAAAAATAACCAAAAAAACACGCAACTAAAACTTTCAAAGACATTTGTTAGATCATTAATGGCAAGAAGAAAATTTTGAAAAGTTATTTTTATCTTAAATTTAAACCAATTGGATATTTAGATTTTAAAACTAACTGATGGGCTTGTTTGAGATTTTTTTAATTTTTACCTATTCAAATTTCTTCAGAACAATGGAAGACTTTAATATTCCATTATGATTATAACACTCTTCAATTTCGTCTTTTTTGTGCTCAGCAGTATTTTTGCCCAATGGCTTCTCCTTGTTCTTATGAAAAATATCAACTCTGTGCCACGTTACTCTGACTCTAATGTGATTATATATTTTCCTAATATTATTTGTTACAAAATTTAAAATTAATTATATAAATTACATTCTTAGAGCCACAGATTATTTTGCTAATGATCTGAAGTGTTCAACCAGTTACGCTGTTTTTGAATTCCCTAGAGTTTTCCGTAATTTTGAAAGAACCGCAACGTGGTTTGTTGCACGGTTTATATCCATTAGTAACGGGTTGTTGTTCTTTAGATAATTTAGGCTGGACAGGTTTGTTTTTAGAATGTGGAGTTTTGTGAAATATTAATTTAGGTGCTTTAGCCATACAATTTTGAGTGTCTGAAGAGGAGAGTAAGGCCTTATGGGTTTAGTTTTCTATCCGCTGTGTCAATCATCTCGTTAGTGTCCTTGATCTGTTGACTCAGGATTTAACAATTAAGGACTTAAAAAGACTTCAAGCAAAATGTTTATTGTCTGTGTTTGTTTGCTACAGCCTAAAACAAGAATTACCTGAGAATGGAAATTATAATCTTACTACTTTCCCTATTAGTATAGGTTTTTGTTATACATTACATATAACCTAATTTTGGCGAAAAGAAGAAAATAGCTACTAAATTGTGTACTTAATATTTTAAATGAGGTACAGGGAAATTTAATTTAAAACTGATAAAACCTTCAGGACCAGAATGTAAAATACAATTGTAATGGACGTTTTGTTTATTTTGACAGGAAAATAATGAGTTTTCTTTATTTGTTCACTAAATGTACATATGAAATGGTTGCAAATATTGCCTTCTGATCCATTATAAAACAGTATCTAGTTTTAAGCGCTAAATACCGTTTTAATTACTATGTGAGGACTCTACTAACGTGACATAAATTTTAGATAGTTCCTACCCATGTGAACATATATGGACAATGTGCGTCTGATGGTGGAATAGTCCTCAGAACAATCAACTAAAGTCTACTCTAGAATTGATGTATATGAGGTTTATAACATTTTACGTTTTTTATATATATATATATATAATCATTTAATGTTACAAAAACAAATCAGAGAGTCAGGTAGGTAAGCTTTAGAAGAAATTGCAGTGTTGACTTTGCCATGTCTCTGCATATTGGAAACGACATTGGTTTCCATGAACAAATGTTCCTCGACCAGAGGTCAAGATATAAACATGTATGAGACACGTGGCAGATCAAACTACCGGAACTTTGTTTAGACACAGAACGGTGGTTTATGAACGCCTGTCATCACAAGCGGGTGTTCAATTTCTCAACAGACCACCCAATTCAATCAAAGATGCTCCAACGCATAGGGTGTTACAGACTCGCCTAAAACGCTTCTTGGTGTCTTAGGCTTTTTTAAATGAAGGTGAGTTTTCTGCTTTCAACTGGGAGGCTGCCCAATCAGATGACCCTACTGTTCGATGTCGGTTGCATTGGTGATGAATGAAAGAGACGTAATTGTAAAGACTGTATGTTTGATGTGTATTGTTCTATGAATGACAGAAATTGTAGGATATCCATATTAATTTACGTTTGCCATACGATGTAATTATTGTCACAGCAATAAAAATGATTTGATTTTATCTGAATGAGAACTCTGGAATTATAGAATACAATTTTGGGCAGAATCACTTAAAGTTATTAGTATCAACAAACTCACTATTGAAAACATCTAATTATAGATTTAAACAGTATTTTTCGTTCAAACAGAGTAATACAAAGGAGTATCTGCCAGAACGCAATGAAAGAGTTATCACTCGGTCGGACAGAGAGAGGGACGGTCATTTTTTACCTTTGACCCTAAAAATAAGTACAGTTTTTTTTTAGAAGAAGAGCAGCCTATGTAAGAACTTTCAAGTAAAAATAACGTAGCTATGGTCGGAAAGGTTGGTTTAGTAACATTGCATCAAGTTTCAAATATTAGAACTTTTCTATAAGGATTTAATGCAGAGGTGAGCAGACACATAGACTGGCGGACAACAAAAGTACTTTTAGAAGTTCCTGTTGGGTCTTTATTAAATCATGGGTATAAAAGAACACAGGACACATATGTGTTTGACTAAAATATACTGTGGTACCAAGTGTCAATAACGAGCATCCAAATGTGTCAAATAACCAATCAACATTCATATTTCAAAAACAACTATTAGTAATTTATCATAGATCCTTGATGAAAGTTACACTAAGATTAATAATTAGTATTATCATAAAAAGACGTATTGTTTACCTCAGATAGTATCTTTTCTCAATGCCGGTTAGGAACAGTACCATTACGTTACATCGCGGCTATGTGTCATTTTTAATGGTAACAGGTAGCGATCTGTACAGCTATAATGGTAGTAGAGAGTGCAACTATTGTAGCTGTTTCGTTACACTTTACCTCCGTGCCATTGTTAACAGCGGAAAGGGTGTTATCATTGCAGCAATCAAGTTACACCGTGACTTTATTCACTTTTGAGTGGAATAAATGTTGCAGTTGATGCTGTGTAAAGTTTTATAGTGATAAGGGAGGGTGTTTTGATTGCAATTGTGTTTAGTTCAATTGCAACTATGAGCTTTTGAAAATTTAGACTCTAGCAGCAATGCTTTCCATGCGTTTTACTTCAAAAAGTACATAAGTTTTCAGTAGTACGATTATAACTCATAATATGCCTAATTCTATTCAGCAAGCGGACTCGGTTATCTGCAAGTCAGCGGTTGGTGTATCGCTCTCGAGTGGATGGAAAATAACTATAAATATTCAGAAAATTGTTTTTGTTTGTTACAAACACGGTAATTGTTGCACTATTTTCACGATGCTTCCTTAGATAAATTAATGATAAATGCTATCTAGCTTGAGCACTGCTCACAACAATAGACGTTAGAGTTTAAACGACAAAATATATTTTTAAAGTACGTGATAAGTAAATATCTATTTGAGCTCATTTGGTGGAGTTTGAAGATGAAATTTCATATGATTGTATAGTTTAAGCAAGGCAGGGCGATGTCATTAAAGCCAATTTTATTATAACTTATGAACCGTGTTTTTTTATAATATCTTACCCATACATTAATTTGGAATTTGATGGTAATGAACAATATGCTTTGCTTTTGTTAATAATCTTATCAAATTTGTAAAAATTTAAATTACTTTAAGTAGACACCACGTGAAAGTGTTCAATCTAACTTATTGTTCGTGTTTATCTTTTACGATAGCTCTTAAGTTTAATAATAAACTAGCAGTTACCTGCGGCTTCGCACGAAATTTCCTTCTGGAAAGCAGGGACATCAAGTGAATGTTCTTTTTAAATAACATTCTAAACACACATGGGATAAGTTATATTCACTGAAAGCCATTCAACCTTCAGATCCATTTTATATTTAAGTTTAAAGCTCGGAGAGGGAAACCGTTTTGAGTAACTGTAAAATTACTGTAATTTCTCTACAATAGTCCATGATATTTGATTGAAGAGCTGCTATAATTGTAGTAACGATGGGCTCGTTGAGGAATCCTAAGGTTGAAGTCCTTAACTTGTCAGCTAACACACTTGTCATGAATTAAATGATGGGGATCTAACGTAACTTATAAACAAAAGTAGATATTATTTAGGAAACTATGATTTCAAATCTCTCTAGAGAGAGAGAGATGATAACATATAATATTAAACAAGAGTTATATTTTTGGTTCATCACATATTTTAGTGATGACGCCGCTACATAAGATAGCTACCTTGAGGTTTCTTTGAACAAATCACTCATACTTTATCTTGGCAATACACTCATATTTTGAAAGATTATGATCAAAGTATGACGGTTCCGATTACAAATGAGAGAGGAAATGCACTGCTAAGACCGTTCTCGGATCTTAATGCAAATTCAGCTGAACTGAACGTCCATTAGTTTTAATTAAGTCTTTCAAACGAGTTATTCATTCATTACTCTTGCTGAATTGACTTGCTAAGGGCGAGTGACATTCTGGTTCTAATTGGACTGAGATTCACTCAATCACTCTGCGTGTAAAAATACTGCTTGCTTGTTTAGCAAAATGTTGTCAGCGAACTAAAGCAAACATAGTGAAATATTTTCAGGACGTTACTGAGTTCATCTACAGTATTTTTAATATGAATCTTTTAGATACGGTTTCAATTTTAAGTGCAATGCTTAACTATTTTATACAAATAAAATATATAAATAAATAAAAATTGTAAAGTAATTTACGGTTCTAAAATTATATTATACATATAAATTTGTTTCTTCCTTATAAAATAAATATTATATAGAAAATAGATTAACTACAGGAACAAACACGTAGTAATGTTAGAATTTCAAATTTAAATCTTCAATGATACGATATTTTTCTGTGAATTATGATAAAGACTCTGGGGTGATGTTGCAATATTGTTGCAATAGAGGTGTAATAATTAAACATTCTCATTTTGTATTAGGTAAAATAATTAACAAACATAGTAAAAAAATATATATAGTTGGTTCAAACCTTAAAGGAAAAGGAAGAAAAATGGTGTTATTTGCAATGTAAAGAAGACAATAAACACACTTTATCACAATCCGGTGAACGGGCTGGACGCGCTTTCGATTTACAGTTCACCAAACAGTGGACTTTTCATTCACAGAGGAGGCTTTTACACCGGTCAACACATCTCGAGGGTTTGGGTGTCGAAAATTGTATTATACTTTGTGAACTGTGGAATAAGGTGATTTTTTAGTTTTATTGTTTTCCTTTCAACCTTCATAACTTTTGATATTGAGTAGATTTAGGCTTAGGGCATAGAATCCTTCAATTGAATGAAGATAAAATCGAAATTTGGTGTGTGTGTGTGTGTGTGTGTGTGTGTGTGTGTGTGTGTGTGTGTGTGTGTGTGTGTGTGTGTGTGTGTGTGTGTGTGTGTGTGTGTGTGTGTGTACGTGGTGCTAGAACTGGTTCAATGGATTAGCCGGTATGTGTCTATGTTTATATAAATATTCTCAACTACAAAATGAAGTAGTCGTGTGATTTAATACAGTCAAATGTAGCGTTTATGAAAATTATAATTTCCAATTTTTTATGTTGTAGAATATACCACAGTAAATTATTAAATAACAGTAGTAAATATATTACAAGTTTTACAAGTTTGGTTTTCCTTTGAAAGAATGAAGAATGGGAGTGTTTACAGTATAGAAGAAGACAAAACATACTGCGAAGAGAGATTGTTACCTATCAAATACTATGTGTATTATTATTTATTTATTCGTTATATTTTGCATTTTTCTTGTGAATTATAATCTGAAGACTCTACATGGATAGTTTTCGTGTTTTAATACATCTAACTCCACGGTGACTCATTATAAGTAGAAACTGTAGTATTACTATTATGTAACTAAGGTGTGCTTTATTTATATGTGTATACACATTCACAATTTTGTTCATTAAGTAAAATCCTGGATAAATTAATTGGTTTGTCTTGTTGCCACGATGTTGTAATAAAAAGTTTATTTACTTTATAATTAATGCAAGCCAATTGATATTAGTGGTTAAATTAATGAACCACGTGGTTGTGCGGTTACAATACAATATTCACACAGAACAATTGATTACATTTAACAGGCTTTCCCAATTAATATTTCGCAACTTTAGAGACCGAGATCGGATTTTTAACTACTGTAGAGACTATCGGGGCGTAGCCTGGAAGGAGTTTTGAAATAAGAATAGGCTTGTCCTATCCATCCCACGTACCTAAGAATGTCCATGTAAATGTTCAGTACAATCCGTTGAGTAATTTACGCTTGAAATCAAAATAAGCAAATAAAGGCACTTCCGAATTTATAATATTATTAGGATTAGAATGTAATGTATTGTATCGACAGTGTGGTAGAGAACTATTGAGTATTTCACTGGTTTTGCGTAATACGGCTTCAATTCCGGGGAATGGAGACTGAGATTGGAGAAAGGAGGGTATTACGAAGGGAAAGGGAGGATTAATTAGCATTAGAACATTTATTCGGGATGAGATTTAGTTTTTTTATTTCAGGGCGGGCTCGAACATCCTCACGACGTGAGTTAATTACTGTATTTCTCCATTACTGTAGGAAAGCATGTAAAGGAAAATGCTAAATTTCACATTACTTTCTCTTTTTCTTACTCAAATTTACTTCATATATTCTTAAACTTTTAAGTACGAGACACAACATGAAACACACTTTTCGTCTCATATACATTTATATACTTACAAGTATAAATGTGGGTGTTCAAAAAGTTCGGGAACGGTTAAGTATTTTTGAAACAATTTAATATAGATCTAAAACCCTGGTACAGACTTACTGGACAGAAAAGTCTAATTTTAAACATATCCAGGGACCCGCTACTTCTTGAGGGGTACGGCCTGCAAGAAGTCAGTAAAACATTTCAATTGCAAGCATAGGTTAGTGTGCACATCAAATTAAAGATCTTTGTTAGCCGGAAATGGCAGCCGTTTAAAAATGACCAGTTTACATATAATTAGCAAATATAATCAGCCAACTGTATGTAAACTGGTTATAGGCCAACAAGCCATCTAATACAGTGGGCGATATCTCTAATTTTAAACAGCCCTGTACCATGTCGGCAACAGCATAGGGCAATTCTCACGTGGAAATATGATTGTTTTCGTGTCCCTGCTTACTTAATTAGATATCTCATATCTTTATATTATACAAAAATGGTGTCATTATAATCGTTTACGATAATCACAGAAACTACTGAACCGATTTCAATGCAATGTTGTAGATATGTAGTGTTTGGTCCCAACTTAAAATATAGTGTATCTCGATTAATAAACGTGCATTTTTATTGCTAATTGAAACTTTGACTTGAAGTTTTAGTGTAATAAGGTTGGATCCACTTCTAGAGCTTGTAAAATGTATTGTATTTACAGTCTTGAAAGCATTGACATCACTTCTTATATCAATCTTTCCTGCCACCGTTGTTTAGTATGTAGTAAAAAGATTAGTACAAAATATATGTTATATTTATATAAAATATATAATATTTTATGTTTTAGAAAATAATAAGTATGCATTAATTGGTTAGATTGCATTACCTAATGTCTATTATAAAAGCCATCTTATTTTCTTTTGACAGAAGTAGCCTTCTCTTTTATGTGTATGTATTTTTTTTCTTGATCGGAAAAACATTCAAAATTTACTATGGAACAAAAAATTCAATTACACAGTGGTCATAAATATACACATTAGACAGATTTTTAGATTGTGGCAACAAGGCAATCTCAAAATTGGCGAACGAAATATAATTCACTCGAACCAGAAATGATCATACACGTCCAAAGTCTGTGAAATTTCGGGCGGAGCTGCGGGTAACTGATAGAATGTAAATATATTTAGAGAAATAGACTTAAAAAGCAGAAAATCAGCCGCGCAATTCTTTATATTAATCCTATAATAACCAAGCCACAGCGAAGCATGGCCGGGTAAGCTAGGTTTGGTTATAAATATGCAACATAAATATTATGAAATTCGTAAAAAAAAGCAATAACATTATTTTACTGGATATATAAACAGAAATTTGAAAACAGCATCATTACCTCCTAAGAGCGGGGAACCTGTTGTTGGATCAAGTAATATCCGAGCAAATCAATACTCGCTGGTTTGAAAGGAGTTGAGTGGAAGTGACATATATTAGCCCTTTCATGCCCTAGGTAATAGTTCACGTTCATAATTTCGACAAATTGTGCCTCCACGGCTTGCTCAGAATAGCTCTTTGTGTTTCCGAGAATATACGATTTAATAATACCTAATTGAAGGCATTATGGTTTTACCCTGTAATAGATACATTGCGGTCAAATTATTGGAAGTTTAATATTACCTAACCATAGGAATTTTAGAATACAGGATCACTATTCAGTGATAAAACTTTAAGTCTACTTCACACCATCGTTAAATTACGCTACGTTAATTGATGCAGCCTTTTAATCGCTTCCTGTTTTATAAATTATGCAAACTAAATGGACTATTTGCAGAAGATCGCTTCCTGAACTATCTTTAAAAACGCGTTTCGTGGGCCGCGCATGCGCACTGAGACATCTGCCACACATGCTCTGTGTTGTTCATTGTTTGTTCAGTTGGCTTTCAGTTTGGCTTTTTATGCCGGTTAACTTATGAATTTACATGCTCGTCTGTAAATACGTAGTTACTGGTGTAACTAACACTTCATTATCACTAATAGAACTGTCACCGTTTTTCAACTAAGGTTTACTTTTGGAAGATAATGTTTTACCCTACGATAAACTTTGCAAAATGGTCACTTAGCGGGCTAAAAATTTTCTCCTTAAAGTTTAAAATGACAAATGAAATAGTAGTGATCAGTACCAACGTCAATTGATGAATGAATAGATTATGTAAAGTGTAAAATTTCTTTGTCACGTGACAGATATTGTGTGTAAAGCTCTACCGGCGAGCAGGCAAGATAGAGACTAATTAACCCTTATCACTTACAAGGGGTGGTGGAATTCCGTCATCTCACAGGTATTCGGTCTCAAAGATAGTTTATTCTTAACTCTTGGTGTTAGGGAGAATATTAAAATAAGTTCGGTTACTAAAATATGTATTGTTTAAATTTAAGTATTTTCTCAGGTGCGATCATTAAGGAATACACCCCACTGTAGTTGGCAACCAGGCTCTTTCATATCGTGATTATTATCTAACTTATTTCTCATACGAGTGGTCAAAATTACGGTTCAATGATGTTAGACTGAGTAGACTATCTGGTAAAATTAACCCTCTTATTATTATTACCAAATTTAATATATAATTAATAGATTATTATTATTTACTTTGGTCTCTAGCACTGAAAAAGACGTGGTGAAAGTAACAATTTTAGTGGTTAAAAATTCCTTTATTCCAGTACTTCTCATATGAAAATTGAGAACATGGAATAAATTGCATTGATTACAAACAATCAAAAAATACATACTTGATAGCGAACTGATGATAACAAAAAAATAACAGTTTTTCCATTATACAGAGCTCACCCTAATGCGTCTTCTACAGACAGTAGAGAGATGTAACCTGTAAGCAGTTCTACTCTGTGATTAAAATCAATATACTCTTAATTGCAAGTTAACCTGTTTAAGCTTGTTATTTACGATATATGGCTTGAAATGATAATAGATTTTTGGAAATTTTCAACTGTTAAATGTTACAAAATCCATAAAACTAAGTTTCGGGGATTGAAATCTACCTTCTTTCTTAGGTTTAGAAACATAAACCAGTACTTAATTCCAACATCAAGGGACAATGGAATGCCACTCAATAAGTTTTGTATTATACCTGACAAAAACCAATCTAAGGGTTTTTCATAATACAGAAGTCATGAGTAATAAATAAACATCACACCCGCACTAGCGAATGTGGGACACTAGACAGAAGAACAATGTCGGCATTTCCTGTGGTACCGAGGTGCATCTTCTGAAACAATGCGATAGTAAAGTCAGACGACTCCGGCCTAATAATTTGGTCCTAAACATCGTCTTGGTGTTTGTAAAAATTTTATTGATTGAGGCTTGTTTGATCATCAAACTCTTTTTAGTTTCCTAGTTAACACTTTTTAAATATTGCTACCCAAAGTGGCCTAATCTCAACCAAAGGACTTAGGGTTTATATATTACATTTTTAAACCTAATTAGGAGGGTAGTTTTTAATGCCTGTACATAGTGTAATGCATTTTGTAACATATAACGATGGCAATGTCCAAAATAAGTTTTTTGTTGTTTTCTTTTTAATTTGAAACAATGAAAGAAAAAATAATCCGCAATTAAAACGGAAATAAAATGTAAAAATATAAGTATACTTAGCTAAAAAGCTGAATGGAATGTTAGACACAATTAGCCGTGTCAGTACAATCAAGTAGCAGAAGCCCGGTATTCGTTCATTCAATCTTTTTACTGTATTTACTTTGGTGGCCATGTCAGTCGACCATTCCATATTACATTCTAAAAAGTTTTAGTAGTTAGATAAATATATACAAATCTAGTACTAGAAAGCTCTCTTATAATACACGTGTTAAAATTATATTATATGGTTCAATCTACTGTTAGTATTACTTAATACTATAATTTATAGTTATTATTTGTTATAAAATGTTATATGCAAAAAATACAAGTAACACAATAAAGGTTTATTCAAAGACTCTGTGATTTTTATTACATTTTGACTCCAATATTCCGTTATGTTCTAAGTGGGGTAAAACCAGTAGCAATGTGCAAAGATCTAAGAATTTAAATATATTTTTTGCAACTTAGAAAGCGTTAGAAAAGTATTTTTTATGAATATATTAATACGTTTTTAATTCCACTTTTTGTGAATCAAATTACTTGTTTAAATTGAGGAATAAATATATGAAACACACAAACACATTTGAATATGTACCTCATGTAATATCCCACATACAATGTAGGAGCTAAACCTTATAATTTAATCGAATATATGTAATAATAATTTTTATTTATTCTATTATTACTACTGTGATCATACACTCAGTCCAAAAGTATAAAACTTAAAATATTGAAAGGTACAGTAACAATTAAAATACAGTTTTTTAATATATTCATAGTATGGCAATTAATTAATTTAATTAATTAAGCAACTTTATACGTGCATAATATATGAGTGTGTAAAATTATACATGTTTTAAATTATTAAACATAGCGACCTGTAATAGCGTACAATAAATATACATCGTTCAATATTTATTCAAATCCGCATCATATTTAAATTTGCGGATTACTTTGAAAGGGTGACTAATATATGATAATGTGATGCCTGCCAGTTTCAAGCTACGTCATGCCCCTAATGGAAATGTAAATACGTTACATTGAAATGTAGATATTGCGGCCCATATTTACCACGGTGTCTGCGTCTGCCAACTCCCACATTTCTTTTGTACAGATGTTATGTAATGTTACAATATAGAATTAGTGCCTCAGAAACATAACCATACAATATATGTATAGTAATACTAATAAATGTTTATATTTAAATATATTACAATTATTGGCTTTATTGGATTTGACCACACAATACCGCTGGTACAATGGCAATCCATATATTTCCTAAATATAATTCCGGTCTCATTTGTTACGTAATATATGAGATGTTTCAAATACCATATGACAATTTGGATGTGTAAGGTATTCTGTATATTTTAAGAAATGCGATAATGGCTCGGCCTAAGTTAATTTTACCGTTCTCCAGTAATTATTTTATCAGCTGGAACCTAAATTTAAATTAATACATCGTCTCATATGTTTACATCAAGTTGGAAAATCTTAATAAGAACTGCTTTGATTTAGTTTATATTTACCGCATTTTAACGAAACGAATATAACTTTGAGGATATTTAATAACTCGAAATATTTGTTGTGATGTCAAACATATTATTGTAGAAACTTAAGAAAGCTGATGTAAGTGTAAGAATTGTTTTTTTTATTTTTATTATTTAAGGAGAAGCGGATTCCCCATTTAAGCCTTATTCTGTCCGTTCTCATGGGCCACTTGCCTGTGCGAAAATCTTATCGAACAGAATAAAGGGGAGTGTCCATACAGTACAATAAAAAGTGCTTCGGTCACAGACAGGATTTGTACTTGCGCTATCTCTAACTCAGACCCAAAATCCAACGTCTTAGACCACTCGGCCATCTGCACTCCCATTTATATTCCTTGATGTATAGTCACGGCTCTTGTATTTGTAATCTTACTCGATTTTAATCGTTTTGTTTATTCTTGCTGTAGGCACTTAAAAGTTTTCCTTTTAGAATGATAAATTTTTGTGATAAAACAGTTTTTCAGTGAAAAATTAACAGCTACAAGGAGCAAAGAAAAATTAACAAAATTAACATATGAAATTAATATGGGGAGGACGTTGCTTTGATCATTAAATCCCGTTTCTGAATTGTCTGAAATTGTTTTTGTTAGCATAATACGTTATGGTTCATGATGAAAAGGATTGGTATAGAACAAGTGGAAATATCAAAGAACTAAACGGAAACGAACACAAGTAACACCTTCAATAAATATGCTGAGCAGATCACTCACCATTAGGGAAATTTTCTCCATTATTAGATTCCCTTTCTGATTTCCCAGCGAATCGTCTCTGAAAATCCTTGTTTCTTTTATTACCTTGTCAAAGTTTGTTTATAGTGTTTCACTGTAAATTCATGTCCATTATTAATTTTGTTTAACAAATAATCCATTTACATTTTTAAATACAAAAAAATTCTCCTTGTTCGGTATACGTATTTGCAAAAAACTTTAACTTGGTTTTTTTTATTAAAGCGCATTTAATGATTAATTTCATCAAAGGGCATTTTTTACAATTTTAAAATACATAAAGATTATTTAAACAATCAGCTGAAGGGACAATTTACTTTTTATTAATATAAAGTACGGAACTCATGCATTAAACAGCCAGACAGTATATGTGCACTTGAACGATGTAGAAATGGGGAAAATTTGAACGTTTTACTTTTGTAAATTTAAGAAAGATATATTGAACAATAATATCAATTTTTAATTGAAAACATAAAAATTATAAATATTTTATAGATGGTTATTGTAGTTCTGCATAGTACAGAACAGTTATCAAACAACGATTTTGATTATTCAGACCTGCTGTGAATAGCTTACGTCTGGCCGGTACCGGAGCCTCCGGCGTCGACCGGATATCGTCCCAAGGGATAGTTCCTGCAAAATCCTGGAATGTGATCACACACTCACCTAACCATATATTCCTAGAAAAATCCAGATTACTGAACCTTTTTTGTATGAAACTTTCATTTACAGATGTAAAAATTTGAAGGCACGGAGTAAAACATTAGGTGACACCAGTCTGTACCTTAGGTAATAGCAATAAAAATTTAGAATAAATAGTTGCAAATACTAAATATACTGCAATAAAATTAAAGACGTCTTATTTCACCAGGCGAAGTTAGGGCTCTCTCTAACACTTAACCTGGGGACCAACGGCTTACCAAACCACGGCCAACGGCAGGGCAGGCGGGCTGCTCGCAAGGACAGGATCACTCAGCGGTCACCCATCCAAGCAGCAGCCACGCTTGACGTTGCTTGATCCGGTTATCTTGCGATAACCGTTGTTCCAGCAACACTGCGCCATTGGCAAATGTTATGGTTGCAAGTTGTGTGTATAATTTGCAAGCATTTGAGGTACATTGAAAACCGACAGTTGTGTTGGATAAAGATTAATGTAAAAATACCGCCTACTGATGTTAAAGCAATACATTTATAATACACTAATTATCATATTATTACAGAGACATGTGAACACCTTAAGAACGTTTTATTCAGCAGTAGCATACCAGTTTACGATAAAATGAGTTACGGTACATACGATTTTACAAATATATAACTAACTGTGAAGGAAACAGATTTTTTCGGGACATTTGGCACTGTTCAGTGAAACAATAAATCAGTAACACTACGTTTCGAGATCTGAAATCTGATCTCTTCTTCAGGTAATAACTAACCTAACAAATAATTACAAACTAGGTTAAAATAAACAAATCATACCAAAGCGTTGTGGCACGCCTAAGTCAGGAATCACAACCACCATGTTGTTTGTCAACTTCACTAACTCTAAAAACATGCACTTATTAAAAAACTATACACAACACTAATAATTAAAACTGAACTACAGAATACAGGTCACAATACGTCTGCATTCGTCTACCAACAGCCTACGAATGACCATAGGGCACTAGTCAATGGCAATCGGCACGGCAGACAAAAATAAGATGGCAGAAATAAAAAGGAAGGGGGACAGGAATGGGCCCTTTTATTATTATTATTGGTTCATGCTAGATGAAATTCTTAAAACCATATTGTGACTCCGCATAACCAATTGGTCGTTGATATGGGTTTCTCACATTTTTTAATATATTAAAAATTAAACCTCAATTGTAACATTACATTCCTTAAAGTCCAGCTAAGTATGAAACCTTTGCATATATAAAGTTGAAAAATTCAAAATCGAAATACAAATAGAGCAACCTTGGTTAAAGACCTCAAATTATATCAAGAAAATCTTTATTTCCAATACAATAATTATTATTCGTCTTTAGTTCATAAAGGTCCTATTCTTATTCTGTACTGAAAATAAAAATAATTGTTTCGTAGGTTGATTATTAGATCGCTGAATTCTTGGTGTTATTTTAAAATTTTTCCTTATTTTTAAAATTGGGGAAATAAGTCAACTCAAAAGATTAGGTGGCATATCCTAGTTTGCGATCCTTAAGATAAAGTAATACAAAAATAATAATAAAAAGAAATCTTAATACTAGGAGCACAATCTTTATATAATAGTACTCTAAAATTTACAACTAACAAATATTCAAAATATTAAATATAACTACATGTTTTTATAGCTAGTTATTGCAGTTGGTTTAAAGGTATTTCTAACAAACATTTCTAAAATTTCTTCATTTATATCAGAATAGGTTTTTGAATAAACGTGTTCTTTTTAATTTTGGCCTTTAGAGAAATTAATAATTCTCATACAAGTTTTTTTACGTGGCATTGGTTTCTATTTTTTATTTTTATTAGGTACGATTGCCCATATGCTCCTATTTTGTGAAAATTTGGAACATTAAAAAAATAAAAAAGTCTAATAAACGCGCATTAAAACATCTGAACTAATTTCAAATTCTAAACAGATTCTATGGGTTAGTTATTTTATTACAACCAGTTCCATGTTATTATTTCACTTCGCACATATTGTAAGAATGAAATAAAAGTTAATAATTTTGTACTATTTATGTTTTACAAGTTATCAAAATATGTCTACAGAAAACTCCTTTAACAGACACCTACAGCAAGCCGTCTGACACCAAAAGATACGCAAATTCAATTTGTGATCTCACAAAAGCCTCCATTTCCCAAGAGCGTCTGTAGCTCGACATCCCAGCTCCCAAAGTGACGACTTTGACTTTATAGCTCTGCAAAACCAGAAGTAGAATATAAAATGTCTGTATCAGAAAGAGACTGAGATTCCTTTCGCCTTTGAAACCTTTAAATATTTAACGATTTTCGAATTGTAATATTATACTGGGTAATTGCAAACTGTTGTTATAACATTGATTGATTGAGTGATTCATTCACCACAGAGGATTTAATCAAATTAAGGGTGATATATTAAATTATATATGAGTTTGATTGTGTAAACAGAGATTTATTAATACACTTTGGTTGTGTAAATAATTACTAATGATATTAAAAATATACACAAAAAACCCCTAAATCAGATTATTCGTAAAAACATTGTGTCTGAAAGATAAAAAATAATGTTTTATACAGAATGAGGTAGTTTACTATTATTTTTTCTTAAGAACTCATATCATCCTAATCAACAACTGTGACAGCGTGTGGTATTAGTTTCATTGAAGGACTGTATTACTAGAGCTGAGAAAACAATAGTTAATTATTACTAGTTAAGAGAATTACTCGTTGCTGTCATGATGCCCATTAGACCGTTGTAATTATTCGATAAATTCCAGCTAAACCTATGAAATGTATTACACCATACTCAAACTCGATACTGTTTATATAGAATGAAGTTTTATTCAAAATTTCAATTTTATGGGTAATTTCGTTCTAGAAATAAACTTCAGGCTGACAGACAGGCCGGAGGAAAACTTTGCCAGCCTCCATTAATGACAGGCTTTGCTAACGCTCAGCCAATAATAATACAAATATTTCGACTATTTGAGTGTAACAGACATCAAGGGTTTATGGTTGAACATCTACAGCATTAAGACATGTTAAGATACGAAAATGAGCGTTTTTTCCCAGTAATCATCATTGACTCAGATTACTGAAGTTAGTGAATTAAAGTTTAAGAGTTACCTCCGAAACAATGAATCAGTAAAAGTCAGACTCCTAAGCAAATATTTTGGATTGTAAGAGACCTAAAGTTAGGAGAAGGACCCTTTTAGAGGCTTTTCTTAAATGATTTTTACCACAAAATGTATTGATACGGCAGAATATAGTGCGGTCAGTCAGAAAAATGAACTTTTTCAGCCCCTCGACTAGTAGGCTTCACTAACGCTTGTAAGACATATGTATTATTAGTAAAATAAAATTCATAGAATAGATGTACAGATAGTTGCTGGAAAGGAAGTATCGTATTGCAATTCGAGACAAACATCCTCCGGATGTAAGTAGATACGCACATCCGCCCAGACGCCGATGGTGAACAAACAGGAAATGCTTATTTGTAAAAACCGTGCGACAATGTAAGGGACAGCCATGCTGATATGGAAAATTGTTACTCACCAATTATGATGGAGAGATTTGGCAGAGGCGTGGTCAATGAGCTGGCGGGAGAAGAACATCAAAACTGAAGAACAAGGAGGAGAGGTGGAAGTCGAGGCCGGGAATTCGAAAAGTGAAGTTCGGGAGTGTTTGTGTTCGTGTGCGGAAAAATATCTCTAGGCGTAATAAGTGTGATGTGAAATAAAATGTAAGTAATTTTAAGAACTTAGTATATTTTAGGGTTCATTAATCATTTCCAATTCCATATCTATTTAAATGTTCACAATTTCGAAAATGTAAATTTATGTAAATGTTTAGCTATTTTAAAGAAAGTTTCTCATGTTAGTCCATGAACTCATTATTATTGCAACACTACAAAATTACTAGTAAATGTTATAATGAATTAAATTTAAAATAAATTGTAATGAATAATTTAATATCAAACATGTTTTCAAAGTATTAAGGTATTAAGGTTTGTGTTTAATATGTCGATTGACGCAATCAATTAATCAAATTAATGAAATGTTGTCACAAATAAATGTGTTGGTTCATTTGAGGGTATTTGTACTGCCAATCTAACCTATTATTAAATCCTCTCACAGCAACCCTTGCTCATAGTATGTCACAAACTTAATCTTAAACTAAACCAACCCTACAAAACCTTACATGGTGGAGGCGCTAAAACTCGGTTGGCATTCAAATTCCTCACATGTGCAAGCACATAGTTTCATAGGCTAAGTATAAATTAGAACTAAATAATATTTATAAGAAAGTATTTAACGTAAATAGCCTACTTCAGTGACAAACCACTCATTTACCTGAAAGATAAATTAAATTTCCAATAACTCAAAAATATTTTCAAACCCGTAATTAGAGTAACGCCAAGTAAACTAACGAGGTACGTCAATGGACATGTATAATTAAATGGGAACCATACTACATGAAGATTTAATACCATTAGACACATATAGGACTTCCAAAAGTGACATAATAAAAATATTAAATGAAAATGGAATACTATCTAGAGACACATACACTGTAGCAGACCTCAGACCTATCCTAGCGGCACTTAAGAACTTAACACGTATAAGCGCAAGTCACCCTAATATTAAAACCATATTTAATAATTTAACTACACGAAAAACTCACCTAAGTGAAGAGGACAGGGAAAACTATAAGGATCTAGCTACAATCGAGGATTTTCTAGTGCAGAGAACAAATTTATACGACATAGTACATAACCCTGAGGCGGACATCAAGACACAAGCATCCCCAACCTTAGCACAACATTACGAGCCACTCACACTACCTGACAGAACGAACACAGTAACCATGGGGGAAAACATACCGTTAATATCAGCTGGGACTTACACAGGTCTCCAGAGCGAAAATCCACAAGATTTTTTAGACAAATTCCTAGTGGCAGCAACTTCAAACAGATGGACAGACAACACTAAAGTTAATTTATTCCCAGCGCATTTATCAGGCACAGCACTAACTTGGTTCAAATACTACAAGCAAAAACAACGAAGGGAAGCCATACAATGGGATCAACTTGCTAAAAGTTTCATAGAGGCTTTCACTCCATTAGCACAAACCCAGAGTCTACAAATGATTTTAGAACACAAAATACAGGGAGAGAACGAGCCAACACTAACCTATTTTTTAGATATATTAACAACATGCCGAAGATATGACCCTACAATACAGGACAAGCAAATTATACATTTTATCATACAGGGACTAAAACCAGAAATCTGTGAACGAGTTATAGGCCTGAAAAACGATACCTTAAGTGATCTAGAGAATAATTTAAAAATTACAGAACAGCTAGTTCTAACACAAATGAAAAACAAAGAAAGGTACAATAGGGTTGTAGCAAACAGACCCTATAGTACACCCTTATATGAACAAAACATCATCCATAAACTACAAACAGAAGTTAACACCCTAACCAATTTAGTAGCTACCCTAACTACAAACCAAATTTCAAATCATAACCACAGGTACGTAAGGTCTCCATCCCCGTATGAAAACTCAAAATATAAGCCAAGATATGATAGAACACCTAGTCCTCACCAGAATAGACATATGGAAAGCCCAAACTACCCCAAACAAACCCAAAGGCCACCTATGATTAAACACGTTACTTTCAGTGATAGGAGAAGACAAAAACCATTCCCAAATACAACCTGCTAGACAAAATAGGTATTGCACTATTTGCCGTAAAGACAACCATAATACTGAACAATGTTGGTTCAAGCAACGTTCATTAACTTCTCAACCCCAAAGTAACCGCTTAGCACCTAAAACCAACAATACACAAGAGCTGTTCTGCAGGTACTGCAAGCGAACAAACCACAATATCGAATCATGTTACAAGTCTAATTATTATAAACAGAATCAACAAAAAAACGGGAAATAGGGGGAGGTTATACTAACCCTTACCGAACTTCCCCCTTACTAAAAGCGAAAACAAATAACACTATAGATTTTAACCAAAGGAATCGACAAACTTACAAATGTATAAAGTCTATGACATTTACTCCAACTAACCCCAAAGTAATACCACTATCAACCCCTGGAAAAACCAGTTCAGAAGTGATATTTAAAGCCATAGATTATAATCAAGAATTCCCACACTTAAAGAAGATGGAAGAAATTGAACAACCTATTATGCAAAAGCCTATACACACCATAAAACTTCAATCTGTCTTCAATCCAACACCAACCCTAAGCGAACCAAACCCCTCGGGGACAACACATATAAATAAACCCAGCTTTACAAGAAACCTTGCAGTCTCAGAAAATTTCACACGACAGATAAAACCTAGTGTATTAAAGGGGGTAGCGCACGTAAAACAGGACCCAGATTGTAGTATGGGGGAGGTAAACACACATACTGGATTGGAAGAAACCATTGAGATAGACACTATACAGATTTTAAATCACATAGAGCAACAGAAGAAACAGAATATGATAGATTGTACTAACTTGCAAGAAATAACGCAAGACAGGATACACAGACCGAGGAAAAATAAAACATTATTATTAGAGGATATTTATGAACTCATATTTAATTGCGAAAATAAAACCAAGAAGAAGATACCTGTCCTAACAATAGACGTAGCCTTGACCACAAACCCTCGACATCCAGTACCCTGCATTATAGATACAGGATGTAACATAAACATTATTAGAGCAGACCTAGTTTGTGAAACAAAATTAAATACTAGCAAAATACCCTCGTTGATATCGGCTAACGGTATACCATTAACAGTTTTGGGTTCAACAAAGATCGCCATAAAAATTGGCAAAGTAATACTTGAAGACACGTTTTATGTGACACCTGATCTAAACAGCCCTATATTGGTAGGAAACATATTCCTATTTCAGAACTGCGTGGAGTTAAACTATAAAAATAAAACAATAAAAATTACCAAATATCAGATTGAACATATAATACCTATGAATGAACAGTGGCAGTTAGACATCAAGAATTTTAAAAACACACAGGAATTAGAAGTACAGCAAGTAACAGAGGTAACAGCCCCACAAGACATAATTATTGCACCACATCAGCACATTAGGATTAGCTCTTTAAAAGGTATAGAGTCTCGAACAGCCATCGAAACAGATAGGAATCTAAGAATAAAAAAGAAATGTCATGCATATCTTACAGAAGGGGAAGATGGTACAGATACAATTGTAAATATTTATAACGCATCAAATTTCCCAAAAATGATACCCGCACATACTACGATAGGACATATACATTACCCAACTCTCGAAGCACAGCCTACCCTGGAACACCATACCACTACAACTGACACAGGAAAAACAATATTGACAGATAAGGACGGCATAGTATTTGATATCTCACCACATTTAACCCTCCAAGAACACAAACAAGTCCTTGACGTTTTACAAAAATACAGACACATATTTACAACAAAGGTAATCGATTTAACTCCTGCAAACATACCTCCTGTTCAACTCGAATTAAAACCAAATACGAAACCTGTAAACTCACCACCGTATAGGCAGAGTAAAACAGAAAGGGAAAAATTAAACAAATTATTGGACGATTTAGTACAAGCAAAAATATTAGAGGAATGTCAGGATTACACAGAATATGCAAGCCCAGTATTTTTAGTGAAAAATAAAGATGGAAGCGACAGAATGGTAGCTGATCTCAGGAAGGTTAATGCACAGTTGAAAACAGATGCCCACCCCATTCCTTCAGTAAACCTGGTTTTAAGCTCTTTGAACAAAGCGCACACATTTACAAAATTAGACCTTAAAAATGCATTTTATTCCATGGAGGTTAGGAAAGAAGATAGGCACATCCTAGCCATAAAAACACCTGATAGACTTCTACAGTTTTGCCGACTGCCGATGGGACTTTCAACTTCAACCACATTATTTAGTAAAGCCTTGAATGCGATATTAAACCGTCACCTTTATAATAAAGTCATCTGTTACGTGGATGACCTAATTTGTTATGGTGACTCATTTGAAAATGACTTACATAATCTAGAAACTATATTAGAAGAACTAGAAAAAGCTAATTTGAAACTAAATACAAAAAAGTGTAAATTTCTCTACAAAAGTGTAAACATTTTAGGACACGAGGTATCAGGGGAAGGCATTTTACCCCAAAAACAGTCAGTAGAAGCTATCACCGAATTTAAAAGACCAACTTGTGTAAGGCAAGCGAGACAATTTTTAGGATGCTCAGGATTCTTCCGCAGATTCATCCAAAATTATGCCAAAATAGCACAACCCCTTACTGAGATAATAAAAGATTCAAATAAAACATGACATTTAAATGGACGGATCTATGTGAACAGGCTTTTATAAAAATCAAACAAATTTTGACAAACCCACCATTACTATCACATTGGAAGGACAACAGGGAAGCACACATTTATGTAGATAGCAGTTTGATTGGATGCGGAGCAGCGTTAGTACAGTTAGATGAAGAAAATAATAGAATGTACCCAATTTATTACATGTCAAAAAAATATTCAAATACCCAAATGCGTTACAGTAATGCTGAACGTGAAATGTTAGCACTAACTATGCTGTGAACTACTTCAGAGAATTCACGCTTGGTAGACAAACAACAGTTTTATACGGACTGTGCCGCATTACAGTTTTTATAAAAATTTTAAGCACACTTCCACTAGATTAAACAGATTAGCACTGTCATTAACAGACTACGACATTGTAGTAAAACATAAACGTGGCGCTACAAACGTGTTAGCAGACGCCTTAAGCAGAAATCCTTTAGAACAACCTTTGGATGAAGAATTTACGGACGTGTGTTTAACTGTCAATACTTTAATACAGACAAATCTACCCCTACTACAAGCTCAAGACAGTTATTTGAAACAAATACGCCTTGCGATGACCTCACCTGAGGCGGTAAATAAAAAAATCAGACGGGCTTCAAGACATTACGAAGAAATAGATGGATTGTTATATTTCAAAACTTTCAACGGACGAGAAACTAGAAACTTATTGGCTATACCCCAAAAACAAACACAAGAAATATTAAAAATATTCCATGACAACCCCTACACGGGTGGACACTTATCACATTACAAAACAGCTTCAAAAATAAAATTACGATATCACTGGCCGAATATGTACCGTGATATCCTCCAATATACAAAAACTTGTGAAGAATGTCAACTACGTAGGCCAAAAACGAACAAAAATTACGGCCTACTACAACCTATTGCACCCTCCATAAAACCCTTTGACAGAATAACAATAGACTTTGTAGGTAATATTACACAAAGTAATGGTTACAAATATATCCTAGTTGCAACCGATGCCTGCACTAGAATGGCATTTGCGACCCCTTGTAGAAATGCAGATGCGAACACAGTAGCGCAAAAATTATTAAATCTATTCTGCACATTTGGATTTCCTAGAATTATTAATCATGACAGAGGAACACACTTTATGAATTCTGTAATTTCACAGTTACTAAATGCACTCGGGATTGAACAAAGGCCAGGCGCTGCTTATATGTCACAAGTACAAGGTGCGGTTGAAAAATACAACCACACGCTAATAAAGGCAATATCTCATTACGTTGTGGAAAAACCCCAAACTTGGTCAAAATATGTACAAATAGTTACATTTGCCTACAACACGTCTGTAAACATTTCAACAGGCTACACACCGCACTACCTCATGTTTGGTTACGAAGCTAACTTACCGTCTGACTGTATATATTTACAGGTTAATCCCGAAAAAATGGTGTTGGAAAATATAGAAATTTTAGAGCAAATACGCAAAGATATGCCGAAAATCATGAAAAAAGCCCAGGAAGCGCAAAAGAAATACTTTGACCGTGACAAAACTCATTTGGATTTAAACCCCGGCGATGAAGTCTTGGTCCATTTCCCGAAAGACCACACAAAAAAATATAGTAAATTTCAAACACCATTTAGAGGTCCTTTCGTTGTCAAGAAAAAAATTAACGAAGTGACATATGCAGTAGAAATTTACCACAGGGGAAGGTTAACAGAACTGGTTGTTAGAATACATACATGTTGCTAGAATGAAATTATTCTATAAGAGAATATAAAACAAATATGAAGGGACTTGAGCAATAATAAAATATTCAAGAATAATATATGCAATATTTCTCATGAACATCACTATGCACTCACTGCCTTGTAGAAAAATTTGAAGAGAGTGAAAAGTATCTTCGCAATACTTTCATAATATATGAGGTTAAAAAGCTACCACATAGTCACGTAAGAATCGCTTTAAAGAATAGGTATTATACTCCAGGAGTTGAGAGACCGGTTAACTTGATTACGGTTTGAATGATTCATTATAACGTTATATAACCTTGAGAGTCACTGAAGTAAGTCTAACAGAAATAAAAATGTATATTAAAATCTCGATGTTGTGTCGGAAAACGATAGAGAATAAAGACATAAAAGTTTTAGAAAATTAAAACGCCTAACTTTGTATTTTAATGTGAGGTTTACTGTAATTTAGTGATTAAGTGATAGGTTACACGTACCAAAGATATTGGTATAGATAATCCCAATACACAGGACACTAACACAGCACACACGACACGACACGAGCAGAGCCTGTAACCCACGGTAACCGTACTTAGACTGGCTAGTAAGACTTGACCGTGACTCTGGTATGTCTCCCAGGCAGATAAGTTTTCTGCTAACTCAACTAACTTCCCACGCTATACTACACCGACTATGTTGTGACTATGACTAGGGGGCATTGCCTTGTACCAGCGGTCTGGGTCGCCAAGGGCCCTGGTGGTTCAGACAGCTTAGTATGCAAGTAATGTTTCCCACGTACTCGTTTACTACAGTAACAAAGCGTACTCTAACTTGACACAACGTACATATTATACTTACCTGAGGGATACGTGTATACATAGCCTAGTAATAAAGAATATAAAATATGATAAAGTGTACTACATATATCATATTTATTTAAGTTAGTAGATAGCAGTGTTAACATAATATACCCTACAAGGACTCAATTTTCCTGAGATGCATCTCAAAGAAAGAGACATACATATTCTATATTATATAATCCTAGGATAAACAAATACTTCAATATATGACATGTAAATGACTTATATAACATGTTTAATTATTACATAGCTAATCTAACATTGAAGGAAAGTAACATATATTTAACATAGTATGTATTAGCACAGCAATATTGCTCATTAACAAACTATACAGCCTTGATTAGGCAACATATATTATGATCATAATAATGACTATGGACAATAAGCACAAAGAAGGGTTATTACATATTCCTCAGAAACAAAGGTGCGTAGTATCGTTTTGTAATATAATAAATTAACATAATATCGAACCTTATTTAAGAACACTAGAGATCAAGATGCTTAGTAAATATTATTACATAGAGCTAGGGAAATACGACACACCATCGAGAGGTCATTCAAAGATTTCTGTAAATAAAAACCTTAGGCATAAATATGTATTAATTATAAAATATTAAACTAAAATGTATATGTAACCTGTAGATTTAAGTTTTAGAATTATGACACCAGAAAAACCAACCACAACCTGAGAAACCAGTCTACAAGACACCAATCTACAAGACACCAGTCTACAGCACTCTAACCGTCCCGACCACCCACGAGACAGATGAAGTCCTTACAGCACTTCCTACTACTACTACTGACAGCACTTGCCATGCCTCTTTTGACCACCTTTGCCAGCACATCAACCCACAACATAGAAGAACCCAATAAGCCTCTAGTACAAATCTTCACAGGAGCGTACTTTACTCCAATGCCTCAAACACTACCTTATATCAGTTCCATCCCTATTACATAACAAATTCCTTTCAACACACAGCAAAATTTACCTAAAAACGAACCCTCTTTAAATTTCTGCCCTAAAAACCTCAACAACTCCCAAACCTATTTCAAGATACAGAACAACCTTTCCACATTACAAACCCTCATACATCAACAAATGGTAGCAGAACACCTCCCATTCATCCAAAGACAGCAACCAGATAGAAACAGAAGATCGCTCACGTTCGTCGGAGATTTCTTCGAATGGTGTTGTGACATTGCGACATAACACCAAATACATGACTTGGCAGACAACAAGGAAGATGTCTACACAGCATTCTCAACACAACAACACTACCTACTCTCCGAGCTACCTGCGCATTCACCTGTTTTGTTCACAATCTACAAAGACAACACCACTTCCAGCTAAAGCACGACGACAAAAACATAGTAAACAACATGGAACTCATTTTGTACATTTTATTAGCCTGGACTTCTATAATAACACTACTTCTTTTTATAGCCCTCTACTTCATCCGCATTAATAACATCAAAATAAAATTTCTGAAGCCTACAGTACATGAACGTGACTACCCAATGGATAACCTTAATTAGACTATAAGTACGATTCGTAGGTAGAATCGTCATTAAGCCAGGGGAATGTAAGACATATGTATTATTAGTAAAATAAAATTCATAGAATAGATGTACAGATAGTTGCTGGAAAGGAAGTCTCGTATTGCAATTCGAGACAAACATCCTCCGGATGTAAGTAGATACGCACATCCGCCCAGACGCCGATGGTGAACAAACAGGAAATGCTTATTTGTAAAAACCGTGCGACAATGTAAGGGACAGCCATGCTGATATGGAAAATTGTTACTCACCAATTATGATGGAGAGATTTGGCAGAGGCGTGGTCAATGAGCTGGCGGGAGAAGAACATCAAAACTGAAGAACAAGGAGGAGAGGTGGAAGTCGAGGCCGGGAATTCGAAAAGTGAAGTTCGGGAGTGTTTGTGTTCGTGTGCGGAAAAATATCTCTAGGCGTAATAAGTGTGATGTGAAATAAAATGTAAGTAATTTTAAGAACTTAGTATATTTTAGGGTTCATTAATCATTTCCAATTCCATATCTATTTAAATGTTCACAATTTCGAAAATGTAAATTTATGTAAATGTTTAGCTATTTTAAAGAAAGTTTCTCATGTTAGTCCATGAACTCATTATTATTGCAACACTACAAAATTACTAGTAAATGTTATAATGAATTAAATTTAAAATAAATTGTAATGAATAATTTAATATCAAACATGTTTTCAAAGTATTAAGGTATTAAGGTTTGTGTTTAATATGTCGATTGACGCAATCAATTAATCAAATTAATGAAATGTTGTCACAAATAAATGTGTTGGTTCATTTGAGGGTATTTGTACTGCCAATCTAACCTATTATTAAATCCTCTCACAGCAACCCTTGCTCATAGTATGTCACAAACTTAATCTTAAACTAAACCAACCCTACAAAACCTTACACGCTCATCCAATTGTTTACAGAAGTAAATACTGTGTTCTTATTAAGAAAGCAGATATAGCAAAGTTTTCTAGGTATTTCAATATAACGTATTACCATGCTAATGTAATAATCACTGTCAAGCACGCAACTTGTAAGTCAGTTCAAAACATTCTTGAAATTTTGCCGGGGGCTAATGGATTCATTTCCATTTCTGCTGATTTTCACAGTTGGTTAATTTGACGGGAAAGCTAATCTGCATTGCTAACTGACTGAACGCTAGTAATGCAACACATTTGGAACTCTCTCCAGCTTAAGACATTTGTCAAGATAAACTTAGTGAAATCTGCACAAACCATTTTTCTGTATATGTTAAGATCTTGACGTAGATTACGAATTCAATTTAATAGTTATATACTCACTGAGTCAATTACAATTTTTTAACGCTTTATGTACTGCACGACAATCTAAATATTTGAACATGCTTTCTTGTCAAACATTCAGCCAAAACTATTAGTTAAGATTGACGAGAATTGAAAAGTTACAAATATATTTTAGTTTTTTCCCCTTAAAAAACACAAAATTGTTTAATGTTTCAGAGCAGAATATATTTTAAATGATTTCATGTCGTGTTAACCATGATAACTTGTAAGATGAGAAGCGAAAGGTGTTATATGTTTTTCCAGCCTTAATTAAGCATAATTTATATTTATTACAATTTCCCTGAAGGGTCGTTCCTACCGTATACTCAAACTTGATCAACTCACTGGGTGCGAAATATGTATTCTGACATTTAATAAATTTTCACCCTTTGAAATTGGGACTATCGTTTTAAATAAGAAGCTAATTAACCAATATTGTTTATTTAGAGGCAACTAATTATATTTTTATTCATTGACGGATAAAACTTTTTTGTATTCGTAAACTAATTCAGACCTAATTGTCTCATTACAAGAATCGCAAACATTCAATACGCACTGATTATAATGTGTTGATCAGAAAACTGTAAATTTCAATTAAAGTCAATGTTGTCAATTGCATGATTTAATATATAACTTTGACGTCTCTTCACAGCTTGTGAGTAATTTCGTAATATTTATTGATTTTGCAAATTTTTTACTGACAGGGGAGTATAAGAGGTAACTGAACCATTTCAGTTGGTTAACCACCAATCACATAAAAGAATATTAAAAGCCCAATTAAATAGTATGTTCACAAATAACATGTATTATGTTTATTATTGCGTTATATAGTTACCTCTTCCCGCTACAAATACTACAGGAAATTTGAAAACGTAGTATTCTTTACGTATGTTTACCGCTTAACGACCTAAGCAATAGATATACTTCATATTTAAAAAATATGAAAAGAAATGTGTTCTGATATTATATTGATTTTACCCATGTACACTTAATCCGAACGTCGGCCACAAAACAAATATTATATCACCGCAGACTACTAGAGGAAAGCAGTCGCCACTTTAAGTCGGTATGTAACTACCTAACTCAGATTTAAGACTGATCGATTTCTTTCTTAGGGAAAAGTTTTTCTATAGGTTTATACCTTAGGGAAAATTGTCTCTATAGATTTCTATCTTAGGGAAAATTTCTATATCGATTTATTTTTTACGGAAAATTTCCTTATCTCTCCTACGGAAAATGTTCTTATCTATATCTTTCTTAGAGAAAATGTCCTTTTCGTTTTGTTTTTACGGAAAACTTTCTTTATCGATTTCTTTCTTGGGAAAAAATTATCTATCGATTTGAAGGAATAGCCAAGTATTGTGCTTATAGTAACCAAATTGGTTCCCGGTAACTGGACTATGTGGCTTTGAATATTCAGTCCACCAGTTCTGTATACCATGCAACCTACCGGTCCTCTCTAGGTGAATCTTCTACATCTGCCTCCTGTCCTTGTAAACAGCCTGCCTGCCCGGCCGTTGGTGGCGATTCGGAAGTCATCTTTAAATCGTTGGACCCCAGGTTGTGTTAGAGAGGCCCTCTCAGCCCTAACTTCGTCTGGTGAAATAAGACATGTTTACTTTACTTACATCCGTTACCAAGTACTCACTGGCAGTCTCGGCTAGATACAGATTTGAGGGTTTATCTACTCTCCTATGATCACAAAAGGTCGAGATAGATCTTCTAAAGGTTAAGGATTTACTTCATTTAAGATTCTGGTATGTTCTCCTTTATTTAGAAAACGGAACGCTTTCCTGAGGAAAAATTCAAAATCGAACTGTACGTGTGGTAATACACGCAACAGATTACCGCGAAGGTTACGCAGGGACGGCTCTCAATGTAGAAGAGGCATTTTTATAGTTCAATTTCAGAAGCGATTCCGAATAACCTGTCAGCGGATGGAAGTAATGGGATCCGTAACAGCGACCCGCTCCTGCTTCTTTGTTAGAGGAAATACAATGGAAATGAAAACGTGTTACTCACCGTCTGCTGTTCTAGTAAATATTTATATACTGCAGTGTTTATGGCTTTCAGCCGCTGTCAACTGCTGTATAAATCAAAAAGTAAAAAGTATTTTTGATGTTATAAATGCAAAATTATTATTAAAATTTCCCGATTCAAAATTATTCTGACACAACTATATTATATTTTGAGTAAAAAATATGTTTCATAATTTTTTTGAGTAGACTATAAATATTAATATACTTATTTCATTTTATTATTATACATACGTTGTTTATTACTTATAACCCACAATACGACCTTATGGCAAAACGTTCCACTGGAATCAGCTTTACAAATTCGAGATTTGAGATTGGAAACATCTTAGAATGCAATTTTTACTCTGGATTGAATATCTAAATATTATATTAAATAAAAATTTATTTTAGTTTTATCTCTGGTTAACTTTTTACCATTCAAGCTCGTTATAATAAATAAATTATTTATTGCTATATCATTTAATATTAGAATATCTAGACTTTTTTTCTTCTCTTGTAATTATTTAGTAGTGTATAGGACAGAGTGTTTTTTTTCCTTTTTTGTTATTTATTAGTATTAATATATTTATTACTGAATAGCTCATTTTCACTCATATATAGTAAGTCTTTCCATGGTCTCTGTGACTTGTTGTTTTATATAGTTTATTTCAGTTACGTTTTTTATATTGCACGTTGCTGTATTTATTATTGAGTTTTATTCAGCACTTAGTATTTTATAGTTATAATTGCATGTAAGATTCACTGAGCTTGCATATTTATTTTGCATACTATTGGATATTGAATGTTCATCTTGTTTTGTTTGTAGTTTATATTATTATGTGTAAACTGGTTTACCGTTAGAAAAAAAGAAATTAACATCAGTGTACGATTATTATATACACATTTATAAAATAAGCCGTAACTCTGTCATAGCTTAAACAGTTTTCATATAATTATCAGTTATACATGTTATGTTATATGTAGTATATAATTAATGACATAGTTTCGAGTCGTTAATAGTTAAGAAAAGTATGCAGTACAAATAATAGTGGTATCACTAGACAAATTATTTTATAGGAGGTAATACGTATTTACAAACACATACGTATTTAATAATACGTATTTAATTACTTTTTTAATCTCATCCAAAACATTACATAACATTTTATCTTGCCCTATACATTCTTACTACACTAATGAGGAAAAATGGGTTGCGAGTGAATTATCTCAGGTATCACCACGCAAGGTCAATAGATTTAGGAAGTTTGATCAAGTCTGCTATAAACGTGAAAGTTCGGTACCTCCCAAGACGACTTGACAAAGGTTTAAACCGAGAACAAAGACACTCGGAAACCATCCCTTGTGCTTAGTATCTGCACTGCGACATCACTTATTTTACATTGTCTTTACATCAACTGCTCCTTTTGTATTCCGAGTGGAATGCTATTGTACATTGTGGTTGAATTAACTAAACCTGCTTTAAATATATACAGCTTCAGGGACTGTGTAGCTGTAAAAATAAATGTAGTGAAACAAAATTATAATATTTACTTATTGTTTATAATGGTATTACTTGTTTTGCCGTAACATATTGAAAGTAGCAAAATCACATATAGTGGAATTTAATGTATTAAAAATAGCACAATCCAGATACTAAAATAATTTAATACAACGCACCTAGTAACATACTTTAACATATTACTTTTTTAGGATCACAATCAAATAACAAATAACAACCAATAAATACTTCAGGAGTAAGTCACGTGCCCCAAACCTGACTATTAATTATATAGCTGCAACAGATCATAGTTTGCATAAACATATCAGAAACATATCGTCGTTCTTATAACAAATACCTCAATATGCAAGATTACCAATTGCTACAACATTTATTTTATAAAACTTTGAAACACATTCAAAGCAAAATTCAAAAACATTCAAAAGATTGCAATCGAAGAACTGCGAATATACGATCAGCTGGCCAACAATTCTCAGCTGTTTATATTTATCTCAATTCGTTCTAGAACAGGGGTTACTGAATTACACATAAAAAATAAACGTAAGTTTGGGATGTTTTCCTAATAATAACTTATCTACATCAATATCCCCCATAAAACCCAACTTTAGTGGATGACACACAGCCTAGTATCCAGTTCTTATCGTCATTCCCAAACCAAAGACTTTAATAAGTCAAAATATTAATTTTCTAACGACAAATGTAATGACATTTGTTCAATACAACTTCGAAACACAACACAACGTTACAAAAGATTGCATTTGCACGTATGGTGCCGACATACGTTCTGCTGGCCAACATTGCTCAGTTATTTATACATATATCTCGATTCGGTCTAAAACAGGGTTCACTGAATTACACATTAAGACAATAAGTTTGGGATCCTAATAATAAAGTGCCTACGTGAGAAAGAAGGAGATTAAATCATATAATACAATAAATATAAGCGTTTGCAGCTTTCACGCTAGATTACAATACTATTTTGGCTAATACTTTGGGAAGATATTCTTAATAAAGTATTCCTAAAGTATTGGGATCTACAGCTCCTTTAGTGTTTTGTATACACTGATCTTCTCGAGCAACTTGATTTGCAATTCTGCTACACGATAATATATGAGTCAAATTTTAAAGAATTACTCCACGACAAATTAATTTTAGAGCAAACAACTAAAAACTATGATAGCATATGTACAGTTGTTTTGAAAATGTTCCAAAACTTAAGCGTGGGTGATCCTCTTTGGTATTCATTGTATATACATCAATTACATATAATTATGGTAAAATTCTCTCTTGTATTAATTAGAATAGTAAATATGAACCCTGAAAGTCAATCATTTTTTCCATCAGTAATGGTTTTACTATCAATATACTTTTCGGACGAAAACTACTTGCATATTTTTGTGCACTATAACCACTCAGTTTAGTTGATAAATTTACCTATTTTTATTACCAAATGACATTTTATATATGTCTTTGGGATGAACTAGGCATTGAATGAAACATTAGAAAATATCTTGTTTAAAGCATTATACGCTTTGACATATCATGATTATTCAAATACAGTATAAGTTGAGTTTATCATTTCAGATTTTATTAATCAGTATCAACACATCAATAGTTTCAGATTATAGTAGTTATTGATAATTAACTTAAGACACTCTTCTAAGGATATATCTGATTGAAAATATATTTTTACAGATACATACATGTGTCCCAATTAATGACCCCAACTAATACCCAGTAATTTATATCAATGAACGTAAGGGATCGATGGGCTGTCCTAGTCCAACTGATTCCCAGGGGATTCAGACTACATCTCCACGGGGATGGCATTCTGACACCGTGCTGTTACTCAAGATCGATTGGATTAGAACAGTCCCTTTAACTAAGCCCTATTCTAGACCTATAGATGAATATGAATGTTTTTTTTCTAGTATATTTTTTAGACATTACAATGTAATACACGATTATAGCAACGGAAAAAAGGGACATCGTTAATCGACGAATGCAGACCTATAGACCTGTATTCTGTAGTTCAGTTTTAATCATTAGTGTTGTGTTTAGTTTTTTATTGAATGCACGTTTTAGAGAAAATGGAGTTGACACACAACATGGTGGTTGTGATTCTTGAGTTACGCGTGTCACAACGATCTGGTATGATTTGTTTATATTAATTTAGTTTGTAATGATAGTTAATGTTTATGTGTTAGGTTAGTTATTTACCTGAAGAGGAGATTAGATTGCAGACCTCAAACGCGATGGTACTGATTTTTTGTATCACTGAACGATGAAAAATGTCCGGAAAATCCGGTTTACTTCAGAATAAAGCATAAGTTAATGTGTGTAATTTATAATATTATATTAGTAAACACTTTTTAAGAATGGGTAATTCGAGACTACACTCTTAACATTGTGCTCATTATAATTTAACTTATTTACAAAATTGGATTAAAAATAAATTTAAAAAATTCATACATACAAATTTAAAAAATACCAAATGTTGTAGACTTTTATTGAAAAATGTATAGAGGAAATTAAATTTAACTATACATTCTTTGAACGTAGTATCAAGTAAATAACTTTAAATGATTTACCAGGATGTGAACGTTTTAGTTTTATTAATAAAAGCAGCATGGTGTAGTTTTTACTTAAATGCAACAAGAAGGCTGATGAACTGCGTTAAACGCGATCAAACCCCAGGGGAAATCAGCATTCAGTAACAATTCATGGCGTTTCGGCAGCAGTGTTAGGCCTCTCAATTTTCCTTAAGCTTAATTTATGTACTGCAAGGCAAGCCCTGCCTGCCTGGTGGGCCAATACATTATGACGTCATAAGTAAGCACGAAAACTTCTACAGAATCTAATATAAGCATCGTGTTTGTACAAATACTACAAGAACTTAATTTTTTTAAATTATTGTTTCTAACTTGTGAGACCTATGGAATCAAAACTATATTACCTTTCTTTTTGAAAACACTGACGTAAAAAGGTCACAGTTATAACAATATACTTCATATCAATTCAATCTGAACAATTTCTATATATGAATTTGAATGCTGGAGAATTTTCACTGCAAAGATTACTTTTTTGGGAATGGATTACTGCTAGGCCACTATTTTTATGAATGGAAAATTAATAAAGAGTACTTAGGGTCGGACAGTAAAATACTAACAATCATTTATTTAGTTTTATTTGTTCAACGTTTCGGGGTACAAATACTATATATTTTACCACACTGCTGTTTTCGATTGTATACTATAATTTTTTTTTTATAATATAGGCAAATATGGCAAGAGAATTGTAATGGGTAGAAACTACAAATAGATCTAAACAAACAGGACAAAGCACCTATGATGGGAAGGGCTGATTTTATGCAAATGCTCAGTTTAGCTCCAGTTCACTTTCCTCATACGATGCAGCATGCCGTCATGCCCGACACATCGCTGGGCTCGTTAAAAACTGATCGCCCTACAACCGTGGTGAACGGCGTCTGTGTGTCCGGCGCCGGTTCCAGGATTTCGTGAGTCCAGCTCGAACGTCATCTGAGCCCCGGCCCTGCTGCGAGGTGCTGATCGTCGGAACTAACGACCTGGCAGTAGGCGAGCAGCAGAATATTTACCGCCATCTGGAGGGGTACATCGCTGCTCGATCCTCCAACGCCGAGATCATCCTCACCACACTGCCGCACCGCCACGATTTGGACCCCAACCACCCTGTCCACTATCAGACCGTGCTCGTGAATACGTACATAGAGGAACTAGCTGGTAGACACAATCTTAGAATGCTAATCTTTTGATGCCATCGGCCCTAGGTATTTCATTAGACACGGCCAACGTCTCTCCTGGCGGGGCAAACGGTTACTGGCTGGGATGATCGTGGCAGCGATGAGAGGAGAATCATCGTACAACGGCTGCAACCACCGCCAACATGCCAACGACCGCTACTGCCCGAGGAGAGTCGGCGACCACCCGTGAACAGCCAGCTAGCGTACAGGATGTCTCCTACGCGGACGCCGTGAAACGCTTCCCCAGTCCTGACATTCTGCAGATCAAAGGATGCTCTTGCAAACTTAAAATAAGAATCAGTTTTTTTTTAGGGAGCCCACTTTACAGCAAAGGACTAAATTGACAGACCAAAATCGGCAAATTCAGCTGATATGTGAGGAGCTGAAATTAGACATTCTCGTTGTAACCGAGAACGGTTTTTAACAAAGAAAACCTTGAACTATGCAAAATTTCAAATTACAAATTGACAGAAGCGTACTGTCGCCAGACCTCCAAAGGAGGTCGTGTAGTAATTTTTCTGAGACAAAATTTAGTTTTCACAAAATTTCCAATCAAAGTAACGACCGCGAAAGATTTCGAAGTAAAAGTAAAAACTAACAGGTCAACATTAATTGTGATAGGGATTTACAGGTCTCCCAGTCTCTACATTTTAGAAACATCTTTGTTCTGTTTGTCTAAATGTGCCCTTACCAGAGGACGTGACATACACGGGTATGAGACTAGAGGCAGAGATAACTACCGAACTGCAAGACACAGAACGGTGGTTTATGAGCACTTGCCTTCGCAGGCAGGTGTTCATTTCATCAAAAGATTGCCAAATTCTATGAAAAAACGCCCAAACGCCCAAGGCGTCAAAAGCTCGTCTTAAGCGCTTTCTGGTGTCAAAGGCATTCTACAGCGTTGACGAGTTTCTGGCGTTTAACTGGGAGACCGCCCAATTCGATAACTGACTCCAGCGCTGGAAGTGGGTTGAGATTGGCGAAGTATGAATAAGACTGGAATGTATGAAAAATTATGTAAGTTTGAATGTGGTAGTAGTGTGGTATGAAAGTTAAAAATTTAAAAATAATTATGACGTTTGCCATACAATGTGAAGAAATTGTTGCGAGCAATTAAAGATTTGATATGAGCATCTGAAATCTGATGCTGTTTCAGACTTAACTCCTGAAATCTGGAGACATGTTCGTCTGAAGGGATCTAAAAAATAAATGGCTGCGAAGATCGAAGTAGTTCAAAACGAATCCCTCCGCACAATCCATTGAGAATACCTCTTCGCCTAGAGTGCACTATTTTTTGTAGTCTGAGTGTCTCTGATGGCGAACCCCACTACCTCCAAACAGTTACTTACTGCAGTAGACTAGACCATCGAGTTACTCTTGGACCCCATAATCTAGAAATTTGCGGTTAGTGATTCTATAAAGTTGCCCAGATTTAAGTGACACATCGGTTTTGAACGTATCCGGTTTGGGTTCAATTGGAAGGTATAAACCACCCAGAAGTAAACCCTCCTGAAAAATTTATTCTAGAACTTTACTTTATATCTGTTATATGAGGATATTTAATATTTTACGTCATTTTGTATGTTATTGGAACCGATATGTTTTTAAATTTAATTTTTTTGTACGTCTTTACACCTGTATATAGATTTATCAAGAGTAATTTCTCGCAAACATTTTCGACTTATATTTACGTTATCTGCATTAAGGAAGAGGTAAAATGGAAGATCCCGAAGCATAGTGTTGCTGATTAATTGTTTTATCACTGAATGATAAAAAATTTCCGGAAAATCCTATTTCCTTCACAATCCCTGCATTGTCAAAAACCAACTGTTAAGAAAGCTTTCAATTAATTAGTTTGACTTACTCTAACAACACAGAATGGTAATACTGCTCGGTATAATAAATTATGGAACACAAAACCAAAGTGTTCTCGGTATAGATTGCTGCATAAGAAACTATTATTCGAAGATGGAAGCTTAAGCATATCGTAAAGATTTATGGAGAAAGTTTGCTGACAGTAACGAGATCAGCTATTGTCACATGAGTTATGACATCCACTCCAGTTATGCGATAAACTGACCCGAGCACAAAGTCTAACATACGTCACTGAG
Organism: Homalodisca vitripennis; assembly: GCF_021130785.1. NCBI lineage: Eukaryota > Metazoa > Arthropoda > Insecta > Hemiptera > Cicadellidae > Homalodisca > Homalodisca vitripennis. The sequence goes on from NC_060207.1 coordinate 231,841,300, forward strand.
TTATGTGTAGTAGAAACCCTCTTCAAATTCTGACAGAACCAATTAGTCTGTATTGTCTCCAATGTTTAATTAATAATAACGATTTATAAATTAGTTTTACATTATCTTTCTTTATATTGCGAGTCAATTACATTTTATCAAAAAATACCAGATGCAGTTTAATTGTTATTTTTGTCTAAATATAGAACATTAGTTTTTTCAACTCTGAGTTCAGTTTATTTACATTACTGTGAGTAGTAGATAAAATCCTATTCTAAAATTAAATTATAATCAAAATAAAATAAATATTTTTTTAATATTTAAGATATTGCGATTTTATAACGTTTATTTAAAGAATGAAATATTACAAGCATATAAGTAGGTTTTAATTATCACTATATTTACCCCAGAATTATTTAGTTTCAGTTCAGTTTACAAGATAATATAATCAGCATATCGTTGAGAATAACGACTTAAAATGTTTTAGTAAAACGGGTGGAAATAAACGGGGAATTTGAGTTATTTTATTGAATTTGAACATATAGAGGTACCTATCTATTATAAAAAGTACCAGTAATGAAGTCTTTTGAAGGAGGAGCCCATTGATGACGTATTCTTCAACTAGCCAATAAGCATTGTGTGGTGGTGCTAAGCTATTTCCTAGCTTTGAGGCATAATCAATACCATCCTGAAAATGAGACTTGAATATCCAACTATAGTAGATCTTAAGTAGCCAATAAAAGTAATTTTCATATTTGGTAGTTAAAAGCCAAAGCCAAAGTCGTTGAAAGTCACTTTATCAGCTGTTGAAAGTCTTTAACAAATATTTGAAAAATACTCCCTGGTAAATCTAAACACACAATATAACAAGCAGACAGGACAGGACACAGACACACACACAGACACAGACAGGATTGTTTGGATATTGAGAAACATGGTTTCTGAATAAATGTGTGTGCAATGACAAAGAGGATTAAATATGTAATTAGGATTAACAAAGAGTACGAATTCTTTCAAAAGGCCAAATCTTACCATGACGATGAAGACGGAATAGTCTGTAACTATTATGAAGAATCAGTACATAGAGAATGTATCTGGATTTGTAATTAATGGAGGAATTTGTAATTACTCAATTTCAACATATTAACTATTCATATTATAAATTACTCATAAAGGTTAGGCCTCGTGATCAACCTTATTATCAAGTTATTTTCGTGACAGTACCAAAAATATGTTTTGTCTCATTGAAAGGGATAATTGAAAAATTCCACTGCTATAGTGGTTGTTTTGGAAAGTTTGAAAAAGATCATAACTTTGTTAATATTTTTCGTAACTGTATGTTCTTTTACTAAAATGTTTGAGTATGAATCTATGTCATAATAGTATAAGTAGACATAAATTTAAATATTTATAAATTATTATTCTTTGACTTTTTTGTACTCAAGTAAAACAAGTTAAAAAGATTACTGAACAGATGATCATCATTATAGGCTGATAGGCTTGTGTCCAAATTAATTCTTTTTAACATATTTTGACAGTAGTCACGAGCTGTTCGATGTGGCAACCATGTGCTAGTTTGCAATTGGCTATTACTCTAAAGGTTTCTATGTGGCACTTGATATAAAACATATACTTGACTAATGACCGGTCTTAATAAGTCTTAATTTTAACCCGTTACATTAACTGTAGTTGTAAATACGTAATATTATGCATTATATAATATCTAACAATTTATTCATATTATATAATATAATATACTACAACAAGCAATTTTAATAAAAGTTTTGATTTGAGTTTAAATGAATCAAGTTATATAAATTATTCAGCACTTTGAGTGTTTTGATTGGTATTATACACTAATTGAACTATCGAATAAGTTATAAACACCAAATTGTTTTTAAATTTATAAATGTACAATTTTACGATAAATTTATTTTAAGGTTAAAATAATGATTATTTTCAAGTTAGTGTAAAATACTAAAGTTAGCTGGAAAGATTTTTTTAAATGTGTTGAGTTGACAAAATTATAATTAAAGTTAATATTGGATTTCAAACCAAAAGCTTTTCGAAAATTTAGTATTTCTGAATTTTACCCAAGAGTGTGTGCTCTGTTTTTAGATGAAATGTCAAACACAACAAAATAATTGAATTAGTTGACTAGTTCATGGACTACACACTGGGTGAAGCAGCGGTTTTACATTCTTAAAACATTTTTACTCAGTTCAAAATTTAAAACAATTTGGCTGGCTACACGTACTAATGCGTACGTTATATATGCAAACATTTTAATGGACGTATTTTTTTTAGTTCAGAGCGTTAAATTATACGTTTTATGGTGGTCAGATTTTTTAATCTTAAGCTCCTGTGTGGTCGAGGCGTGTAGGGCGATTCAGCGTTCGCGTTCAGATCCCGTGCCCTCACTGTCCCCCTCTTTGTATCCGCCCCTGCATCCGGTGGGTCTCTATCGCTGGTAACAATCAGACGCTCGCCTGCGGTATCGCGCGGAAGTCTCTTTTGCACGCCCACAGATTGACGTATCAGATAAGCGTCGGTTCGCTAATCATGAAATTTCTGCTGTAGCCGTAACTACTTGAAACAGATGTAAACCCCAGAATAACTTCCAAAGGACTTCATAACAACAAGTTGTAAGCTACTCATATGTTTCTAAACATCAATATGTTAGTAGTATTTTACATCAAATTTGGGCTAAGTGTATAATAATTCCTCAGGCAACGTAATGTTCTTTAAAATCAGCCATTCGATGATATAATTTATAAATATATTACAAATATACTATAAATATTATTATAGGTACCGGTATATACAGGGTGATTACCGAGAAACGCATGTTTTTCAAATAATGAGTACTCAGGCAATTCAAAGCAAAAAATGTATTTATGAGTTGAAAAACAGTGAACATAATATGCAATTTCAGAATAAAATTACTTACAATTTAGCATTTAAAAATTATACCTCTAAGGCGGCCGCCTTCTGATTAGATACAGTGTTGAAGGCGTTCTTTAAAACTAGCTACGGATTTTGCTAACATATCTCTACGAATGGCGTTGATTTCCTGGCGAATAGCTTCTTTAAGTTCCTCTACTGTTCGTGGCTTGTTTACGTAAACTCTAGATTTCAAAAATCCCCACAGAAGGAAATCTGGAATTGTAAGATCCGGTGAGCGAGAAGGCCAAGTGACATCACCAAAACGTAAGATCACTCTTGTAGGGAATGTTCGCCGAAGGAATTCCATAATATTGCGAGCCGTATGGGCTGTTGCCCCATCTTGTTGGAACCAAACATTACGTATCTTTATACGTTGACGGCGCAGTTGTGGCAAAAGATATTCTTCCAACATTTCCAGGAACCGTTGTGCATTCACTGTCACTGCTCTGCCATCGTTGTCTTCAAAACGAAAATAAGAACCAATGATCTCCTTTTCAATAACCGCACACCACACAGTTACACGTAAGCTATGAAGAGGTCTCTCAGCTACGTTTAGAAAATTTTCTGCACACCAAAATCGTAATTTCTGTTTATTGACTGCTCCTTCCAAGTGAAAATGCGCTTCATCACTTATAAGGATAATTGCTTCGTAATTTTCTTCCAAAATTTCACTCATTGTGTTACAAAAAATTTACACGTTGTCTCTTATCTGCTTGACTCAATTGATGACATACTGCCAGCTTGAAAGGATGAAATTTAAGATGTGTGACCAAAAATCTTCCTCACTGTGGATGGGCGAAGTCCGAGAGCAGATGCCCGCTTCCGAATTGAGCCGCTGGGACTCTGAAATGTTGCAAGGCGCTCTCTTTCAACTGCCTCAGGGGTACTAACTGTCGTTGCCGGTTCAGGGGTTTCTTCTTAAGCAAAGATCCAGTTGTGTTAACATTATGTATCCAACGCAATATCGTGTTACGATCAGGGATAGCTCCATGCCGTGCAATGCTAAAATGTGCACGAAAGTCTCGCTGAGTCTGAGTGACTGATTCACCATTTGCGTAAAACCGTCGCATGACAAACGTACGATGCTCAAGGTTCCACATCTCGGCTACAACTGAAACTGCACACTCCCCCCTTTACAGGGCAACAACTTCCGGCCGTCGCCCACCGATATTCCTTGTATACTAAGCAAGTCAAAAACATGCGTTTCCCGGTAATCACCCTGTATAATGTATTAAATTATTTTATTTATAAATTTTCACTTGAAAGGTTATTATCGGAGCTTGATTTACAATTTTAAATTCACCTAAACTATTCGTCGTAATGGTTTGGATATTATCTGACATTATTATAGGTTTACCTAACAAAACAAGCACAACTGTCGATAGAAAACAATCGCAGTAAATTATTATCTGCCACTGATAAGATAAGAAGCAACACGAGAGGTGCATATTGTCTGTACACAACAATACAAAGTTTGACCTTGTCATAGAAAAAATTATCCGTACAGCAAATAAAATCACTGAACTGTAAGCGCGGTGGACCCAGTCGCTAATGCGCATGCGTTGGCAGATTGATATCAGCTTCATCGCCTACTGCAGTTGATCGCAAAGATATTTGCTGAGTAACAATAGACTTGAACGTGGCTCATTGTTGCGCAAGTCGTACCAATTGATGGTCCAAACTATATATTTTATTGCAATGACGATTTTACATTTTATGTTTATGTTTTCTATATCATATTTAAATCTCAAAATATGATTAAAAAATTAAGCTAAACAAACAAATCTGAAGCATTTATAACACTATGAAAAAATTATACGAAATGATGTATGAGAAATAAGTTAATTCTATCAACGTAAGCGGATTCGAATTAATTTTACAAGTTGTACAAGCCTCTAAAATGAAATGTTGTTCGACGTGCATGTTTGACAGTACAAAAGAGCATATAATACAATCAGAAAATACTTATACAGTTATTATTGTTCTTGAACACTTACTGTATGAATGCTAACACAACGTGCTACTAGCCTAGCTGTTACTAGGGTTAGTAGACAACTTATATGAGGCCTGCTTTTCAATTCCATTGAGGATCCATATATAAATGAACTGCGTAATGTTAATGAGTTGATTTTTTCGAAATTAAAAACTCCTAGATCAATGAGTAAATTTATATTCGATATATTTAAAAAAACATATCAATAATATTTATTTATCATCGGATTACTTTACATTTGTTATCATAATTTAGTCTGTACTTAATTGTGTACTTTTTAAAGTGTTCTGTACTAAACATAAAAATAATTCTTTAATTTAAGTTTCTGGGTTTTGAAATAATTACGGGAAAAGGTTGAGGAAGATCAAAGGCGTTTAAAATCTTTGTGTGTAAAGAGAACTCCTCCCGCAACATCACTAATTATTTCCATAGTTTACCGATTGTTCGCCCTTTCTTTCCAACAATATCTCCCACAATAGTATATTGTAGAAACAAGAACAATTAGTTATAAGGAATTAATCAATTGTAAAAATAAATCTTGAGAACTCGTCTAACAATCCATATTTAAACTTCATAAAAAGTCTTATTTTTAAATTATGTTATAACAAAGAATTTTTGAAATACCGTCTTGTTATTGATAAGAAATAGCCATAGCTAGTCCACCACCTTTGAACAAATTAACCCAGTTGTCACAATTTGAAGGATTTTCTATCACTTCTAAGAATAATAATACAATCTCTCAATTTAATTCAAATAATTTTAAGAGACCAATATAATTTAAAACCACAAGTTATTTAAAGCATTAAAATGTGCGCATATAAAAATATAATAATCTGTTGTTAGAAGCCTTTTATGTTTTGTCAGAACAAATGTTTATATAAATTAAAACAATATTTGATAATCTAAGAGCGCACGAGATGTAGTGTAACACTTGTATAATAATTGACCATTTTGTAATTTGTCTAATTTAAACTTTCATAAGGTAGTTACATATTTAGTAACAAGAATGATAAGAACCCTACGAGAAAAACATATTTTTCATATTAAGTAAATAAATCATTAAAACAAAGACATCAGTTTGACTCATCTTTGATGAATACTTCCACTTTTATTGTGCAACGTTGAATTGTTTGTTGTAAAAACAAAGCATTTCCAGATCAAAATATCCGTCACACATTGAACAGTTGGTCACAATCATTCATTCGCCGACGCTTTTTAACAATGGAGCAAATGGTTGGCATTGAATGGGGGGGGGGGGTTACTCCATTCTTTCTCGTCACGTTTTGGTCCAACTCTCTCACATAATGAATGACTTTGTAGGTGTGTGCGTTTTTAGATTTCTTATTCAAGTAAATTAGCATCACTTTCATTCATTTATTCACGTTCTTAGAAAAAAAAAATATTTATTAATAAAATAAAATAAATTATTAATATTCATCATCCATAATAAATACTAGGTATTTAAAACAGAAAGTTCATGTTTAAAAATACTGTATTTAAAAGCTAAATTATTTATTATATGGGGTAGTATAAAGTTTATAAAAAAAAAAACATTTTTTTATTATTTAGAGTGTACCTTTAGTTAGTTCCATTTAATATAATGCAACATTTCACAACCTAGTTAGCCAGTACAACTTAATATTATTTTTCATCCAATGTTCCGGAAATAAATTATTGACGGACTAACTACCTAATTAGGTAGTTAGTCCGTCAATATCCAATTGGCACGCGTATGAATATTTTATTCTAACCCTTCGTAGCAGCCCAACTACGTGACCGATTTCACCTTGCGCGCTATGTCCATAAGTAAAATTTATATTTTCGTATTATTAAATTAGCCCTTTGATGCCAAACATATAAAAATGAATGTAACGTAAAGTAAAGTTGAAAATAGTAAAGTAACTTGATTGAAATGGATACAAGTTGTGGCGTCGTCCCTCTGACGAGCACGTTGTCGTGATAAGTTTTTTGTCTCATTAAATGGCTAATACCGTCGCGAATTTGTTTTAGGCGAGCTTACGTATTATTTGACTAGATGGCTACCACTTTCATAACTTCTACTCCTCTTCTAGTAATTACCGACTAGATATAACCCTTCTTAGACTACAGCTTCAATCTCTCGTGCCAAGACGCCGACGCCCGGGTTGTGAGTCTACATATTGCGAAGGGAAGTGAAATCTTAAAGTTTTATAAAGTAAAATATCGTAGGCATAATTCCATAGAACATTGAATATTTTAGGCCCACCTATCAGATATACATTTTTAATTCTTGTACTCTAATTGGCAGCAACGTGGCAAGGCATACATTTAATTTACCAACTAAAAGTGATGCTTGTAAGTTTCGCTGAGTAAATTGAACTTATAAGTAAACTTTGCAATTCGAGTATTTATTACTACGACCTCAGAAGTCACCACTCCCATGTGTTATCGTCTTTCGGTACAAGAGTTTTATGTAAATTAAATCTTAATATGCTTAACATCAGCAAATTCATATATTTATAAAGTAACTTAAATTAGAAGATTCACTGTGTCAAGTAATTAGTCAATGCTATTTAAATATTTATATGAAACTACACTGCGGTAGTTCATATGATGGAACATTTTCAGCATTAGCTAGTTTACAATTCTCTAACACATATTCTACGCCAATAAATAGGAAGCGCTACATGCACAGATATTAATATATCTAAATATGTGGTTTATGTGGTATCTTTCTAATTGAATACTGTTTTGAGGTGGCTGCATGCGGTACAATTTCCAACAAAGTGGTTTAGTTTCATTACGTTTTCTTACTTTCATCTTCGTATTTTGAGCTGTAAGTATAATTGTTATGTATTGTTATATGTTAATGTTAACTACATTCATAACTTATTGCCTATTTATCTTATTACTCATTTAACTGTGATTAAACATGGTTAATAGATACACATTCCTAGAATAACATGAATTTAGATTTATATTAAAATTAATATTTTCGCACGGTTGTCTTGTGTTTTATGATATTCTTTTACTTCGCAGTTGTTAAAGTAGTAACCATAATCAATGTTTAGGAAATGAATATTTCCGTAACCTTCAGTTGTAGTTATTGCTGATGGAATTGTTTATAACTAATATGTTCACTGTTTGTATATTTCGTACTACAGAAAATACCTCTAATACGTATTAAGTATTACAATTATTTATAAAAGCAACTATTTTTGTAGTAATCATCAAATATAATATCTTAAACATAGAATCTGAATTATGTCCACATCACGTGAAATTATGTTTTATGTTTGCGTGAGCCTCGAAATAATAATTTTCCCTCGTTTGGAATTTGTAAAACTGTCTTTTCGTTAAACTACCCAGACCTAACTAAGTAGCATTAACTAGTTTGTGAGCTTATTATTACTTTTTTATAAACAATAAAAATGCAAACTCCTAAGTATTCACCTTTTTAAAGTTATGTTATGTAGAATTTAATCGGTATGTACATACAACAATAGAAAATGTCTCGTTTAAAATAATTTTATTTGCTGCAGTCTATAAAGTAATTATGAATTGTGACTACAATTTAAGTCAACATCATCCTTACATCAAAGGTTTCTGGTATCTAATTTACTGTATATGTTTAACTTCTAATGTCTAATGTTGGCTAGCATATTTATTATCGAATATTTCATAAATACCGATAGATTGCTGATCAGATACAGTAAAACTTGTTTAGTTCGAGCATTTTTATTTTATATTTTAGACAATTATTAAATTTTATCCATGATATTCCATGTAATTGCAATAACTGCAGGAAATGGCGATATTGATTTTCTCATCAGTGTTCCACTTTCGATGATTCGTGTGACGTTTTGTTTGAGCTTTTGCTTCTGTAGAGTGATATTGCTTGTGTTAATTCTCTCAGTCTGGACTTCATACTCAGGTGTTACGTAAATTTTCGAGTCCATAGCCGCACTTTATTTTTTTCATGTTTATGGATTAGGGATACACATGAGGAGGAGGGTAGAGTTCAATCCTGGAAACGTTGCATACTTTTGGTAACATAACGATGGCACATACCCGAAATCCTGTTCCTTTCAAGTGTGTCAAGTTTTTGTATTAGCCCCTTGAGTTCCGACTTAATGATTTTTTTAACATATTTTACAAAGTGAAAGGATTGAACTGGTGTTTTCACATAAAAACCATCCCGTTCTAATATACTGATGTACCACACTGTGTGTTCAGTAAGTATTCCTGCGCCATACCTAAGTCTTACATGACGTCAAACAGCTACACACACACGATCCATCACTCCACACAATAACCGGACAGTTTCCAGTAATGTGCTCAACAGCCTGTGTAATGTGTGTTCAGTAAGTACTCTTGCGCCATACCCAAGTCTTAAATGACGTCAAACAGCTACACACGATCCATCACTCCACACAATAACCGGACAGTTCCAGTAATGTGCTCAACAGCCTGTGTAATGTGTGTTCAGTAAGTACTCTTGCGCCATACCCAAGTCTTAAATGACGTCAAACAGCTACACACGATCCATCACTCCACACAAAAACCGGACAGTTTCAGTATTGTACTCAACAGCCTGTGTACTGTGTGTTCAGTAAGTACTCCTGCGCCATACCTAAGTCTTACATGACGTCAAACAGCTACACACGATCCATCACTCCACACAATAACCGGACAGTTTCAGTACTGTACTCAACAGCCTGTGTACTGTGTGTTCAGTAAGTACTCCTGCGCCATACCTAAGTCTTACATGACGTCAAACAGCTACACACGATCCATCACTCCACACAATAACCGGACAGTTTCAGTATTGTGCTCAACAGCCTGTGTACTGTGTACTGTGTGTTCAGTAAGTACTCCTGCGCCATACCTAAGTCTTACATGACGTCAAACAGCTACACACGATCCATCACTCCACACAATAACCGGACAGTTTCAGTACTGTGCTCAACAGCCTGTGTACTGTGTGTTCAGTAAGTACTCCTGCGCCATACCTAAGTCTTACATGACGTCAAACAGCTACACACGATCCATCACTCCACACAATAACCGGACAGTTTCAGTATTGTGCTCAACAGCCTGTGTACTGTGTGTTCAGTAAGTACTCCTGCGCCATACCTAAGTCTTACATGACGTCAAACAGCTACACACGATCCATCACTCCACACAATAACCGGACAGTTTCAGTACTGTGCTCAACAGCCTGTGTACTGTGTGTTCAGTAAGTACTCCTGCGCCATACCTAAGTCTTACATGACGTCAAACAGCTACACACGATCCATCACTCCACACAATAACCGGACAGTTTCAGTATTGTGCTCAACAGCCTGTGTACTGTGTGTTCAGTAAGTACTCCTGCGCCATACCTAAGTCTTTCATGACGTCAAACAGCTACACACGATCCATCACTCCACACAAGAACCGGACAGTTTCAGTATTGTGCTCAACAGCCTGTGTACTGTGTGTTCAGTAAGTACTCCTGCGCCATACCTAAGTCTTTCATGACGTCAAACAGCTACACACGATCCATCACTCCACACAAGAACCGGACAGTTTCAGTATTGTGCTCAACAGCCTGTGTACTGTGTACTGTGTGTTCAGTAAGTACTCCTGCGCCATACCTAAGTCTTACATGACGTCAAACAGCTACACACGATCCATCACTCCACACAATAACCGGACAGTTTCAGTATTGTGCTCAACAGCCTCTGTACTGTGTGTTCAGTAAGTACTCCTGCGCCATACCTGACGTCAGGCTGGAATGTTATTTCCAGTTACACTGGGTACAGCAAAACCAGTTGTTCACTTACATCTGGGCAATCCACGGACGTGAAAGGGCGATGTATTAGTAACCGCAAATATCGAAATATTTGGGTAAAGGGTATATCGATCCTAGTCACAGCCTTCTGCAGAGAATGACTGCTGGAGTGGGTGAGGATTATAAATGTTAAAGGTTTCTTACAAACTTAAGCATGAGCGAGTACCATCTTTCTTCATTTCGCCTAGAAAATGTTAGAATAGAACTAGCACCTCATTTCTTGTACGTTATGACGAAGATATTGATTCCTATCCCTCCTCTGGGAGGATGTAATACAGTATCTCAACAGGAGGTGGCCACTACCCACAACTTTTCCCATCCTGAATATCCTGTCACTCCGTAAATAGCACAAAGGTTCTTAAAGGAATTTTTGATATAAGAGGTGTCCTCATCATCTAATTCAAGTAAATGAAAAAGGTCTCATAACATAATCGTAAAAATATTATATACTCTACTTTTAACGAGCAAAGCTATTGAGTGAATCATTTCATCTTTAAATGCATTACTAGTCCAGAATTACGTAATAATATCTAAAAAACAGTATATTAATTCGTTTTTTGTTGAGGTCAAGCGACACGTGAGCACATGGACGTTCTCCTTATTTTTAAGTTTCATCAGTTTTCCAGATTGACAACCATGACAGACACGTGCCCTACATTACAAATATCTTATGTGTGCAGTCGTGAGTACAGATGCTATTGAGGTGACGAAGCTGGTAATACGATCTGGGAGCTAACGATTAACAACCATGACAGACACGTGCCCTACATCACAAATATTGGATGTGTGCTGTTGTTATGTGACTACTGATGCTATTGATGGGACGAAGCTGACAATACGTTCCGGGAACTAACGAATAACAACCATGACAGACACGTGCTCTACATCACAAATATTGGATGTGTGCTGTCGTTATGTGAGTGCAGATGCTATTGAGAGGGACCTTGTTGTCATTTGGAATTTGTTGTTGTATTTTTCTTTTTTTGAGGCTTTTTACAGTAATTGTAGCGCAATATAGGTGAAGAATCAGTATAAAACTATTTTTATTGTGGGAATCATCTGTAATATCTTGATGTATATAAATTTTGTATTCTTTCACTTATCTGAAAATGATATTACATAATTTCCAGGACTAATTAGAGAGTGCATGTATTTTATGTCGGAGAATGGTTCAAATGGTGCACTGTAATGCAGTTGCACAATAGTGTCAATACATTAGAGAGTCCACAGCTACAGCCAACCCAATGAGGTGGTTATGTAATCACACAATGAATTATCTGATAGGATGGGTGGTCCCAGTGAGACTAGGGTGATAGGAGAATTTCTGAAGCATAGTCTATAGTTAGAATAGTCTAAAGGGCGCAATGCGCTAACCCCATTACCGCGATAGTACCTGTGTAGCTTCTTGGAATGTCTAATCTCAACCCAAAAACTGATAACCTACATTACTAATTAAAGATTACTCACTGGTTTTCTTAGATTTTGTCAAGTAGTTATTGTTCAGAGCAGACTCAGTTTCCTAAGGTATAAAAGATACAATATAGAATATATGAAATAAAGCCGTAAATTTCAAAAGGCAGATTACTACAATTACTACATATATATTACATTTCTACATGCTATAAATTCCAATGAAGATAATGTGTTTCAATTTTTCAATTATCAGTAAAATATCAAAATTCTATTTGAATTCTTTAAAAAATTATAAAATAATGAAAATATAGTAATAGCGAAAATGCGGGAACATTCTCCAAAAATATACAATAATACTTAATTTTTAAAAAGTATTTTTATATTGTTGTTCGTATACTAAACTATATATTGAAAATTGAATTTTGGTTATGGGAAGAAAATTGTTAAATGAAAATTATATTATATTAAAAGTTAAAATATTGTTGCAATTTCGTATTTATAAAGGAAGATTATTTGTTACATTTAGCTCTACAATGTTTATCAGATAAAAATCAAGCAAAGAATGAAAGAGTGTTGAAAACAGCGAAGTACAGTAGTGTTGAACTTACTAAATAAAATGTTCATGCACTTGTTTGCTTTGCCAAAACATGAAACACAGTTCTGCGGCTTCAAGCGAAGTTTGTACATACTTGGAAACATTATAAGATTTCCCTCGAGGCTGTACCAAACTCTTTGCACTATGCTTTTGGAAATGCAACCTTTTCTCTAAAAACTTACTTAAATGTTTATGCTTGGTCAAGTAAAAAGAATCATCTTTTATTTGTCGTAGATAACTTGGTATAATTAATTAATCAGTAACCATGTTTAGCAGGTACAATTATTGTCCTCCGGATTAGTTAAAATTTTAAAAGTTTTATATTAGACGAACAAAAAAAGTAAGAAACTTCTTTACAAAGTTACGGGTTTGGTGTATTGGAATCGCAAGCCTTTGGAAAAAACGTAACAATACATAATAGTACACCTGAGGATGCAACCCACAAGTGAAGATTTATTTGAACACATTTAAAAAAGCTGGAATGTGCCTTTGTCCTTGGAAGAATGTTTCAATAGTGACAAATCTAAATGTATTACCTGTGTGATTTAACCTTAGACACGTATTCCTGCATTCTGTCCTGTGGTTCTCAATAAATTTTTAAATGGGATGTAAGAGGAAGTAAAACTGTAGCCAATAATATAACCAATAAGCCAAACGTTTTTACGTCATATACGACATATTTTATATATAATATTTTATTTATGAACTTGGACACATACTAATGGTGTACTTAACAAAAACGCCCTTCGCTTTTTATTGCGTTAGGAAACTATTTACACGTGACATAACAATTGTAGGCTGTAAATCCTGAATTGGTAAGTTAAAAATAAAGTTTTCAATATTTAAAAGTTTTAAAACGTTGTTTTATATCCAACATTGCAGGAATATATAAGACGTTCCACAAGAAGTTTTAATATTGGCCAATTTTGAATTCTACATTAGTATTGGTAATTGCAGCTTAAAATCACCCCCCCCCCCCCCCACCCCCCCCCCCCCCCACCCCCCCCCCCCCCCACCCCCCCCCCCCCCCACCCCCCCCCCCCCCCACCCCCCCCCCCCCCCACAAAGCACACATCCAATATTTGTGATGAAGGGCACATGTATGTCATGGTTGTCAATCGTCAGTTCCCAGAACGTATTCTCAGCTTTTCCTCTCAATCGCATCTATGGTCACATAACGGAAGCACACATCCAATATATTTTGTGATGAAGGGCACATGTATGTCATGGTTGTCAATCGTCAGTTCCCAGAACGTATTCCCAGCTTTTCCTCTCAATCGCATCTATGGTCACATTACGGAAGCACAAATCCAATATTTGTGATGAAGGGCACATGTATGTCATGGTTGTGAATCGTTAGCTCCCGGAACGTATTCTCAGCTTCGTCCCCTCAATAGCATCTGTACTCAAATAACGACAGCACACATCCAATATTTGTGATATAGGGCACGTGTCTGTCGTGGTTGTCAATCGCTAGTTCTCGGAACGTTATCCCAGCTTCGACACTTCAATAGCATCTGTACTCACATAACGGCAGCACACATTCCAATATTTGTGATGAACGGCACGTTTCTGTCATGGTTGTCAATAGTTAGTTCATGGAACAAATATTTTACGTCAAATAAAATATCTAGGAACGCAAATTACAAACTTTTTGTAATCTTATCTCACTTAAAACCTTACTTAAATTTATAAATAAATATGATTACGAAATCTCTAAGTATTAGCTGAGTAATAATAATTTACTTACATGTTAGGAGCCTAAAAAGAAGGAGAACGCCCATGTTTCCACGTATTGCATGTCCTCCATAGAACTAATTAATATACTTATTTTAGATATTAATACGTAATTCAGCACTAGAAATGTATTTGAAGATGAAATTACATTCTCAATAGCTTTGCTCATTAAAAATGGAATTAATCATATTTTTAAGATTACGTATTGATTCATTCTTCTATCACTAGAATTAGATGATGAGGACACCTCTTATTTCAATCAATCCTAAAAGAATCTTTGCACTACTTCTAGAATAATTTATAGGATATTCAGGATGGATAATGTTGTGTGTAGTGGCCGCCTCCCTTCGATATCCAATATTACATCCTCCAAGAGGAGGGATAGTGATCAATATTATATACTACTTTTAAGAAAGAAAAGGAGGAGCTAGTTCTATTCCAACATTTTCTAGTCGTTAAGAACAAAGATCGCACTCCCTCATTTTTAATTTTTCAAAAACCTTTAACACTAATAATCCCTACCCACACCAACAGTCATCCTCTGCAGTAGACTAAGACTAGGATCCCTTTACCCAAATATCTTGAATAATATATCGCCCTTTCACATCCGTGAGGTTGCTCAGATGTAAGTGAAAAGCTGGTTTCTGCTGTACCCAGTGTAGGTAACTGGAAGTAACATTCCA
Organism: Homalodisca vitripennis; assembly: GCF_021130785.1. NCBI lineage: Eukaryota > Metazoa > Arthropoda > Insecta > Hemiptera > Cicadellidae > Homalodisca > Homalodisca vitripennis. Next base: position 231,856,461 of record NC_060207.1, read on the forward strand.
GCCTGAAGTCAGTCCTCATGAAGAATACCGCAGGTTATATCTAATAATAATGTACTTTTAATACATTATTTAACACAAATTATATAGGTAGAGTTCCGATAAAACAAAAATATAGTTATAAAAATACAAATAATCAAAGTTTTACATTATATTTGATATTTTGTCAATGTGTTGTACGATTAAAATAAACAATAAACAAATATTTGTGTACAGGAAACAGGGTATTTTCGGACACTTGCCATCGTTCATGAATAGGATTTGAATGTAGGATTGTATTTTAATTACTAATATAATATTATTTGTTTACTAAGTATGTTACAAGATAAAAGCGTAAAATGTATTGTCTTACAAGGAAAATGATTTAACATATCATAATGTAGCAATTTGAAGCGTATCTAAATATTTTCTGTAATAACGCAAGCAAAAATAATACATGTCTATTCATTTATTTATTTTATTGTTAACACTGCGAAGGCCACAAAGTACGCTTTCATAACTAAATATTTTACAGACATTATTTATGAAGTCGATTAAAAAGTACAAGTGATGGATGGACAACTTGTTTTGTAGCGCAACAATAAGTTACGAGCGATGTTGCACGGCTTCGAGTGTTACACAGGCTGTTGAGCACAATACTGAAACTGTCCGGTTATTGTGTGGAGTGATGGATCGTGTGTAGTAGCTGTTTGACGTCATGTAAGACTTAGGTATGGCGCAGGAGTACTTAGTGAACACACACTACACCATTACATTAGAACAGGATGGTTTTATGAAAAAACTTGTGTTCAATCCTTTCACTTTGTAAAATATGTTAAAAAAACCGTTAAGTCGTAACTCAAGGGGCTAGTACAAAAACTCAACAGGCTTGAAAGAAACAGGATTTCATAAATGTGCCATCGTTATGTTACACAAAATATGCAACGATTCCAGAATTAAAGTCTACTCTCCTCTTCACGCGTCAAAACCCCTTATACATAAACATAAAAAAACTAAAAAGAACGGCAATGGACTGTTACTCAAAAATTTACAAAAAACCTGAGTATAAAGTACATACTGAGAGGATTAACACAAGCAATATCACTCTACAGAAGCAAGAGCACACACAACACGCCACAAGCATCAGTGAAGATGGAAAGCTGACGAGAAAATCAATAACGGCATTTCCTGTGGTTTTTCCAGTTACATTCTGTAGGAATTTTATTGATCGTAATAAATGTAAAAATATTCAAATGAAAAATGTTCAAGCTATCCAAGTTTGACTGAATTTTATCAGCAATATATCGATATTTATGAAATAATCGATAATAAATAATGCTAACCGACATTATATATTAGAAATTAAACATACATAATAAATTAAATAACAAAAACCGTTGATGTAAGGATTATTTTCACTTAAATTGTAGTCATATTTTATAATAATTTATAGACTGCAGGAAATAAAATTATTTTAACGAGACATTTTCCATTGTTGTAGGTACGAACTCAATACCACATAAGTTTCAAACAAAATTGAATATACTTGAATACTTAGGGATTTTCAATTCTATTGTATTATAAAAAAAAGTTAATATAAGATCACGAAATAGTTAATGCTATTTAGGTTTTTAACGAAAAAGGCGTAGTTTTCAAATTTTGAAATTTGGGAAATTATTATTTCCAAGCTCACGCAAACATAAAACATACTTTCAGGTGATACGGACATAATTCAGATTCTAGGTTAAAATATATTATATTTGATGATTCTTACAAACATAGCAGCTTTAACTAAATAAATTTGTTATGTAATACGTAATAGAGGCATTTTCTGTAGTACGAAATATTCAAACAGTGAACATATTAGTAACAAACAATTCCATCAGCAATAACTACAACTGAAGGTTACGGAAATATTCATTTCCTAAACATTGATTATGTTTAAAACTTTAACACTACGAAGTAAAAGAATATCATAAAACACAAGACATCTGTATGAAAATAATAATTCTAGTATAAATGTGTATTCACGTTCTTCTAGGAATATGTATCGATCGACCATGATTAATTACAGTTAAAGGAATAATAAGATAAATAGACAATAAGTTATGAATGTAGTTAACATTAACATATAACAATACATAACAATATACTTACAGCTCACAATTCGAAGATGAAAGTAAGAAAACGTAATGAAACTAAACCAATTTTTTGCAAATTGCACCGCAAGCAGTCACCTCAAAATAGTGTAGTTAATTAGAAAGATAATACATAAATCACACATGTAGATATATTAATATCTGAACATGTTGCGCCTCCTATTTATTGGCGTAGAATATATGGTAGGGAATTGTAAATTGCCTAATGCTGAACATGTTCCAACATACGAACTACCGCAGTGTAGTCTCATATAAACATGTAAGTAGCATTGGCTCAACACAGTGAATGTCCTAATTTAAGTTAATTTAAAAGTATAAGAATTTGCTGATGTTAAGCATATTAATTTACATAATATGCTTATTAAGATTTAAGATGTAAATTAAGATTTAATTAACAAAAACTTTAAATAATAAAAAAAATTGTTTTTTTTTAACTAAACTTTATACTACCCCATATAATAAATAATTTAGTTTTTAAGTACAGTATTTTTAAACATGAACTTTCTGTTTTAAATACTTAATATTTATTATGGATGATGATATTAATAATTTATTTTATTTTATTGATAAATATTATTTTTCTAATAGTACGTGAATAAATGAATGACAGTGATGCTAATTTACTTGATTACGAAATCTAAAAACGAACACCTACAAACTCATTCATTATGTGAGAGAGTTGGACCAAAACGTGACGAGAGAAAAAAATGGAGTATACCCCCTCCCATTCAATGCCACCATCTGCTCTATTGTTAAAAAGCGTCGGCGAATGAATGACTGTGACCAACTGTTCAATGTGTGACGGATATTTTGATCTGGAAATGCTTTGTTTTTACAACAAACAATTCAACGTTGCACAATAAAAGTGGAAGTATTCATCAAAGAGGAGTCAAACTGACGTCATTGTTTTAATGATTTATTTACTTGCAATGGAAAATATGAGTTTTCTCGTAGGGTTCTTATCACTCTTGTTACAAAATATGTAACTACCTTATGAAAGTTTAAATTAGACAAATTACAAAATGGTCAATTATTATACAAGTGTTACACTACATCTCGCGAGCTCTTAGATTATCAAATATTGTTTTAATTTATATAAACATTTGTTCTGACAAAACATAAAAGGCTTCTAACAACAGATTATTATATTTTTATATGCGCACATTTTAACGCTATAAATAACTTGTGGTTTTAAATTATATTGGTCTCTTAAAATTCTTTGAATTAAATTGAGAGATTGTATTATTATTCTTAGAAGTGATAGAAAATCCTTCAAATTGTGACAATTGGGTTAATTTGTTCAAAGGTGGTGGACTAGCTATGGCTATTTCTTATCAATAACAAGACGGGTATTTCAAAAATTCTTTGTGATAACATAATTTAAAAATAAGACTTTTTATGAAGTTTAAATATGGATTGTTAGACGAGTTCTCAAGATTTATTTTTACAATTGATTAATTCCTTATAATTAATTGTTCTTGTTTCTACAATATACTATTGTAGGAGATATTCTTGGAAAGGAAGGGCGAACAATCGGTAACTATGGAAATAATTAGTGATGTTGCGGGAGGAGTTCTGTTTACACACAAAGATTTTAAACGCCTTTGATCTTCCTCAACCTTTTCCCGTAATTATTTCAAAACCCAGAAACTTAAATTAAAGAATTATTTTAATGTTTAGTACAGAACATTTTAAAAAGTACACAATTAAGTACAGACTAAATTATGATAACAAACGTAAAGTAATCCGTTGATAAACTATATAATATTTATATGTTTTTCAAATATATCGTATACAAATTTACGCATTACTTTAGGAGTTTTTAATTTCGAAAAAATCAACTCATTAACATTAAGCAGTTCATTTATATATGGATCCTCAATGGAATTGAAAAACAGGCCTCATATAAGTTGTCTACTAACCCTAGTAACAGCCAGGCTAGTAGCACGTTGTGTTACCATTCATAAGTGTTCAAGAACAATAATAACTGTATAAGTATTTTCTGGTTGTATTATATGCTCTTTTGTACTGTCAAACATTCACGCTGAACAAGATTTCATTTTAGAGGCTTGTATAACTTGTAAAATTAATTCGAATCCGTTTGCGTTGATAGAATTAACTTATTTCTCATATATCATTCCGTATAATTTTTTCATAGTGTTATAAATGCTTCATATTTGTTTGTTTAGCTTAATACATAAGAACACCATGGTATTGACATAAAGAAGGCTACAACTTAAGATTTAAATATGATATAGAAAAACCATAAATGTAAAAACATCATTCCAAGAAAATATATAGTATGGACCATCAATTGGTACGACTTGCGCAACAATGAGCCACGTTCAAGTCTATTGTTATTCAGCAAATCTTTGCGATCAACTGTAGTAGGCGATGAAGCTGATATCTGCCAGCGCATGCGCATTAGCGACTGGCTCCACCACGCATGCAGCTCAATATTTTAATTTCACTGTATAACCAACTGTGATCATTTTAGCTGTGTCAAGGTCAAACGATTTTTGTTTTGTACGGTCAGTATGCACCTCTCGTGTTCCTTCTTATCTTATCAGTGGCAGATAATAATTTACAGTGATTGTTTTATATCGACAGTTGTACTTGTTTTGTCAGATATAAAACCTATATTAATGACGGATAAAATCCAAACATCACGACGAATGGTTTAGATGAATTAAAAATTATCTTGTGTGAAATAAAACTCCGATATAACCTTTCGAGTGCGATTTACGTTTATATTTTTGTAAATTATATTATCGAGTGGCTGATTATAAAGTGGCTGAGGATGTGTCGTAAAACTTGATAAACATTTTTTAAGTACTCAACTAATTGGTTTAGACATTGATCACTTTGAATCGATGCACTTTAAATTTAAGTATTAGTTAAAAATACACATTTTTCATAATGTAATGTAGTATTTTAAGTAATTAATTAATTTATTGTCATATATTAAGTTCTAAGTAATTCCTTTTAGAAATTTATGTCCAGTTTTCATCAGTTTAAAGTATTGAGTAATGCTACCTTAATATTTCAGTGTAGCTTGTCTGTCAAAATAAGCATTGATCTCGTTAAATCTACTCATTGCGACACATCCTCAGGCAACGTTATGTTCTCTTAACTGAAACTACATTTCAACAGGAAATTATAAAGGTAAAATCTGCCCATATGTATTTCACTGTATTGAACATCGAACACCAATGTATGATTGAATACTTTTGCGTTTGTTTCTTTAAACGCAGTAATGTAATCAATAGTAATGGACTGAGAACATTATACGAGTGCTACGATGTTTAGCCGTTGACCACGACTTATTCAGTTCGTATATGTAAAACAATAATTGTTAAACACTTAATTTAAATATGATGTAAATAAGTTATGCGTTTGATATCCAATATTAACTTTAATTATAATTATAATTTTTTCAACTCAACACATTTTTGAGAACTTTGACACCATATTTATAGAATCTTTCCATTTTAACTGTAGTATTTTATATTAACTTTAAAGAAAATTACTTTAACCTTAAAATAATTTTGTAGTTAAATTTTAGATTTGTAAATTTTAAAACAGTATGGTGTTTATAACTTATAACGATAGTCCAATTAGTGTACATTAACCTATCAACACACTCAAAGTGCTCAGTAACTGATATAATTTTATTCATTTTAACTCAAACCAAAAACTTATATTAAACTTTGTATTCAAATTGTAATATCTTACACTATATAACATAAATACATTATTATATTAAATAATGCGTAATATTACATATTAAATTACATAATTCTAAGTAATTCCTGATTTTTTGGGTACACAGTAAAGAATAAATAACTTATATACAACTACGGTCAACATTAACGTTTAAAATCGACATTGATACAGTAGAAGCTTATTAATACCGGTCTATATGTGTTATATCAAGTGCCACGAAGTCCTTTCAATAATAGCCAATTACAGAATTTGGACATCGAACAGCTGGTGAATCATCAAAAAATGTTAAAACAATTAATTTGGACATATCTATCAGAAAAATAAAGGATTAATCTCAGCTAAGATCAAACGATTTTTTTGACTAGGCATTGGGACTACCAATGTGATAACGATTACAATCGAAGTTTAACAGTTTAAACCTAAATTAAAATCGTTATATATTTTTAAAATGTTAGCAATTGGAAGAATTACATGATGGCCTATGACAACGGTTATGTAAGATTGATATCTTGGAAACCTCTTTATATTTCAGAGAAGGTAAGTTGACAATTTCCCTAGTTACAGGAACATAGTTGTAACTTTTTAGTATCACAAGATTAGGATATTTTGTTAAAATTGCTAAAGATATAAATAATCCTAATAATATTGTAAATGCGAAAGTGCCATTGTTTATTTGTTTCGTTTATAAAGCATAAACCAACATGAGTAACGCGTGCACCTTTATGTCATTTACCGTTTTGAGTGTAGCTATACAATTCTAAAATATTGTTTTAAAACATTATATATATTCTTTACATGACAAATTATGTCTAATGGCCTTGCCTGTAAGTCGCTTACTTTTTTATTTTTTCCAGCGTCAGAGTAAAGTATTGTTATCATAACTAACGTAATAAAAATTGGCAGTATTGATGAAAATGAAATTATAAATCATATGAATTGAAACATACAGTTATGACAAATATTACCAAAGTTACGATTTTTTTTCAAGTTGTCAGTAAAAAAATCCACTTTAGCAATGGTCCTTTTCGAATATCCCTTTTAATGAGACAACAAATATTTTTTTGAACTGTCAACAAAATTACTAGGAAATGTTTATCCTCAAATGGTTGATCAAGAGTCCTGTCCTTTATAAGTAGTTTATAATATGATTTTATGTATAGTAAATAAATAGATATTGAGTAATTAAAAATTTTCCAAATACATTCCCTATGTATTGATTCTTCATAATAGTTACAGAGTATTCCGTGTTCATTGTCATAGTAAGATTTGGACTTTTTGAAAGAATTCGTACTCTTCGTTAATGCTAATTGCACAATCCTCTTTGTCGTGCACACGCATTTATTCAGAAACAATATGTTTCTCAATATCCATAATCCTGTCTATTTGGTTGGTATATTGTGTGCCTAGATTTACCAGGGACTATTTTTCAAATATTTATTGAAGGCTTTCAACAGCTGTTAAAGTGAATTTCAACGACTTTGGCTTTGGCTTTTAACTGCCAAATATGAAAATAATTTTTCTTGGTCACTTAAGATCTACTATAGTTGGATATTCAAGTCTCATTTTCTGGATGGTATTGACTATGCCTCAAAGCTAGGAAACAGCTTAGCAACACCACACGATGCTTATTGGCTAGTTGAAAAATACGTCATCTATGGGTTCCTCCTTCAAAACACTTCATTACTGGTACTTTATATAATAGATAACTCTATATGTTAAAATTCAATAAAATAACTCAAATTCTCCGTTTATTTCTAACCGTTTTAACAAAACATTTTAAGTCGTTATTCTCAACGACATGCTGATTATATTATCTTGTAAACTGAACACTAAAACTAAATAATTCTTGGGGTAAATATAGCGATAATTAAAACCTATTTATATGCTTGTAATATTTTCATTCTTTAAATAAACGTTATAAAATCGTAATATCCTACATATTAAAAAAATATATTTATTTTATTTTGATTATAATTTAATTTTAGAATAGTTTTTCTCTGCTACTCACAGTAATGTAAATAAACTGAACTCAGAGTTGAAAAAACTAATGTTCCATATTTAGACAAAAATAACAATTATACTGCATCTGGTATTTTTTGATAAAATGTAATTGCCTCGCAATATAAAGAAAGATAATGTAAAACTAATTTATAAATCGTCGTTATTAATTAATTAATTGGAGACAATACAGACTAATTGGTTCTGTCAGAATTTGAAGAGGGTTTCTACTACACATAACTCAGTGACGTATGTTAGACTTTGTGCTCGGGTCAGTTTATCGCATAACTGGAGTGGATGTCATAACTCATGTGACAATAGCTGATCTCGTTACTGTCAGCAAACTTTCTCCATAAATCTTTACGATATGCTTAAGCTTCCATCTTCAGAATAATAGCTTCTTCTGCAGCAATCTATACCGAGAACACTTTGGTTTTTTGTTCTATAAATTAATATAGTAGTACGTATTGCTTTGTTATGTTAAATGATAAAGTCTAACAATTAATGATGTGCTTTGTTTAAGTTTGTTTTTAATGATGGATTGTGAAGGAAACAGGATTTTCCAGACATTTCTTATCATTCAGTAATACAACAAGTAATCAGCAACACTATGCTTCGGGATCTTCCATTTTATCTCTTCCTTAATGCAGATAACGTAAATATAAGTCTAAACTGTTTGCAAGAAATTACTCTTGATAAATCTATATACAGGTGTAAAGACGTACAAATAAATTAAATTTAAAAACATATCGGTTCCAATGACATACACAATGACGTAAAATATTAAATATCCTCATATTAACAGATATAAAGTTAAGTTCTAGAATAACTTTTTCAGGAGGGTTTACTTCTGACTGGTTTATACCTTCCAGTTGAACCCAAACCGGATACGTTCAAAACCGATGTGTCACTTTAATCTGGGTAACTTATGGAATCACTAACGGCAAATTTCGAGATTCTGGGGTCCAAGAGTAGTTCGATGGCTCTAGTGTACTGCGGGAGGAAACTGTTTGGAGGTAGTGGGGTTCGACATCAGAGACACCCAGACTACAAAAAATATTGCACTATAGGCGAAGAGGTATTCTTAATGGAATGTGCGGGGGGATTCGTTTTGAACTACTTCGTTCTTCGCCGCCAACTATTTTTTAGATCCCTTCAGACGAACATGAGTCCAGATTTCAGGAGTCAAGTCTGAAACAGCATCAGATTTCAGATGCTGCATCGTATGAGGAAAGTGAACTGGAGCTAAACTGAGCATTCGCATCAAATCAGCCCTTCCCATCATAGTTGCTTTGTCCTGTTTGTTTAGATCTATTTGTAGTTTTTACCCATTACAATTCTCTTGCCATTTTTGCCCATATTATAAGATAAAAAATGTATAGTATACAATAAAAAACAGCAGTGTTTTATAACATAAATAGTAATTGTGCCCCGAAACGTTGAACTAATAAAACTAAATAAATGTTTGTAAGTATTTTACTGTCCGACCCTTAGTAACAAACTCTTTATTAATTTTCCATTCATAAAAATAGTGGCCTAGCAGTAATCAATTCCCAAAAAAACTAATCTTTGCAATGGAAATTGTCCAGCATTCAAATTCATATTTAGAAATTGTTCAGATTGAATTGATGTCAAGTATATTGTTTAACTGTGACTTTTTACGTCAGTATTTTCAAAAAGAAAAATAATATAGTTTTGATTCCATAAGTCTTACAAGCTGGAAACATAAATTTTTACAAATCAAGTTCTTGTAGTATACGTACAAACACGGTGTTCATATTTGATTCCTAAGAAGTTTTACAGCTTAATTATGACGTCATAATATGTGGCCCACCAGGCAGGCAGGGCTTGCCTTGCAGTACATAAATTAAGCTTAACGAAAATTGAGAAGCCTAACACTGCTGCCGAAACGCCATGAATTGTTACTGAATGCTGATTTCCCCTGGGGTTTGATCGCGTTTAACGCTTTTCATCAGCCTTCTTGTTGCATTTAAGTAAAAACTACACCATGCTGTTTTTATTACTAAAAATAAAACGTTAACAAACTGGTAAATTCTTAAAGTTATTTACTTGATACAACGTTCAAAGAATGTATAGTAAAATTTAATTTCCTCTATAAATTTTTCCAAAAAAAGTCTACGACATTTGGTATTTTTTAAATTTGTATTTAAGAATTTTTTAAATTTATTTTGACGTGACAACGTCTTAAATTAGGTTGCGGCTCGGAGTCACTCATGAAAAAGTGTAACGCCCGGTAACGTTACGATGCCCGTCCAGTGGGTCCGCCGCACGGGATAAAGCAGATAACTGTGGGTCCGCCGCACGGGATAAAGCAGATAACTATGTTTATTCGTGAAAATGTGGAGTGCTTAGATTCGTCATTTACAACAACTACAACAATAAAGGTAAATAATTGTACACTGATATTTCATTATCGTAAACTATGATTGATTGATTAATTGTTAGATTGACACAAAAGTTGAGAAACTGAGTTTATAGGTTATGTCATACTATTGACAAATGTTGATAGTGTTAAGTAAATTATTAGTTTAAATCACTCTGCAATCAATCGTAATTCAGTCGATTGAGAAGAAACAGCGCGTATTGCTAGTCAAACATTTAAAATAACAAATTATAACCTCTAACCTGTCATAACAGTGCGACCAAACAAACGAACTAAACCGACCAATCACCACGCGCGGAGTTAGAATTTAACTGTGTTTAGCAAGAATTTCAAATTCCAATTTTAGTAAATGTTTTATTCAACTTTACCATTTACAATAACAAATTTTAATTAATTTCAAATTATGTACAATGTTTTAGTAAAAAAATATATTTCTATAGTTAAAATTTGTGCAATTCTTATTTTCATTCAATTCCTTGTTCCTATTGTGCAATTTAATAATATTCATATCAATAAATATTCTACCGAGAAAAAGACGTTGTCACGTAAAATCTTCGCCGTAAAACCGACTTTACAGGCAACCATAATTTTTTAATCAAATTTTATGAATAAGTTAAATTATAACGAGCACAATTTTAAGAGTGAAGCCTCTGAATTACCCATTCTTAAAAAGTATTTACTAATATATTATCAATTACACACAATTAACTTATGCTTTATTCTGAAGTATACAGGATTTTCCGGACATTTTCCATCGTTCAGTGATACAAAAAATCAGTACCACCGCGTTTCGAGATCTGCAATCTAATCTCTTCTTCAGGTAAATAACTAACCTAACACATAAACATTAACTATCATTACAAACTAGATTAATATAAACAAATCATACCAGAGCGTTGTGACACGCGTAACTCAGGAATCACAACCACCATGTTGTGTGTCAACTTCACTTTCTCTAAAACTTGCATTCAATAAAAACTAAACACATCACTAATTATTAAAACTGAACTACAGAATACAGGTGTACATGTCTGTATTCGTCGACTAACTATTTCCCTTTTTTTCTATAATCGTGTATTATATTGTAATGTCTAAAACATATATTAAAAAAAACATTCATATTCCTCTATAGGTCTAGAATAGGGCTTAGTTAAAGCGACCGTGCTAACACAATCGATCTTGAGTAACAGCCCGGTGTCAGAATGCCATCCCCGTGGAGATGTAGTCTGAATCCCCTGGGAATCAGTTGGACTAGGACAGCCCATCCATCCCTTACGTTCATTGATATAAATTACTGGTTATTAGTTTGGGTATTAATTGATACACATGTATGTATCTGTAAAAATATATTTTCAATCAAATACATCCTTAGAAGAGTGTCGTAAGTTAATTATCAATAACTGCTATAATCGGAAACTATTAATTTACTGATATTGATTAATAAAATCTGAAATGATAAACTCAACTTAATACTGTATTTGAATAATCATGATATGACAAAGCGTATAATGCTTTAAACAAGATATTTGTGAATGTTTCATTCAATGTCCAGTTTATCCCAAAGAAATACATATATAAAATGTAATTTGGTAATAAAAATAGGTAAATTTATCAATTAAAGAGAGTGGTTATAGTGCACAAAAATATGCAAGTAGTTTTCGTCCGAAAAGTATATTGATAGTAAAACCATCACTGATGGAAAAAATGATTGACTTTCAGGGTTCATATTTACTATTCTAATAAATCCAACAGAGAATTTTACCATAATTATATGTAATTTATGTATATACAATGAATACCAAAGTGGATCACCCACGCTTGAGTTTTTGAAAATTTTCAAAACAACTGTACATATGCTATCATAGTTTTTAGTTGTTTGCTCTAAAATTAAGTTGTCGTGGAGTAATTTTTTTTTTAAATTTGACTCATATTATATCATGTAGCAGAATTGCAAATCAAGTTGCTCGAGAAGATCAGTGTATACAAAACACTAAAGGAGCTGTAGATCCCGATAGGAATACTTTATTAAGAATATCTTCACAAGTACTAGCCAAAATAGTATTGTAATCTAGCACGAAAGCTGCAAAAACGTATATTTATGGTATTATATGATTTAATCTCCTTCTTTCTGACGTAGGCACGTTATTATTAGGATCCCAAACTTATTGTCTTAAGATGTAATTCAGTGAACCCTGTTTTATACCGAATCGAGATACATGTATAAACAACTGAGCATTGTTGGCCAGCAGACCGTATGTCGGCAGTTCTTGCAAATGCAATCTTTTGTATAGTTGTGTTGTGTTTCGAAGTTGTATTGAACAAATGTCGTTACATTTGTCGTTAGAAAATTAATATTTTGGCTTATTAAAGTCTTTGGTTTGGGAATGACGATAAGAACTGGATACTAGACTGTGTGTGAAAGAAACAGAATTTTTCCGGACATTTGCCATCGTTCAGTGAAACAATAAATCAGTAACACTACGTTTCGAGATCTGTAATCTGATCTCTTCTTCAGGTAAAGAACTAACCTAATACATAAGTGCATGTTTTATTAAGTGCATGTTTATAGAGTTAGTGAAGTTGACAAACAACATGTAGGTTGTGATTCCTGACTTAGGCGTGCTACTACGCTTTGGTAAGATTTGTTTATTTTAATCTAGTTTGTAATATTATGTATTAGGTTAGTTCTGCACCTGAAGAAGAGATCAGATTGCAGATCTCGAAACGTAGTGTTACTGATTTATTGTTTCACTGAACGATGGCAAATGTCCGGAAAAATCCTGTTTCCTTCACAACCTTCCATCGTCAAAAATAACCTTCAAACAAAGAGACTGTGTGTCATCCACTAAAGTTGGGTTTTATAGGGGGATATTGATGTAGATAAGTTATTATTAGGATAACATCCCAAACTTTATACGAGTTTTAATACGTTAATTTTGTAATGTGTAATTCAGAAACCCCTGTTCTAGAACGAATCGAGATAGATATATAAACAGCTAAGCATTGTGGGCCAGCTGAGCGTATATTCGCAGTTCTTCGATTGCATAATTTTGAATGTTTTTGAATTTTGCTTTGAATGTGTTTCAAAGTTTTATAGAATAAATGTTGTAGCAATTGATAATCTTGCATATTGAGGTATTTGTTATAGGAACGATGATATGTCTCTGATATTTTTATGCAAACTATGATCTGTTGCAGCTATATAATTAATACATAGGTTTGGGGCACGTGAATTACTCTTGAAGTATTTATTGGTTGTTATTTGTTATTTGATTGATATCCTAAAAAAGTAATATGTTAGAGTAGGTTACTAGGTGCGTTGTAGTAAATTTCTTTAGTATCTGGATTGTGCTATTTTAATACATTAAATTCCATTATATGTGTTTCTGCTACTTTCAATATGTTACGGCAAAACAAGTAATACCATAATAAAAAATAAGTAAATATTATAATTTTGGTTCACTACATTTACTTTTTACAGCTATTCAGTCCCTGAAGCTGTATATATTTAAAGCAGGTTTAGTTAATTCAACCACAATGTACAATAGCATTCCACTCGGAATACAAAAGGAGCAGTTGATGTAAAGACAATGTAAAATAAGTGATGTCGCAGTGCAGATACTAAGCACAAGGGATGGTTTCCGAGTGTCTTTGTTCTCGGTTTAAACCTTTGTCAAGTCGTCTTGGGAGGTACCGAACTTTCACGTTTATAGCAGACTTGATCAAACTTCCTAAATCTATTGACCTTGTGTGGTGATACCTGCGTAAATTCACCCGCATCCCATATTTCCTCATTAGTGTAGTAAGAACGTTTAAGGCAAGTTCAAATGTAAAGTCATGTTTTTATGAGATTAAAAAAGTAATTAAAATAGAATACCTTGTGTTTTTAAATACGTATTACCTCCTAGACTTTAATTTGTCTAGTGATACCATTATTATTTGTACTGCATAGTTTTCTTAACTATTAAAGACTACAAATTATGTCATTAATTATATACTACATATAATATAACGTGTATAATTGATAATTATATGAAAACTGTTTAAGCTATTACAGAGTTACGGCTTATTTTATAAATGTGTATTATAATAATCGTACACTGATGGTAATTTCTTTTTTTCCAACGGTAAACCAGTTTACACATAATAATATAAACTACAAACAAAACAAGATGGACATTCAATATTCAATAGTATGCAAAATAAATATGCAAGCTCAGTGAATCTTACATGCAATCATAACTATAGAATACTAAGTGCTGAATAAAACTCAATAATAAATACAGCAACGAGGAATATAAAAAACATTACTGAAATAAACTATATAAAAAAACAAGTCACAGAGACCATGAAAGGACTTACTATATATGAGTGAAAATGAACTATTCAGTAATAAATATATTAATACTAATAAATAACAAAAAAGGAAAAAAAAACTTTGTCCTATACACTACTAAATAATTACAAGATAAATAAAAAACGCAAGATATTCTGATAATAAATGTTATAGCAATAAATCATTTATCATAACGAGCTTTAATGGTAAAAAGTCAACCAAATATAAAAATAAAACAAATTTTTATTTAATATAGTATTTAAATATTCAATCCAGAGTAAAAATTGCATTCTAAGATGTTTCCAACCTCAAATCTCAACTTTGTAAAGCTGAGTCCAGTGGAACTTTTTGCCATAAGGTCGTATTGTGGGTTATAAGTAATAAACAGCGTATGTATAATAAGATGAAATAAGTATATTAATATTTATTGTCTACTCAAAAACATTATGAAACATATTTTTTACTCAAAATATAATATAGTTGTATCAGAATAATTTTGAATCGGGAAATTGTAATAATAATTTTGCATTTATAACATCAAAAATACATTTTACTTTTTGATTTATACAGCAGTTGACAGCGGCTGAAAGCCATAAACAACTGCAGTATATAAATATTTACTAGAACAGCAGACGGTGAGTAACACGTTTTCATTTCCATTGTATTTCCTCTAACAAAGCAGCAGGAGCGGGTCGCTGTTACGGATCCCATTACTTCCATCCGCTGACAGGTTATTCGGAATCGCTTCTGAAATTGAACTATAAAAATGCCTCTTCTACCTTGAGAGCCGTCCCTGCGTTTCCTTCGCGGTAATCTGTTGCGTGTATTAACACACGTACAGTTCGATTTTGAATTTTTCCTCAGGAAAGCGTTCAGTTTTCTAAATAAAGGAAAACATACAAGAATCTTAAATGAAGTAAATACTTAACCTTTAGAAGATCTACCTAGACCTGTTGTGATCGTAGGAGAGTAGATAAACCCTCAACTCTGTATCTAGGCGAGACTGTCAGTGAGTACTCGGTAACGGATGTAAGAAAAGTAAAGATGTCTTATTTCACCAGACAAAGTTAGGGCTGAGAAGCCCTCTCTAACACAACCTGGGAACCAACGGCTTAAAGGTGACTTCCAAATCACCACCAACGGCCGGGCAGGCGGGCTGCTTGCAAGGACAGGAGGCAGATGAAGAAGATTCACCTAGAAAGGACCAGTAAGTTGCATGGTATACAGAACTGGTGGCCTGAATGTTCCAAGCTACATTGTCCAGTTATCGGGAACCAATTTGATTACTATAAGCACAATACTTGGGTATTCTTTCAAATCGATAGATACGTTTTTCCCAAGAAAGAAATCGGCAGATAAATTTTCCCTAAGAAAGAAATTGATAGAGAAACTTTCCCTAAGAAAGAAATCGATAAAGAAAATTTACCGTAAAAAACAAAACGAAAAGGACATTTTCTCTAAGAAAGATATAGATAAGAACATTTTCCGTAGGAAAGATAAGGAAATTTTCCGTAAGAAATAAATCTATGGAGACATTTCCCCTAAGGTATAAACCTATAGAAAAACTTCTCCCTAAGAAAGAAATCGATCAATGTTAAATCTGAGTTAGGTAGTTACATACCGACTTAAGGTTGTTACTGTCTGCCTCTAGTAGTCTGCGGTGATATAATATTTGTTTATGTGGCCGACATTCGGATTTATGTGTATATGGGTAAAATCAATATAATATCAGAAAAAATTCTATTTTATAGTTTTTCAAATATGAAATATACCTATTGCTTAGGCCGTTAAGCGATAAACATACGTAAAGAATACTACGTTTTCAAAATTCCTGTAGTATTTGTAGCGGGAAGAGGTAACTGTATAACCCAATAATAAACATAATACACGTTATTTGTGAACATACTATTTAATTGGGCTTTTAATATTCTTTTATGTGATTGGTGGTTAACCAACTGAAATGGTTCAGTTACCTCTTATCCTCCCCTGTCATTAAAAAATTTGCAAAATCAATAAATATTACGAAATTACTCTCAAGCTGTGAAGAGACGTCAAAGTTATATATTAAATCATGCAATTGACAACATTGACTTTAATTTAAATTTATAGTTTTCTGATCAACACATTATAATCAGTGCGTATTGAATGTTTGCGATTCTTGAAATGAGACAATTAGGTCTGAATTAGTTTACGAATACATGAATGAATAAAAATACAATTAGTTGCCTCTAAATAAACAATATTGGTTAATTTATTAGCTTATTATTAAAATAGTATATATATATATATATATATATATATATATATATATATATATATATATATATATATATATATATATATATCCACATGGAAGTGGATAGTCCCAATTTCAAAGGGTGAAAATTTATTAAATGTCGGAATACATATTTCGTACACAGTGAGTTGATCAAGTTTGAGTATACGGTAGGAACGACCCTTCAGGGAAATTGTAATAAATATAAATTATGCTTAATTAAGGCTGGAAACATCATATAATTTCGCTTCTCATTTTAAAATGTATCAAGGTTAGCGAGACAGGAAATCATTGTAAAATAATTTTGTTTTGGATCATTAAAAAATATTGTATTTCTTACGAAAAAAATAACAAAATTATACGTTTAACTCTTTCAACTTTTGTCAATCTCAACTGATAGTTTTGACTTAATGTTTAGTAAGAAAGCATGTTCAAATAATTAGGTTGTCGTGTAGAACGTGAAGCGATAAATAAAATTGTAATTGACTCAGTGATTATATTTCTATTAAATTGAATTCGTAATCTACGTCAAGATCTTAACATATACAGAAAAATGGTTTGTGCAGATTTCACTAAGTTTATCTTGACAAATGTCTTAAGCTGGAGAGAGTTCCAAATGTGTTGCATTACTAGGGCTCAGTCAGTTAGCAATGCAGATTAGCTTTCCCGTCAAATTAACCAACTGTGAAAATCAGCAGAAATGGAAATGAATCCATTAGCCCCCGGCAAAATTTCAAGAATGTTTTGAACTGACTTGCAAGTTGCGTACTTGACAGTGATTATTACATTAGCATGGTAATACGTTATATTGAAATACCTAGAAAACTTCTCTATATCTGCTTTCTTACTAAGAAAAAAGTATTTACTTCTGTAAACGATTGGATGAGCGTTAGCGAAGCCTACTACTCGAGGGACTGAAAAAGTTCATTTTTCTGTCTGACCGCACTATATTCTGCCGTATCAATACATTATGTGGCAAAAAGCATTTAAGAAAAGCCTCTAAAAGGGTCCTTCTCCTAACCTTAGGTCTCTTACAATCCAAAATATTTGCTTAGGAGTCTCAATTTTACTGATCCATTGTTTCTGAAGTAACTCTTAAACTTTAATTCACTTACTTCAGTAATCTGAGTCAATGATGATTACTGAGAAAAAAACGCCTATCTTCGTATCTTAACATGTCTTAATGCTGTAGATGTTCAACCATAAACCCTTGATGTCTATTATACTCAAATAGTCGAAATATTTGTAACATTATTTGCTGAGCGTTAGCAAAGCCTATCATTAATGGAGGCTGGCAAAGTTTGTCTCCGGCCTGTCTGTCAGCCTGCAGTTTATTTCTAGAACGAAATGACCCATAAAATTGAAATTTTGAATAAAACCTTCGTTCTACATAAAACAGTCGAGTTTAAGTATGGTGCAATTCACTTCATAGGTTTTAGCTGGACGTTATCGAACATTTACAACGGTCTAATGGGCATCATGACAGCACCGAGTAATTATCAGAACTACTAATACTTAACCATTGTTTTCTCAGCTCTAGTAATACAGTCCTTCAATGAAACTAATACCACACGCTTTCACAGTTGGTTTATTGATTAAGATGATATGAGTTCTTAAGAAAAAAAAAAATAGTATTCCTCATTTCTGTATAAAACATTATTTTTTATATTTTATACGAGTACACCGAATGTTTTTTACGAATAATCTGGTTTAGGGTTTTTGTGTGTATATTTTAATATCATTAGTAATTATTTACACAACCAAAGTGTATTCATAAAGCTCTGTTTACACAATTAAACTCATCTATCGTGTAATATATCAACCTTAATTTGATTAATTCCTCTGTGGTGAATCACTCAATCAATCAGTGTTATGACATCAATTTGTCATCGCCCAGTATAATATTATAACTCGATAATCGTTAAACATTTATAGGTGTCAAAGACGAAAGGAATCTCAGTCTCTTTCTGATACAGACATTTTATATTCTACTTCTGGTTTTGCAGAGCTATAAAGTCAAAGTCGTCACTTTGGGAGCTGGGATGTCGAGCTACAGACGCTCTTGGGAAATGGAGGCTTTTGTGAGATCACAAATTGAATTTGCGTATCTTTTGCAGTCAGACGGCTTGTTGTAGGTGTCTGTTAAAGGAGTTTTCTGTAGACATATTTTGATAACTTGTAATACATAAATAGTACAAGATTATTAACTTTTATTTCCGTTATTACAATATGTGCAAAGTGAAATAATAACATGGAACTGGTTGTAATAAAATAACTAACCCATTGAATCTTTTTAGAATTTTAAATTAGTTCAGATGTTTTAATGCGCGTTTATTGGAAGTTTTTATTTTCTTAATGTTCCAAATTTTCACAAAAATAGGAGCATATGGGCAATCCTATCTAATAAAAAAAAAAAAATAAAAATAGAAACCAATGCCACATAAAAAACTTAATGTATGAGAATTCTTAATTTCTCCAAATTCAAGTAAGACCATTCATTTTTTTAAAGATCTTAATTTGTTGAAAAGGCCAAAATTAAAAAGAAAAGATATATATATATATATATATATATATATATATATATATATTCAAAAAAACTATTCTGATATAAATAAAGAAATTTTAGAAATGTTTATTAGAAATACCCTTAAACCAACTGCAATAACTAGTTATAAAACATGTAGTTAAATTTAATATTTTGAATGTTAGTTAGTTTTACATTTTAGAGTAGAATTATATAAATATTGTTCTCCTAGTATTAAGATTTCTTTTTATTATTATTTTTGTATTAGTTTATCTTAAGGATCGCAAACTAGGATTTTCTAGTTAATCTTTTGAGTTGACTTATTTCCCTAATTTTAAAAATAAGGAAAAATTTAAAAATAACTTACCAAAAATTCAGCGATCTAATAATCAACCTACGAAACAATTATTTTTATTTTCAGTACAGAATAAGAATTATAGGACCTTTATGAACTAAAGACGAATAATAATTATTGTATTGGAAATAAAGATTTTTTCTTGATATAATTTGAGGTCTTTAACCAAGTTAGACATAAAATAACCGCAAATGTCGTTTGCCCTCTTTTTATTTTAATTTAATTTTTTCAACTTTATATATGCAAAGGTTTCATACTTAGCTGGACTTTAAGAAATGTAATGTTAGAATTGAGGTTTAATTTTTAATATATTTAAAAATGTGAGAAACCCATATCAACGACCAATTGGTTGTGCGGAGTCACAATATGGTTTTAAGAATTTCATCTGGCATGAACCAATAATAATAAAAGGGCCCATTCCTGTCCCCCTTCCTTTTTATTTCTGCCATCTTATTTTTGTCTGCCGTGCCGATTGCCATTGACTAGTGCCCTATGGTCAGTCGTAGGCTGTTGGTAGACGAATGCAGACGTATTGTTACCTGTATTCTGAAGTTCAGTTTTAATGATTAGTGTTGTTTATAGTGTTTTATTAAGTGCATGTTTTTTAGAGTTAGTGACGTTGACAAACAACATGGTGGTTGTGATTCCTGACTTAGGCGTGCCACAACGCTTTGGTATGATTTGTTTATTTTAACCTAGTTTGTAGTTATGTATTAGGTTAGTTATTACCTGAAGAAGAGATCAGATTGCAGATCTCGAAACGCAGTGTTACTGATTTATTGTTTCACTGAACAATGCCAAATGTCCCGAAAAATCCTGTTTCCTTCACAGTTAGTTATATATTTGTAAAATCGTATGTACCGTAACTCACTTTATCGTAAACTGGTATGCTACTGCTGAATAAAAAGTTCTTAAGAGTGTTTCACATGCCTCTGTAATAATATGATACTTAGTGTATTATAAATGTATTGCTTTAACATCAGTAGGCGGTATTTTTATATTAATCTTTATCCAACACAACTGTCGCTATTCAATGTACCTCAAATGCTTGCAAATTATACACATAACCTGCAATCATAACATTTGCCAATGGCGCAGTGTAGCGGGTACAACGGTTATCGCAAGATAACCGGATCAAGCAACGTCGAGCGTGGCTGCTGCTTGGATGGGTGACCGCTGAGCGATCCTGTCCTTGCAGGCAGCCCGCCTGCCCGGCCGTTGGCGGTGGTTCGGAAGTCACCTTTAAAACCGTTGGTCCCCAGGTTAAGTGTTAGAGAGGGCTTCTTAGCCCTAACTACGCCTGGTACAATAAGAAATCTTTACTTTACCTTAATTTAACTTTATTACAGTATATTTAGTGTTTACAGCTCTTTATTCTAAATTTTTATTGCTATTACCTACAGTACAGACTGGTGTCAACTAATGTTTTACTCCGTGTCTCCCAATTTTTACATCTGTAAATGAAAGTTTCGTACAAAAAAGGTTCAGTAATCTGGATTATTCTAGGAATATATGGTTAGGTGAGTGTGCGATCACATTCCAGGATTTTGCAGGAACTATCCCTTGGGACGATATCCGGTCGACGCCGGAGGCTCCGGTAACGGCCAGACGTAAGCTATTCACAGCAGGTCTGAATAATCAAAATCGTTGTTTGATAACTGTTCTGTACTATGCATAACTACAATAACCATCTATAAAATATTTATAATTTTTATGTTTTCAATTAAAAATTGCTATTATTGTTCAATATATCTTTCTTAAATTTACAAAAGAAAAACGTTCAAATTTTCCCCATTTCTACATCGTTCAAGTGCACATATACTGTCTGGCTGTTTAATGCATGAGTCCCGTACTTTATATTAATAAAAAGTAATATTGTCCCTTCAGCTGAGTGTTTAAATAATCTTTATGTGTTTTAAAATTGTATAAAATGCCCTTTGATGAAATTAATATCATTAAATGCGCTTTAATAAAAAAACCAAGTTAAAGGTATTTTGCAAATACGTATACCGAACAAGGAGAATTTTTTTGTATTTAAAAATGTAAATGGATTATTTGTTAAACAAAATTAATAATGGACATGAATTTACAGTGAAACACTATAAACAGAGTTTTGACAACGTAATGAAAGAAACAAGGATTTTCAGAGACGATTCGTTGGGAAATCAGAAAGGGAATCTAATAATGGAGAACATTTCCCTAATGGTGAGTGATCTGCTCAGCATATTTATTGAAGGTGTTACTTGTGTTCGTTTCCGTTTAGTTCTTTGATATTTCCACTTGTTCTATACCAATCCTTTCCATCATGAACCATAACGTATTATGCTAACAAAAACAATTTCAGACAGTCAGACAATTCAGAAACGAGATTTAATGATCAAAGCGATGTGGTCCCCATATTAATTTCATATGTTAATTTTGTTAAATTTTCTTTGGTTCTTGTAGCTGCTAATTTTTCACAGAAAAACTGTTTTATCATAAAAAAAATGTATCATACTAAAAGGAAAACTTTTAACTGTCTGCAGCAAGAATTTTCTAAAAAAAAAAAGATTAACATCGAGTATGATTACAAACACAAGAGCCGTGACTATATATCAAGGAATATAAATGGGAATGCAGATGGCCGAGTGGTCTAAGACGTTGGATTTTGGGTCTGAGTTAGAGATAGCGCAAGTAAAAATCCTGTCTGTGACCGAAGCACTTTTTATTGTACTGTACCTTGTACTGTATCGACACTCCCCTTTATTCTGTTTGATAAGATTTTCGCACAGGCAAGTGGCCCATGAGGACGGACAGAATAAGGCTTAAATGGGGAATCCGCTTCTCCTTAACATAATAATAATAAAAAAAAACAATTCTTACACTTACATAAGCTTTCTTAAGTTTCTACAATAATATGTTTGACATCAAAACAAACATTTCGAGTTATTAAATATCCTTAAAGTTATATTAATTTCGTAAAATGCGGTAAATATAAACTACATCAAAGCAGTTCTTAATAAGATTATCCAAATTGATGTAAACATATGAGACGATGTATTAATTTAAATTTAGGTGCAGCTGATAAATACTTATTTTAGAACGGTAACATTAACTTGGGCCGAGCCATTATCGCATTTCTTAAAATATACAGAATACTTTACACATCCAAATTGTCATATGGTATTTGAAACATCTCATATATTACGTAACAAATGAGACCGGAATTATATTTATGAAATATTTTGATTGCCATTGTACCAGTGGTATTGTGTGGTTAAATCCAATAAAGCCAACAATAGTAATATATTTAAATATAAACATTTATTAATATTACTATAAATATATTGTACGGTTATGTGTGTGACGCACTAATTCCATATTGTAACATTACATAACATTCGTACAAAAGAAATGTACGAGTTAGTTGGCAGACGCAGACACCGTGGTAAATATGGGCCGCAATATCTACATTTCAATGTAACGTATTTACATTTCCATTAGGGGCATGACGTGGCTTGAAACTGGCAGGCATCACATTATCATATATTAGTCACCCTTTCAAAGTAATCCGCAAATTTAAATATGATGCGGATTTGAATAAATATTGAACGATGTATATTTATTGTACGCTATCACAGGTCGCTATGTTTAATAATTTAAAACATGTATCATTTTACACACTCATATATTATGCACATATAAAGTTGCTGTTAATTTAATTAACTAAATTTTCATACTATGAATATATTAAAAACTGTATTTTAATATGTTACTGTACCTTTCAATATTTTAAGTTTTATTACTGAGTACTTTTTGGACTGAGCGTATGATCACAGTAGTAATAATATAATAAATACAAATTATTATTACATATATTGGATTAAATTATAAGGTTTAGCTCCTACATTGTATGTGGGATATTTACGTGAGGTACATATTCAAATTTGTGTGTGTGTGTGTGTGTGTGTGTGTGTGTGTGTGTGTGTGTGTGTGTGTGTGTGTGTTATATATTTTTATCAATTTACACAAGTAATTTGATTCACAAAAAGTGGAATTAAAAACGTATTAATATATTCATAAATAATACTTTTCTAACGCTTTCTTAAGTTGCAAAATATATATTTTAATTCTTAGATTTTTGCACATTGTTACTGGTTTTACCCCAATTAGAACATAACGGAATATTGGAGTCAAAATGTAATAAAAATCACACAGTCTTTGAATAAATCTTTATTGTGTTAATTGTATTTTTTGCATATAACATTTTATATTAAATAATAAATATAATTTATAGTATTAAGTAATACTAACAGTAGACTGAACTGTATAATATAATTTTAACACGTGTATTATAAGATAGCTTTCTAGTACTAGATTTGTATATATTTATCTAACTACTAAGACGTTTTACAATCTAATATGGAATGATCGACTGACATGGCCACCAAAGTAAATACAGTAAAAAGATTGAATGAAACGAATACCTGGGCTTCTGCTACCCGATTGTACTGACAAGGCTAATTGTGTCTAACATTGCATTCAGCTTTTTAGCTAAGTATACTTATATTTTTACATTTTATTTCCGTTTTTATTGCGGATTATTTTTTCTTTCATTGTTTAAATTTAAAAAAAAACAACAAAAAACTTATTTTGGACATTGCCATCGTTATATGTTACAAAATGCATTACACTATGTATAGGGCATTAAAAAATACCCTCCTAATTAGGTTTAAAAATGTAATACATAAATCCTAAGTCCTTTGGTTGAGATTAGGCCACTTTGGGTAACAATATTTAAAAAGTGTTAACTAGGAAACTAAAAAGAGTTTGATGATCAAACAAGCCTCAATAAATAAAATTTTTACAAACACCAAGACGAGGTTTAGGACCAAGACATAAGGCCGGAGTCATCTGACTTTACTATCGCATTGTTTCAGAAGATGCGCCGCGGTACCACAGGAAATGCCGACATTGATCTTCTGTCTAGTGTCCCACTTTCGCTAGTGCGGGTGTGACGTGTTATTTATTACTCATGACTTCTGTGTAATGAAAAACCCTTAGATTGGTTCTTTGTCAGGTATAATACAAAACTTATTGAGTGGCAGTCCATTGTCCCTTGATGTTGGATTTAAGTACAGGTTTATGTTTCTAAACCTAAGAAAGAAGGTAGATTTCAATCCCCGAAAAGTAGTTTTATGGATTTTTTAACATTTAACAATTGAAAATGTCCAAAATTCTATTATATTTTCAAGCAATATATCGTAAATAACAAGCTTTAAACCAATTATCAGACAGTTACGGGTATATTTATTTTTAAAGTATTGCCTTGGCTACTTTTACCGACTTTAACTAGGTTTTTTATTCTCTGTTACGTATTTATACAGACATTATAAACACGACAGCAGTGTTTCGCTGCCTAAACATCTAAAGTAGTCGATAACTATGACTGTGCTTTTGTGTGTGTGTATGTGTACACGTCCTTAATTATTAAACTCTTATAAGAGGGATTAATCACAGAGTAAAACTGCTTACAGGTTACATCAAATCAAATCACATTTATTTCCACACACAAAAAGAAATGAGATACAAAATAAATCTTTACATTGAAATGATAACAAATGTAGCAATTTGTATATTATCTAAATTCATATGAAACATACAAAAGTATTCTAGTAATACAATTCAAAAACTAAAATTAAATTAATTAACGTTAAATAATATAAAAAAGACTTATGTTACATAAATAAATCAATATAATGAATAAATAGATGAAATATACATATGCATGTCTGTATATACACATACATATACCATACATATCCACATCCATAGACGCATACCTAGTAAAAACAAAGCATTAAATTTTGCTACATACATTTCTGGATAAATTCAAATGATGGGAAAAGAGCCTACATTGGGCCCTTATTGGACTGTGCGTAGACTCGAGTTGAAATTGTTGAGATTCGAATTTTAATCTCGAGCAGAGTGTAGATTAATTTAATAAAATTTGATAATTGAAAGAAGACATCTAGACATACTAATGCAGAATAAACGACGGATACGAAATTGACCTCGAATTCCGATAATCAGCAATATAGAGTGGGAGAAAGTAGACAAAAACAAATAAAAATATTGAGTGAACAAAAATTAAAAAAATATATAGGCTAATGGATACTTAAGTGAAATCTATACTTTTGAAGAGAGAGGAGAGGGATAGTGCCGTCAGTCAGTTGTTTGAGTCAGACAGTCTAGGTCCGTCTATAGTCAACAGAGATAAGTAACTGGGCCCCTCTCACTTCTATGAGAAAGTTCAAAACTCTTGACATGTAGTTCTTAAAAACCTCAAGAGAGGGAGAGTCGAACAGCTTGAAATTTCTGAAACTATTAGAATAATTTCGATATAAAATGTGCTAGAAATAAAAACTGTTTGTTTGTCGCAAATGATTGTGTGTTGAGAATAGTGTTAATTCCGACTGATATTTGCATATTTGCATATCTTGTGTTATAAAAATGTGGGATTGTAAGAAAAAATTGAGCCGAAATGTTTGTAAATATGAAATAAATAAATCAAACTTTACTTAAAAATTTTTTTTTAATTGCAGAATTCCTGTTTCTTGAAACAATAAATCAGAGGGTTATCGTCTACACTTCGCAAAACCGTCTTCAGAATAGATTATCTGGACTATATCTAAACTTTTAATATGTGAAGAAAACACCCCCCCCAAGCTAGAATGCCATAAGAAAAAAGGGATTGCACATAAGCAAAATAAACTATTTTAGTTTCATCAAAACTTAAAATGCTATTTTGCCTAAAAGCAAAATAAACTATATACTTTCTTGCTTTATTTTTTAAGAAATTAATGTGATCTATCCATTACATCTATACATATCTCTACTGTCTGTAGAAGACGCATTAGGGTGAGCTCTGTATAATGGAAAAACTGTTAATTTTTTATTATCATCAGTTCGCTATTAAGTATTTATTTTGAGTGTTTGTAATCAATACCATTTATTCTATGCTCTCCATTTTCATATAAGAATTACTGGAATAAATGAATTTTTAACCAATAACTAGTTGATTTTACCACGTATTTTTGAGTGCTAGAGACCAAATTAAATAATAATTATCTGTTAATTATATATTAAATTTGGTAATAATAATAAGAGGGTTAATTTTACCACATAGTCTACTCAGGCTAAGATCATTGAACCGTAATTTTGACTACTCGTATGAGAAATATATTAAGTAATAATCACGATATGAAAGAGCCTGGTAGCCAACTACAGAGTGGTGTATTCTGTAATGATCGGACCTGAGAACATACTTAAATTTAAACAATACTTATTTTAGTAAACGAACTTAATTTTAATATTCTCCCTAACACCAAGAGTTGGGTTAAACTATCTTTGAGACCGAATACCTTTGAGATGACGGAATTCCACCACCCCTTGTAAATGATAAGGGTTAATTAGTCTCCACCTTGCCTGCTCGCCGGTAGAGCTTTACACACAATATCTGTCACGTGATATAAAGAAATGTTACACTTTACATGATCTATTCATTCATCAATTGACGTTGGTACTGCTCACTACTATTTCATTTGTCATTTTAAACTTTAAGGTGAAAATGTTTAGCCCGCTAAGTGACCATTTTGCAAAGTGTATCGTAGGGTAAAACATTATCTTCCAAAGGTAAACCTTAGTTAAAAACGATGACAGTTCTATTAGTGATAATGAACTGTTAGTTACTGGTAGACGGACATGTAATTTCATCAGTTAATCGGCATAAAAAGCCAAACTGAAAGCCAACTGAACAAACAATGAACTGGCAGCACAGAGCACGTGTGGCAGATGTCTCAGTGCGCATGCGCGGCCCACGAAACGTTTTTAAAGATAGCTCACGAAGCAATCTTCCGGAAATAGTCCATTTAGTTTGCATAATTTATAAAACAGGAAGCGATCAAAAGGCTGCATCACTTAACGTAACGTAATGTAACGCTGGTGTGAAGTAGACTTAAAGTTTGATCACTGAATAGTGACCCAAAAACTTCATCTGAATTTCACTAAATCTGTTTTCCATCTTTTAAAACAAGACATGAATTAACACTATAAGCTTTGTCAAACTCGCAAGCGGTCTCTACACATACAAAAAATAAGACTTTCATATAGATGCCAATCCCATCTAGTTACATCGATGTACTTGGAACTAAAAACATTTCAAGAACATTTGCAATCGACTTCTTGCGAACTTCAATTATGATTATGCCTATGAGAAAACTGCATAACTTTCAAACACCTATCGAAGACAATATTTATGTTTACATAGCCAATGTTTGATATCAATAACTACTTGTTTGTGAATTTTTATTTTGCTATAGAAATGACGATATATTTATCCAAAAACATTTTAATCGTTCTTGGGATAGTTAAACATTATGTAATATTAATTAATTTTCATTTGAATAGGATTTTTTTCAGAATTGATCTTCCTGTAACATTATAAAAAAGTTTTATTGTACTCTAAAATTCCTTTGGTTAGGTAATATTAAACTTCCAATACGTTGATCACAATGTGTCTATTACACGATATAAATACTGCCTTATAATGAGGCATTATTAGATCGTATATTCTCGGAAACACAAAGAGCTATTCTGAGATATCCGTGGACGTAAAGTCTGTCGATATTATGAACGTGAACTATTTCCTAGGGCATGAAAGGGCTAATATGTCACTTCCACTCAACTCCTTTCAAAGCAGCGATATTGATTCGTCTCGGATATTACTTGACCCAACAACAGGTTCCCCGCTCTTAGGAGGTAATGATGCTCTTTTCAAATTCCTATTTAGATGTCCTGTTGAATAAATTTATTGCTTTACTTTAAAAAAAAAATTAATATTTATGTTGCATATTTATAACGAAAACTAGATGACCCGGCCATGCTTCGCTATGGCATGGTTATTATACGATTAATGTAAAGAATTGCGCCGCTTATTTGCTGCTTTTCTAAGTCTCCTTCTCTAAATGTATTTACATGCTAGCAGTTACCCGCAGCTCCGCCCGAAATTTCGTAGGCTTTGGACGTGTATGATAATTTCTGGTTCGAGTGAATTATATTTCGTTCGCCAATTTTGAGTTTACCTTGTTGCCACAATCTAAAAAATCTGTCAAATATTTATGAACAATGTAATTTACTCTGGTATTTGAAGTTTTTGTTCCATAGTTGATTTTGCATGTTTTCCAGATCAAGAAAAATGTATACATACATACACAGCAAAGAGAAGGCTACTTCTGTCAAAAGAAAAATAAGATGGCTTTTGTAATAGACATTAGGTATATAGTAAAAGTTAGGTAATAACTTTGTCTTTTTGATCAACATTACAGTTCTAACCAATCACTGCATACTTATTATTTTCTAAAATATTAAGTATAAGTTAAAGTATAAAAGTATAAAGTATAATTAAAGTTAAAAGTATATTTTGTACTAATAGTTTTAATTTTCTTACTGTACCTCAATATTTTTATCTATATACTAAACAACGGTGGTAGGAAAGGTTGATATAATAAGTGATGTCTATGCTTTCAAGACTATAAATACAAACTAATTGAAAATTGTGGTTTAGTTAATATAAACTATGGTTTTACCGACATAAAACTACGTTTACGCAGAACAGTTGATTACATTTTACAAGCTCTAGTAGTGGATTCAACCTTATTACACTAAACCTTCAATTCAGAGTTTCAATTCACAATAAAGAAATGCACGTTTATTAATCGAGATACAAAATATACTATATTTTAAGTTGGAACCAAACACTACATATCTAAAAAATTGCATTGAAATCGGTCAAGTAGTTTCAGAGATTATCGAAAACAATTATCCTTACACCATATATATATATATATATATATATATATATATATATATATATACATACATACATATATCTAAGTAAGTAAGCAGAGACACGAAAACAATCATATTTCCACATGAGAATTGCCCTATGCTGTTGCCGTCATGGTATAGGGCTGTTTAAAATTAGAGATATCGCCCACTGTATTATATGGCTTATTGTCCTATAACCAGTTTACATACAGTTGGCTGATTGTATTTGCTATTATATGTAAACTGGTCATTTTAAACCGCTGCCATTTCCGGCTAATAAAGATCTTTAATTTGATGTGCACACTAACCTATGCTTGAACGTGAAAGTTTTTACTTACTCCGTGTGGATCGTACCCATCAAGAAGTACCAGGTCACTGGATATGTGTTAAATTAGATTTTTTATCTAGTAAATCTGTACCAAGATCTATCTCAAATCGTTTAAAAGAAATTTAATTGTTCTGGAAATTTCTGGATACCTTGTATACATTACTACTTGTAAGTAGATGTATATGAGAAGACAAGTATGTTTTTACCTTTTCATGTTTTTATAGATCCATGCTGTTGTTGTAACATTTTAAGAATACTTGAAGTAAATGAGGGTAAGAGAAAGTGAAAGTGATGTAAAATTTAACATTTTACTTTACACGCGTTTCTAGAGTAATGGCAAAATGAATTAATTAACTAACGTCGTGAGGATGTTGGAGCCCGCCCTGAAATAAAAAAACTAAATCTCATCCTGAATAGATGTTCTAATGCTAATTAATCCTCCCTTTCCCTTCGTAATACCTTCCTTTCTCCAATCCCAGTCTCCATTCTCTGCAATTGAAACCGTATTATGCAAAACCATTGAAGTACTCAATAGTTCTCTACCACACTGTCGATACAATACATTACATTCTAATCCTAATAATATTATAAATTCGGAAGTGCCTTTATTTGTTTACTTTTATTTCAAGCGTAAATTACTCAAAGGATTGTACTGAAATTTTACATGGATATTCTTAGGTACGTGGGATCGATACAAGCCTATTCTTATTTCAAAAATCTTTCCAGGCTACGCCCCGCTAGTCTCTACAGCAGTTACAAATCCCATCTTAGTCTCTAATGTTGCGAAATATTAATTGAAAAAGCCCGTTAAATGTAATCAACTATGCTGTGTGAACATTGTATTGTAACCGCACGACCATGTGTTTCATTAATTTAACTACTAACTTCAATTGGCTTGCATTTATAAAGTAAATACACTTTTTATTTCCACATTGTGGCAACTAGGCAAACCAATTAATTTACCCTGGATTTTACTTAATGAACCAAATTGCGAATGTGTACATACACGTAGGGTATTGAATTGGTTTTTTTTAGATATTGTGGGGCGTCATATTATAGTAGCTAAGGGAACAACAGAGGGAATAGGCATTAGAATGATTCAACAAAATATTCGCTTCTTGACTACAATATGAGGAAACAAGCGAGCGCAGTGAGTGCGTGATTATGGCAAGTGGAATCACAAAGCAATACTCGAGACACTAAACACAATTTCGATGACAGGAAATTGTCGAGAGAACATCGCATTCATTTCTCACTGATTAGGTATGCGATAGTGATCATGAAGTACATACTTATATAATTACTAGACTGGACCGAGGACAAGATATAATACAACACACATGGATTGATTGGGAAGTATGGACTTTATTATGTAAAATGTGTACATATGGATGAAAACTATCATTATGTAAGTATATGAAATTTGTCAGTATTATTGATATTGATTTTAGTTTTTAAACTCCAATTATAATATCTGTATATATACAATTTCTAAAACTATACTGTTCAGAATCCAACCTAACTACAAAATTTTATAAAGGTCTAAATATATTTTTTCTCGGGGCAAACTTGCAAACTAAAATTTGCGTTGAAAATATAATTTATTTGAACTAGAAGTGCAAAACCTGAAATATTACAATTAATTTTGCTCAATCTCCGGATACGAAATTCTCTGGAAAATAGATACTTTATGAATGATATAAGATTAATTCCATTTTTTAAATAGCATAAGACCTCATCGTATTACATCAGAAGTGCTTTCACTAAGAAAGCTATGAACTTCGACTGTGGAGTTCCTTTACACTTGTTTATAATACTTCAAGTGTTACTGACATCGTAGGAGCTATTCCATCAATAGAAATAAATAGCTAATACAATAACTAGTTTTTAGTTGAATAGACATATACGGTGAAGTCACGGGTTTTTGCTACTTTACTATATCTTTATGAAGGGTTTGGTTTTCATAGTACGTAAATTTCATTAGAAGTGTAGCTAAAGCACACCTTAGTTCCATTATAATTATAAAACTACTACAGATTCTACTTCTAATGAGTCACCGTGGAGTCAGATGTATTAAAACACGATAATGTTCTATCTCGAATCTTCAGATTATAATAATTCACAAGCAAACTATAGCAGATAACGAATAGATAAATAAATAATAATACAAATGGTGTTCGATAACTAACAATCTCCCTCGTCCCAATGTTTCACGTCTTCTTCTATATTGTAAACACTCCCATTTTTCATTCTTGTAAAGGACAACCAAACTTTTAATTTATTTACTATTGTTATTTTCCAATACCCTGTGGTATACGCTGCAAAATGAAAATAGGTAAGTATGATTTTCATTAATGATAAATTTTACAGTATAAAATCACAGGACTATGTTATTCTGTAATTCAGAATATTTGTCTAAAACTTGATGCATACCAGCTGATCCATTGAGCCATTCTATAAAAAGCAAATTCGCGGGCGCGCGCGCACACACCCACAACCACGCACTGGCACACAATACAAATTTTTATTTCCTCTGGCTAAAATTGAATAATTCTTTGCCCTATGCGTATTCTACTCAATACCCAAAGTTATGAAGGGTGAAATGAAAACAATAAAACTCAACAATCACGTTGTACCACAGTTCACAAACTATAATATTATTTTCACACCGAAATGTGTTGACCGGTGTAAAAGCCTTCTCTGTGAATGAAAAGTCCACTGTTTGGTGAACTGTAAAACGAAAGCGCGTCCTGCCCGTTCACCGGTTTGTGATAAAGCGTGTTTCTTGTCTTCTTTACATTGCAAATAACACCATTTTCTTGCTTTTCCTTTAAGGTTAATCCAAACTTTTGATTTTTTACTATTTTTGTTTATTATTTTAGCTAATACAAAATAAGAATATATTATTAATTATTGCACATCTATTTCAACATCACCACAGATTGTTCATAATATACAGATAAAATCGTATAATTGAAGATGTAAATTTGAACTTCTAACATCACTACGTTGTTGTTCGTGTATTTAATCTATTTTTTATATAACATATCTTTTATAAGGAAGAAAACAAATTTATATTTATAAAATAATTTTAGGATCATGTATTCTTTAGAAATTGTATTTATTTATATATTTCATTGGAATAAATTGTTAAGCACTGCACTTAAAATTGAAACTATTTTTTAAAGTTTTATATTTGAAATAATGAAAATGAACTCGTTAACATGCTCCAAATATTTTACTATTTTATGCTGTGGTTTGTTGACAACATTTTGCTAAACAAGCAAGCAGTATTTATACACGCAGAGTGATTGAGTGAATCTCAGTCCAATTAGAACCAGAATGTCACTCGCCCTTAGCAAGTCAATTCAGCAAGAGTAATGAATGAATAACTCGTTTGAAAGACTTAATTAAAACTAATGGACGTTCAGTTCAGCTGAATTTGCATTAAGATCCGAGAACGGTCTTGGCAGTGCATTTCCTCTCTCATTTGTATTCGGAACCATCATACTTTGATAATAAACATTTAAAATATATATATTTGGCATTTAAAATATATTGCCAAGATAAAGTATGAGTGATGTGTTCAAAGAAACCTCAAGCTAGACATCTTATGTAGCGGCGACATCACTAAAATATGTGATGAACATCGCATATTTGATATTGAACATCTGTTGAAACTTCTCCACATACAAAAACTTGGAAGCCCGATATGGTTTATTAGTTTTTTTCCCTGTAAATTTGATGCTCACGTCAGCGCCTTGAAGCTAAAGACGAATTATTGTTTGTATATTCATCCTAACATTAAGTAATTTGTAAGCTTTAAATTTAACTTTTTTCCAATATTATGTTTTATATATATATATATATATATAATATCAATAAAAATTGACAAAAAGTACTTGTAATACACTACACCACAGATCCCTTATTTTTTACGGTTCAATTAATTTAGCATTTGGCCGTATCTGTCATATATGCGTTTAAATAATCAATCTAGCATACATCTGTACATTTATACATACATACATGTGTATGTATACATATGTACGAGTAGAGATATATTTTTTCATATATCCTCACTGACTTATTCTTGCACGTTCAGCCAAAACCATTAAAAGATGGATGTGTGAAATTCGGTACGAAGGTGTACATTGTGCCCTAGATGCGCCTTAAGGAAGGATTTTCCCCTCAAATTTAGGGATCCGCTCCATTGCCCTTTAAAATTGTGAAGATTCCCTAGGAAATGCATTGAAACATACACATTTTATTAAGATTCTGTTAAAATTTATAAACTGTTCTTTGTTAAAATAATAATGGGACAACGTAGTCATATGCTTAAAACAATGTACGTACCATTTTTTATATCTTTCTGTTTATACCCTTGAAAGCATAGAGTAAGCTTAATAGTATAAAAACCTCTTATTCCAACCTTAATCACTGTTGTGCACAGAAGTCATCCGTAAAATAAAATTAGAAATTTAGTTTAAATACAATTTTAACTGTAGATGTGAGCGAATATGCAGTGGTAGATCAGTAGTGTAATGCAGATTTGAAGACTGTTATAAAACCCACCTAACATGGTGTATTCATACCTGCGCATTTATTTGTCGTGGCAAGAAGGCAAACTCAACCAAAATCTCGGACATAAAAATTAATCGTATATGACGCACTTATACACGCGAAAAGTATAAAATAAAATCCATGCGGAACTTCGCCGAACATATAAAGTTCTTAACCGTAAATACTGAAATAATGTTTTCCTGAATAATATCTACTTTTGTTTATAAGTTACGTTAGAATCCCATAATTTAGTTCGTGATAAGTGTGTTAGCTGAAAAGTTAAGGACTTCGACCTTAGGATTCCTCAACGGCCCATTGTTACTAAAATCATAGCAGCTCTTCAATCAAATATCATGAACTATTGTAGAGAATTATAGTTATTTCACAGTTACTCAAAACGGTTTCCCTCTCCGACCTTTAAACTTAAATATAAAATGGATCAGAAGGTTGAATGGCTTTCAGAATATAACTTATCCCATGTGTGTTTTGAATGTGATTTAAAAGAATATTCACTTGATGTCCCTGCTTTCCAGAAGGAAATTTCGTGCGAAGCCGCAGGTAACTGCTAGTTTATTATTAAACTTAAGAGTTATCGTAAAAGATAAACACTTGAACAGTAAGTTACATTGAACACTTTCACGTGGTGTCTACTTAAAATAATTTAAAATTTTTACATATTTGAAAATATTATTAGCAAAAGCAAAGCATATTGTTCATTACCGTCCCATTCCAAATTAATATACGGGTAAGATATTATAAAAAAAAACATAGTTCATAAGTTATAATGAAATCGGCTTTAATGACATCGTCCTGTCTTGCTTAAACTATACAATCATATGAAATTTCATCTTCAAACTCCACCAAATGAGCTCAAATAGGTATTTAATTATCACGTACTTTCAAAATATATTTTCGTCATTTGAAACTCTAACGTCTATTGTTGCGAGCAGTGCTCAAGCTAGATATCATTTATCATTAATGTCATCTAAGGAAGCATCGTGAAGTTTCCGTGTTTATAATAAACATAAGCAATTTTCAGAATATTTATAGTTATTTTTCCATCCCCTTGAGAGCGATACACCAACCGCTGACTTGAAGATAACTGAGTCTGCTGGCTGAACAGAATTTGGGCATATTATGAGTTATAATCGTACTACTGAAAAATTATGTACATTTTTTAAAGTAAAATGTGAGAAAAACATTGGCTGCTAGAGTCTCAATTCTCAAAAGCTCATAGTTGCAATTTAACTAAACACAATTGCAATCAAAACACCCTCCTATCACTAGGCCAAATAACACTTTACACAGTATCAACTACAACATTTATTCCACTCAACAGTGAATAAAGTCAAGGTGTAACTTGATTGCTGCAATGAGAACACTCTTTCCGCTGTTAAAAATGGCACGGAGGTAAAATGTAACGAAACAGCTACACTAGTTGCACTCTCTACTACCATTATACCTATAATGAGATCGCTACCTGTTACCATTAAAAATGACACATAGTCGCGATGTAACGTAATGGTACTGTTCCTAACCGGCAGTGAGAAAATATACTATCTCAGGTAAACAATAAGTCTTTTTATGATAATACTAATTACTCTTAGTGTAACTTCCATTAAGGATCTATGATAAATTACTAATAATTGTTTTTGAAATATGAATGTTGATTGGTTATTTGACACATTTGGATGCTCGTTATTGACACTTGGTACCACAGTATATTTTAGTCAAACACATAAGTTTCCTGTGTTCTTTTATACCCATGATTTATTAAAGACCCAACAGGACCTTCTTAAAGTCCTTTTGTTTTCCGCCAGTCTTTGTGTCTGCTCACCTCAGCATTAACTCCTTATAGAAAAGTTATAATACTTGAAACTTTTTACAATGCTATTAAACCAACCATTCTAACCATAGCTACGTTATTTTTACTCGAAAGTTCTTACAAATTCTGCTCTTCTTCTGAAAAGAACTGTACTTATTTTAGGGTCAAAGGTAAAAAATGACCGTCCCTTACTCTGTCCGACCGAGTGATAACCCTTTCATTAGGTTCTGGCAGATATTCTGTTGTATTGATTTGTTTGCTCGAAAAATACTGTTTCAATCTATAATTAGATGTTTTCAATAGTGATGTTTTTGATACTAATAACTTAAGCGATTGTGCCAAAATTGTATACATAATTCCAGAGTTCTCATTCAGATAAAATCAAATCATTTTTATTGCTGTGACAATAATTACATCGTATGGCAAACGTCAATTAATAAGGATATCATACAATAAATTTCTGTTAGAGATGTAGCCTCAAAAAGTGTTTTTATAATAATTAACATAATATAAATAAACTTTTAACACTTTTTAACTTTTTTATTTTTATTACACTATGTACATTTCAGAATCATTGATTCCATCTTCAGGTACGAATGAGGTTAAGTTAATTATAAAATAAATAATTAAAATCAATTTGTCATGTGTTTTTTACTACCTTGGTGGCTAAATTTGTTGCATTTAATTTTATGTGAGATCATTGTATATTGTTTAAGAGTCTATCGAATAATAAATTTTTTGTTAGAAAGTCTTTGTCATTTAATAATATATTATGATTAATTTTGGCACTTTTGTAAATTTCAAAATGTTCTAAAGTGGATAATAAGCAACTTTTTTTGCTTGTGTGTAAAATTTCAAGATTGTTTTCGATATGTTAGTGTATGTATGGCCGGTGTTATTTAATTGGTCTGCATATTTTTGAATTTGATGATGTTTTCAATGCTTTTATGTGTTCATTTAAATCTAATTTTGAATGATCGGCCGGTTTGTCTAATATAGTGGGATTGACAATCGTTGCAATTTAATTTGTATACTCCACTATTTGTTAAATTTTAAATTTTAAATTTTGATTTTGGTTTGTTGAATTGCTTTTGTTTTTGATTTAAAAGTCCAAGGTTGTTCGATGTTTTAAATGCCAATTGATATCCTTGTTTATAAAATGATTTGTTAATTTTGTGACAATGTTTACCAAGGTAGTCTGATTGAATGTATTTGATATCTCTTTCTTCTTTCTTCTTATTTTCTTTCTTTTTGTAGTTCTTCAATAATATATCAATCATGCTTGGTTTATATCCATTATTCTGGGCTATGTATTTAATAATGTTTAATTCTTTATAAAAATCTTCAGTTGTCATTGGAATTTTGGGTAATCTGTCGATCATTGATTTGAATGCAGCCATTTTTTGGTGATATGGGTGATTCGATGAGGAAGGAATAACTAAATCTGTGTATGTCGGTTTTCTGTAAATTTTGAAATTGTGTGATTTTTTGTTGATCTTGGTTATAGTCAAATCAAGGTAGTTTATTGCATCACTTTCTTCAATTTCACTGGTAAAATTTAGATTATGATGGATTTGGTTTAAGTAGTTTTTGAATATGTCTATTTGTCTTTCATTTCCTTTGAATAGACATATTATGTCATCAACGTATCTGTAATAATAAATTATTTGTGTTAGATGTTTGTTTTTATCGCTTAGTATGAATTTGTCTTCTATGTTGTCAAGGAATATATCAGCCAATAATCCGGAAAGTGGTGATCCCATTGGTAATCCTTCATGTTGTATGTAGTAATTGTTGTTAAATGTAAAGTAATTTTGTCTTAGAGTTATTTTTGTGAGTTCAAGTATTTCTTCAATTTCTTGTGTACTTAGAATGTTCTGTTCTGTTAAATTATTTTTAATTATAAGCATTGTTTCTTGGATTGGAACATTTGTGTTATAAATTTGTTATATCGAAGGATACAAACTTACTGTTGTTTGGTATATCTATATAATTAATTTTGTTTACTAGGTCAATACTGTTTTTCAGTCTTATGTCAGTTTTTAAATTTGTAATGTTCTTTAATTTTTGCTGTCCAAGTATTTTGCTAAATTATAAGAAGGAGCATTCTGATAATTTACTAATGGTCTTATTGGGTAGTTTTCTTTGTGAATTTTTGGCAAACCTTTGAGGATTGGTGCAGAAGGTTTCATCATTTTTAATTTCTGTTTTTTGTTATTCGGAAAAATATGATTAATTTTGTTTATGCATTTCTTGATATCTTTTTGAAAAGATTCGTAGGATCATTATTTAGTTTTTGTAATATTGTTATTAGAAATAAAGTTGTCTATTTTATCTGTATAATCAGTTTTGTTTAAAATTACAATTGAGTTACCTTTGTCAGCTTTACATATAACCAAATTATCATTTTCATTTTGTTGTTTATTGATTTTTATGCTTTGCCAATCATGTTTGTTTTGTATTTTGTTCTCTATGTTAAGGTTAGGACTTTTCTGAATTTTTTCTATTGTTTGATCGACTAACACTCTTGATTGATTTTGTTTGTCTGCAGGTAAACTTGTAATTACTGTTTCACTATTCAGTATCAGTTTCCTTATATAATCTTTTATTATCTGTTTTGGTGTAAATTATATTTCAGTCCCTTGTTAAGAAGTTCTGTTTCATTTTTTGTAAATGTAGTATTTGATTTGTTAATAATACGTGGGTGGAATTTTGTATCAGGGGGTAAATCAATTACTGGTTCTGTGGGATATTGAGTACATTTGAGTTGATTAAGGTTTCTTCTCAATTCTTTCTTTCTTTATTAATTTTTTTTATTTTCTATTCTTTGATCAATGTTGTCAAATAATTCAAAAAGTTGTTGAGGGTATAAGAGATTTGCAAGATTGAGATGAGTATCCATATAACAGCTTATTTTAATGTATGTTTTTTCTTGTAAAGTTCATCTATTTCTGTATTTAACCATGATCTCTCAGCAGCAATTTTGGCTTTGGTAGCTGCTTTCGATTTACAATTTATTTTGACATTTACGAATTTTGGAATAAGATGGTGTTTTAAGCATTGTTTGTTGAAATGTATGTCCAATGATATGTTGTGTATTTTTTAACTTTACCTCTTTGTATTTTGTAGTTTAGCTTGGTGTGCTTGATCCATGTTAGAGATGTAGCCTCAAAAAAGTGTTTTATAATAATTAACATAATATAAATAAACTTTTAACACTTTTTTAACTTTTTATTTTTTATTACACTATGTACATTTCAGAATCATTGATTCCATCTTCAGGTACGAATGAGGTTAAGTTAATTATAAAATAAATAATTAAAATCAATTTGTCATGTGTTTTTTACTACCTTTTACTAATAAATTTCTGTTATTCATACAACAATACACATCATACATACAGTCTTTAGAATTACGTCTCTTTCATTCACCACCAATGCAACCTACATTGAACAGTAGGGTCATCTGATTGGGCAGACTCCCAATTGAAAGCAAAAAACTCACCTTCATTTACAAAAGCCTAAGACACCAAGAAGCGTTTTAGGTGATTTTGTAACGCCCTATGCGTTGGAGCATCTTTGATTGAATTGGGTGGTCTGTTGAGAAATTGAACACCCGCTTGTGATGACAGGCGTTCATAAACCACCGTTCTGTGTCTAAACAAAGTTCCGGTAGTTTTATCTGCCACGTGACTCATCATACATGTGTATGTCTTGACCTCTGGTTGAGGAACATTTATTCATGCAAACCAACGTCGTTTCCAATATGCAGAGACATGGAAAAGTCAACACTGGAATTTCTTGAAAAGCTTACCTGCCTGACTCTCTGATGATTTTATATATATATAAAAACACGTAAAATTTTATAAACCTGATATGCATCAATTCTAGAGTAGACTTTAGTGGAGTGTTCTGAGGACTATGCCACCATCAGACGCACATTGTCCATATATGTTCACATGGGTAGGAACTATCTAAAATTTATGTCACGTTAGTAGAGTCCTCACATAGTAATTAAAACGGTATTTAGCGCTTAAAACTAGATACTGTTTTATAATGGATCAGAAGGCAATATTTGCAACCATTTCATATGTACATTTAGTGAACAAATAAAGAAAACTCATTATTTTCCTGTCAAAATAAAGAAAACCTCCATTACAATTGTATTTTACATTCTGGTCCTGAAGGTTTTATCAGTTTTAAATTAAATTTCCCTGTACCTCATTTAAAATATTAAGTACACAATTTAGTAGCTCTTTTCTTCTTTTCGACAAATTTAGGTTATATGTAATGTATAAAAAAATTTACCTATACGAATAAGGGAAATTAGAAAGATTCTAATTTCTATCCCCAGGTAATTCTTGTTTTAGGCTGTAGAAAACAAATACAGGCAATAGACAATTTGCATGAAGTCTTTTTAAGTTCTTAATTGTTAAATCCTGAGTCAATAGACCAAGGACACTAACGAGATGGCCGGCCCTGATTTACACAGCGGATACAAAACTAAACATGCCCGGGCATTGCTGGTATCTGCATTGCTCATTTGGTTTCACTATGCCTAAGTAAATGATTTTTTATGCAGATGCTGAAAATCAATTTTTATTAAAACTATAATGCTATATAAGTAACTTTATAATAATAACGGATTTAAGAAACCACGCAATGACTATTAACATATCCTGCCATGTATGTGTGTAATCTATGTACTACAAAATAACTGTGTTCTCTGTGTAGTAACCGTATATAACATGGCCTTATAATAATTACTTAGGTTTTCATTTATAGTAGACAATTTAGTATAAAAAAGACTTTGATACCTTTTCACCTCGTAAATATTGTTTTTTATATTGATGCTGAATAAAAATCACCGTTTAGCACTTTTAAATGTGTAATATAGTATCTTATTACGAGAAACGCTAAAGAAAAAGCATGATTTCAAATATTTCGAAGCAATTTGCCGGAGTTTACTCGCTTTGAATGTAACATGCTTAAAACTTAACACAAAATTAACAGAATTATGAAAATTGCCCATAAGGTTTTACTTTCCTCTTCAGATACTCAAAATTGTATGGCTAAAGCACCTAAATTAATATTTCACAAAACTTCACATTAGAAAAACAAACCTGTCCAGCCTAAATTACCTAAAGAACAACAACCCGTTACTAATGGATAGGCTATAAACCGTGCAACAAACCATGTTGCGGTTCTTTCAAAATTACGTAAAACTCTAGGGAATTCAAAAACAACGTAACTGGTTGAACACTTCAGATCATTAGCAAAATAATCTGTGGCTCTAAGAATGTAATTTATATAATTAATTTTAAAATTTGTAACAAATAATGCATTAGAAAAATATATAATCACATTAGAGTCAGAGTAACGTGGCACAGAGTTGATATTTTTCATAAGAACTAGGAGAAGCCATTGGGCAAAAATACTGCTGAGTACAAAAAGACGAAATTGAAGAGTGTTATAACCATAATGGAATATTAAAGTCTTCCATTGTTCTGAAGAAATTTGAATAGGTAAAAATTAAAAAAATATCAAACAAGCCCATCAGTTAGTTTTAAAATCTAAATATCCAATTAGTTTATTAATAACTTTTAAAATTTTCTTCTTGCCATTAATAATGTAACAGATGAGTCTTTGAAAGGTTTAGTTGAGTATTTTCATATTTTGGTTACTTTTTAATTTTTGTTGTGTGTATTGTTCTTTTCATATTCTTATTTTGCTTCCTGAATATGTATGTATAGAACCATACAATGTTGTATCATTTGTTTACCTTTAAACATAAGTTCTTGAGTAAACTACCTAGTTATTAATGTACTTATTGGATTAAAAACCTATAAATCGGTGTGGTATAAGTTTATTCGTTTTATTTTAGTAAGATAATTAGTTAATAAAATTATTAAATATAAATCATAATTTAGTTATTTAAATGTGGTATCTGCTATTGCGTTTGCCGTTCAATAAGGAATAGCTATTTACTATATCTTATCTGAAATCGTAAGGAAAACTCAGCAGAGCTGGATGCCCATTAGTTTTAATTAATCCTTTCAAACGAGTTATTCATTACTCTTGCCTTACTTAATTGACTTGCTTGGGAAGCTGCATATAATTTTCTCAAACTAAACTTAGAAGAATATTAAATGTTCTTTCATAGCTTAAAATTTTGCAAACGTACATCAT
The DNA here is from genome assembly GCF_021130785.1 of Homalodisca vitripennis. Classification (NCBI taxonomy): domain Eukaryota; kingdom Metazoa; phylum Arthropoda; class Insecta; order Hemiptera; family Cicadellidae; genus Homalodisca; species Homalodisca vitripennis. Next base: position 231,898,985 of record NC_060207.1, read on the forward strand.
TCACAAATTCCTAACTTACTTACTTTATGTAAAATCACTCAATATAAAAATGTACTTAACTCATGAATTAAAAGCTAATCCTATATCCCTGCACTAAGCCACATAGATTTAGTTGTTTGGATTTTGACGACTTTAACAACATATATTACACTGTACCATTTTTATCAATATCTTTAAAATGAAAATTTGTATTGCCATAACAATTGTGCCAATCGTAGTAAACATAATTTCTTATACAATAGACATATGGAAATGTATTTTGTACTACCATGTAGTGAAAATTTGTCAGAATTTAAGGATGATCATTTGCTAAATTCAAAATAGAGCAGGCACATCAGATGTTCATATTCAAAAATAATATCAATACCTTCCTAATAAGACAATTATCTTAGTACAAAATTTTTCGGTATTTACGGGCGAACAAGTTCATAAAATTGGAATTGATATATGGTATTTATTAAATAAATATTCTTTGGAGAAAATGATTGAACACAACATATTCAAAACAGTTTCCGAAATGTTAATTCTATGAATACAAACGGGCATTTAAAGACCTTCCTCTTCTCAAAATTTCATCATTGCATTTTTTAGTAACCATTATTTTTCAAAGTTTCCCAGGGACATCACATCTATAACACAGTTTCACTTTAAAAGAAAATGAAAAAAAACTTGAGATACACACCTCACCTGAAATTCTGGCGTTAACTCTGCCACAGAATTAGTTGATGAATTAAAAATTCACGAAGGCAACTATTTAAAAGGTGGATCCGATAATGTATGGTCTAGCGTGTTGGATGCACATCTGACACGTGTTTAAATAAACAAATAATGTATTTTTATTACAGATACACAGGATCCTCTTTAAACAATGCTGTTCTCTGTTCATCTATCTATCCGTCCTAGCGATTACTCATAAGAGGAAGGTCCTAGAAACTTGGTACATAGGCCTTAATTTCCTCTTCAGATACTCAAAATTGTATGGCTAAAGCACAAATTTGGTACATAGGTTCCTCTCGATCCAAAGAGGAGCTGTAATGATTTTGGGACCAAAAATCAAAGTTTGAGGTGAAAATATAATTATAAAATTTTACATCGGCATTAAAAATAACACTGATGCCAACAAGAAAATCGCTGAGTAAACAAATGGAGGACAATAATATCACCATTGTATCGCGTGGCAAGGTAAAACGTACAATGAAACTACTTTGTTGGATTGTTTGGTATGATTTTGCGTTGTGTTTTTTTGTAAGATTCGATACACCTCTGCATCGGTTTATTTATAAACATATGAGTCCTCGTGGATTTAGTAACATTTTTTCATTAATACTTCTTGGAACTGAAATTAATTTGGACTATAGCCACTTATTTGTTTTATGTACTACACATACATGATGTTTCATAATGAGTGCAACATTCCAGGATAACCAGGAACATATTAAGTTTGGAAAGTGTGAGGAAATGCACTGTTTCACGTCTAACAATTTTTCACATAATTAAACAATAAATAATACGTTAAATTAACATAAATGCCATTTTGTGGCCTGTTAAAACGCTCATGCGAATACACTGTGCAAAAAGAAAGATTTACTGATAATCATTAATTTGACTGATAGGATAATATGATTCTTTATGTTTCATTACATAAATGAACTATAGATATTCAGACTTTTAGAAGCTATAAGTCTTTGCCGTTGAAACAAACGTAGCCATACCATTATATGTATAAGCTGCGGATAGTAAATAATGTATTTCTCCAAGTAATTAAATGGCAGAGTTAGAGAGTTTTGGCACAAACCTTCAGAGATATTAATGTAAAAAGTAAAATTATTTTATCCTAAAACGCTTTAAATAAACGCTTTAAAAGATATTTTTGGTATTTAATTAGAAACCTTTTGCATGTTTGAACTTTTAAAAGCAAATAAATTATGTAAACTATAAGAAATATTTTTTTAATTACAATTCTTTAATTAATAGTAAATTATTATCAATTTAAAAGTGAATACCAAAATATTGCAAATTGAACAAATATGTTAAATTTGTATCTCCAGAATTAGGTTATTACATTCTGAAATAGAGATCTTTCACGTAAAAACAAACATGGTCTAGAGCCTAGCCTAATTATATTCAGTAGTTTGATAGGACATACTTGTGGTCGAAATAGTATTTTTATCTTCAACAGTTCAAACAATAAAATTTCAAAGAGGAAAATTCCTGTTAAACGAAAGTTAAAAAAACTTAACAGTTTTTAATTCAATGTTGGATTGAAATAATCCTATATCGTTTATGCGTACTCATAATACGTTTTAATTATATAAATATGCACACACAAGTTATATACAATACACGTGCAAGTTTATAACATACACGTTTTCATTTTGTAAACTTAGATAATTATTCTTATTTCCTTAGTTACAAGATGAATATTACATTCAGTTCCAGATCGAGAACTTAGTCGTGTATATTTTTAGTCCTGTAAACAAAATCGTAAAAATTCAGTACAAGTTAGATGCGAAATGAGTCCCTCCTCTTTCATGTCGGTTTAAAATTCCGTGGTTTGAAGTGTGATCTTGTTATTCACAACAACACACAACGTCGCCCCCGAGAGCCCATATGTAGCATGTGTTGTGTTCACTGTTAGCCCATTCACACACAACATGTCTGTTATGTCTGCTCTTACTTCTGTACCTCATAGTAATATCATTGTGTTATGATATAGTGCTGTATAGAGCCCATCTGTAGCATGTGTTGTGTTCACTGTTAGACCACTCACATACAACATGTCTGTTATGTCTGCTCTTACTTCTGTACCTCATAGTAATATCATTGTGTTATGATATAGTGCTGTATAGAGCCCATCTGTAGCATGTGTTGTGTTCACTGTTAGACCACTCACATACAACATGTCTGTTATGTCTGCTCTTACATCTGTACCTAATAGTAATATCATTGTGTTATGATATAGTGCTGTATAGAGCCCATCTGTAGCATGTGTTGTGTTCACTGTTAGACCACTCACATACAACATGTCTGTTATGTCTGCTCTTACATCTGTACCTAATAGTAATATCATTGTGTTATGATATAGTGCTGTATAGAGCCCATCTGTAGCATGTGTTGTGTTCACTGTTAGCCCATTCACACACAACATGTCTGTTATGTCTGCTCTTACTTCTGTACCTCATAGTAATATCATTGTGTTATGATATAGTGCTGTATAGAGCCCATATGTAGCATGTGTTGTGTTCACTGTTAGCCCATTCACACACAACATGTCTGTTATGTCTGCTCTTACTTCTGTACCTCATAGTAATATCATTGTGTTATGATATAGTGCTGTATAGAGCCCATATGTAGCATGTGTTGTGTTCACTGTTAGCCCATTCACACACAACATGTCTGTTATGTCTGCTCTTACTTCTGTACCTCATAGTAATATCACTGTGTTATGATATAGTGCTGTATAGAGCCCATCTGTAGCATGTGTTGTGTTCACTGTTAGCCCATTCACACACAACATGTCTGTTATGTCTGCTCTTACTTCTGTACCTCATAGTAATATCACTGTGTTATGATATAGTGCTGTATAGAGCCCATCTGTAGCATGTGTTGTGTTCACTGTTAGCCCATTCACACACAACATGTCTGTTATGTCTGCTCTTACTTCTGTACCTCATAGTATTATCATTGTGTTATGATATAGTGCTGTATAGAGCCCATCTGTAGCATGTGTTGTGTTCACTGTTAGCCCATTCACACACAACATGTCTGTTATGTCTGCTCTTACTTCTGTATCTAATAGTAATATCATTGTGTTATGATATAGTGATGTATAGAGCCCATATGTAGCATGTGTTGTGTTCACTGTTAGCCCATTCACACACAACATGTCTGTTATGTCTGCTCTTACTTCTGTATCTCATAGTAATATCATTGTGTTATGATATAGTGATGTATAGAGCCCATATGTAGCATGTGTTGTGTTCACTGTTAGCCCATTCACACACAACATGTCTGTTATGTCTGCTCTTACTTCTGTATCTAATAGTAATATCATTGTGTTATGATATAGTGATGTATAGAGCCCATATGTAGCATGTGTTGTGTTCACTGTTAGCCCATTCACACACAACATGTCTGTTATGTCTGCTCTTACTTCTGTATCTCATAGTAATATCATTGTGTTATGATATAGTGATGTATAGAGCCCATATGTAGCATGTGTTGTGTTCACTGTTAGCCCATTCACACACAACATGTCTGTTATGTCTGCTCTTACTTATGTACCTCATAGTAATATCACTGTGTTATGATATAGTGCTGTATAGAGCCCATCTGTAGCATGTGTTGTGTTCACTGTTAGCCCATTCACACACAACATGTCTGTTATGTCTGCTCTTACTTCTGTATCTAATAGTAATATCATTGTGTTATGATATAGTGCTGTATAGAGCCCATATGTAGCATGTGTTGTGTTCACTGTTAGCCCATTCACACACAACATGTCTGTTATGTCTGCTCTTACTTCTGTACCTCATAGTAATATCATTGTGTTATGATTTATACTGTGCTTTTACTTAATATTTACATAGAACTGTTTAATATTAAAAAAAAATGTGTCAACATTTTCATAATGCTAAGAATAGTGTTAAATAAAACCATGACGTATAAAAACTGTAATATATTGAAATATCTTTTTAATTCACCTAAAACTACAAATTTAGATTCTTCGACTGGATAGTATTTTGGTTATAACATAATATTAATTTATTATTATAAATTTGTATTTCTTACATATCCACATAGTTTAATGAGTGGCAGTGATGTTAATCGTGTTATAGATTAGCTGAAGTTAAATTATTACATAAAGAATTTATAAATATTAATTCAAAATATGCAGCCAGATTTGATAATGGGCATAATAAATAGTTATTAAGTTGATAGTTGTAAATATCAATATTAACGTTTTTAAAGTAAACAATTAAAGTATTTATATAAGTCTTTATCATTTGTTTTATTTTTTAAAGCCAGTAGTGCATTTGCACGTGCTTAACCCTTCTGTGATAAATTCGTTTATTTTATTGATTAATATCTCGGGGTAAAGCTAATTGATTGGGGTTGTTTTAGTTAAGTTTGTGAGCAAAATTTCGTGGTCATCAACATATCGAGGTTATCAGTTTGCATGATCATTGGAATGCAGTGGATATAGTTAAAGGTAAGTATTTTATTTTGAAATTTAATTTGGAAAATTTATGTTAATATAAAAGAAGTTTTAAGAAGTATAGGACTATGATACCTACACTGTAATTATTAGTTTAGTTAGCGAGACTTGTGTCGGCTGAAAATTGAAATATGTTACAATAAATGATTGTCAGCTCTGAAGGCTAAGATTCATTTACTAGTCTACATCCCGAGTACTTCCGTTTCAATGTTATTTTATTTTCAGATGGATAAGTTCTATTTTAAATTATCTCTAAAGAGAATCTTTATTTTTCTGAGGATTCAAGGCTCCATAGCGCTGAACATGACGAATTCCAAAATCAACTCATAAGGTCTAAGAAAGTTTAAATAATACCAAAACCTATAGCTCTATGAAGTTTTACGATACTTCTTAAATAGTCATAGCTTCCCGCCTTTTTACGTCCATACATCCAGCCATTTTTAAGTACACAAAGACGTTAGTATAACTTCCAAAAACCATCTCTATCTTTCACAGTTTTGAGATACTTTTTAAAGTAGGTCTGACTTCGAAGACCCTCTTGCTCTGCAATTATATGCGTGAGAACACGCAATTAGGGTAAAAACATTAATTTAATCACATTTGTAAACCACCGTGGTGTAATTTGCGTCTCACATGAAGACATTAGTAATTCAGTAATTGATTTATTCATTTGACTTTTGCATTCACTGTCAGAATCCAATTATTCTCCCTGATTGTCTCGGAACTCGAGGACTGGCTGCCGTAGTAATTGGTTTTTGGTCACTCCAACACTATTCGTTGTTTACCTTCGGGTCGGTTTCTATATGACGGTTTGTAACAGTATTGACAGGGTGTCATATTACAACAGGAAACAGTTCTTTACAAACTTATTGGTTTTCTAATATATGTAATATACAGACTTGGTCCTAATATAGGATTAACCGGGAATGCATAGTTTGTTAATGTCTTAACGTAGTGCGGACTAACTTTTAAGTTTGCTATCCATCTGTCTGTCTATCTGTAATCACTATAGCGACCGCGTTTTGGTCTAATGTTCTCTAAAATTGTATAACGTTTCATGATGAGAATCCACATCTTAAGTACGTTGTTCGACCCGATTGGACCCACTGGGCTTAGCCCCTCGGCAAAACAGGTATTCAGCATTGATTGCATACCTTTGAAGTTTCATATACCAGAAAAGTTCGTATATTGAAGTCATCTTAACCAATTAAGCATATGTTCGTCCAAAACTATGGCCCCATTTCAATCTTACCTGGGAAGGTGATGCAGTGGATTTATGATTATACTTAGGATGTTACTCAAACTTTACATGAATATTCTACGACTTATGTGCAAATCAGGATTAGAAGCAAACATGTATGTAGACCGGGGCCAGAATCCTAAGGTAAAATTAAATCTAAAAATTGTTTAATTTACAAAAAAAGTTATATGATAATTTTTACATTTCTTAACGTTACGTCACAAAATGGCTCTAAATTGTGATTTTTGTATTCAAGTTCAAATATCTAGGTTTTTGTGATATTGTGGACACACAGATAGTCATACAGTAAAAATACTCTTTTTTTGTATTAGACTCAGACTATGAGGGAGAGTTGACATTTATGTTGAACATTTTACCTCTTAAATTATTTACGTTTTAGTTTCTAACAATCCTTGATACCAACGGGTTAAGAACTATAAGTAGTGAGGTGGTTGCTGTAAATGAAATAAATAATGAAATTAATAATGAAAATTAATTCATATTTAGCCATATTCATTATATATATTTGGCTACAAATTTATAGTTAGTCAAAATTTGTTGATAGAATTAACAAAGCGTAATGTTGTCAAACACTCAACATGACACAGAGCAATTCAATGTTTACGTTTTTCTGTCTATTTGTACATATGACTGTCAGTGTGTAATTGTCTGCAAGTATTGATGCAGTGTTACACTCGATATGCAGTGAAAATATCAAAATATTCCGTCCCTCTGTATGTTTATTCAAACTAATTATACCTTATTTCCATTCCAGTTTTCAACCAATTTTGATACTATAATTTGTTATATAAAGCAGTAGGTATGTAGGTTCATTATATAAATCAATTGAACACAAGGTAGCAAAGATTCAGAATTCAATATAGTGAAACAATTTTTATTTCACGGTTTCACTGAAAATATATTAATAAAGATTGTTATACGAGTGGCCAATATGTAGATTTATCGCATAATTAACACCTAAATGTATTCACATATAATTAAAAGGAATAAAACATTGATACAAAGAGTATCGATGTATAGGTATATAATTTATTCGACGGATATTATAAATATGAATAGATAGTTTATACTTATTATTAACCAATGATTGATTAATAATGTTTAGAGTAGAGGCGTGCGTAGGAAATCTTATTAATACTATTGCTCTGGCTTTCTTTTAAAGGGATCAAAATATAATTAGATATATTCTTTTATGTGTTTAGCTCAATGTAACGGAAGTATTTCAATAAATTATGACCAAATATTTTTGACTTCTATCAGTGATCGAGGAAATATTTTTCACAGCTACATGAAGCTGAGGAAACTCGACCTATGTTTAAACAAAGAAGGCCTTCTTACGGCGTCTGGAGTAAGAAAATATGTTGGGGATTTGGGTTTACCACAAGCCTGGATTCCAATGCACAGCCATCATAAATAGAAAATAAGCACTATTTCAGCCACACCGCCTTTGTACAAAGTCACACTTGTTTCCATAAACAAGTACTCGTCTTCAAGAGAACAATGTTGAGTTCTATTTAGTGTTTTAGGCGTCATACAATTTTAAACACTAAGGAAACACCATCGACTTCATCTATCTTTCTCCTCAGAAAACTAGACTTACGGATCATATTGTACCGTTACCCTAACATGTCGTTAATAGTCGTTTAAAATGGCCCAATTAGATTCTGGAGAATATGTTAATGACAGCAATGTTTTCCGTACGTAATTTAAGTCCTATAGGAACGCATTAATGACATTGTCTAATTAATGTCGAAACCCAGAGCTAATGCTATTAACACACCTGGCTGCAGCACATATTAGTGAATTGGGGTCATGGCATGCTGATTTCAGGCTATTCTAATGTAATGATTTAATTTTAAACAACTAACGAATCCTTTTGTCTTTCGCATATCCTATTAAGCGATTCGCAGAGCGTACACCACTTCCTTGTATGTAATAGTGCACTGCCAGAATAAAACTTCGCGGTGGATACACCATTATCGTACACTGATTTGGCCTTGATACAGGGACATTTCTGACGTCACTAATGAAGGTGACAAATGAGTACGACGACATTGCTTGTTAACAAACAATGAAGTCTGTGGTTTGACTATCCTCCACGTATTTGTACAGTTTCTACCCTCTACATAGTAAAGTGGTGAAGGGTATTTCAATTGTGAAGTGGTTTTATGGATCACTAGAGTAATTAAAGTAGTTTTAGTTTAATTTTGGTTTTGTAATACTCAGCAAGTCATTTAAAGCTTTATTCTTAAAATGAAAGACGAAACAATTGAAAACATATAATGGTGAATAAAAGAGAGTATACTCTTGCATATAATCATATTAATATTAACGTAATAAAGCGATACAGGGGATTACTCACAAACCCTTTAGAACGTATCGGATTTTAAATTTTTACCTCAAAATCAATAAAATTCATACCTTTAACCAAGAGAAATATATGTACCTAGCTTCAAGTATCTTGACTTGTCTATAACGAATATTGTCAAACAGATAACCAAACAGACTGGTAGATTGCCCTGTGACCTTTATATATATATACTATATATAACAATTACTTTCAGTATAAACCACAAAATTAATTTAACATTATATAACATATTAACTGCATAATCCATCACGTTGCTGGCTACGTCTTTTAAAATCTCTCATTTAAACAATCTAAAATAATAAAGAGACTACTGATTTTCCAAATAAAAATTTAAAATATTTTAAATATAAATTATATTCCTTATCTAAATTGAAATTTATTGGTCTATTCAAGTATTAATTTATCATATTTTACAATTTTATCTTGATGAAAACTTATCAATCGTTAACACATCCCTTGACTGTATCTTGAATTCACCGTACACTCAGACTGAAAAATAATAAATAATTATGATAAAGTGAAATATTTGTCAATTTTTTACAGGTTGTCTAAAACAGTATTATAAGATTAGCTAGGTATTTTAAGGACTACAAGTTTGACCAGCACAATATGAATATTTATTTTCTTTGGCATTAAAACACTATATTTAATGGTGAACTGGAGCTAAAGTCAACATTCGCATTGAATCAATTCTTGACACCATAGCAACGTTATGTGTAGAAGACTCGGTTGCTCCACTGTATCTTTTTGGGATCGTGCCAGTTAACATCGTAGTGCACTCAATTGTGCACCTGATGAGACAATGAGAATACCTCTTCACCTAGATTACACTACATTTTGTTGTTTTTGTGTATCTGATGTCAAAACGATGCAAAAATTTCGTTTTGACCTACTCCTTTCTTCGTCGTCGACTACTTTTGGATTTATTCAGACGAACATGACTCGCAGATTTAAGGAATAAAATCTGCAAAAGCATCAAATTTCAGATGCTGCATTTAAGAGGAACTTGAGCTGGAGATAAACTCAAACTCGCATCTAACATTCCCATCATTACAGGGCTTCTCAACATCTTATAATTTTTTTTATTGACGTCGACATCCCACAATGGACATCAGCCAAACCGAACTTGTCATCTTTCAGTGATAAAAAAGTCAGTAACACTACGTTTCGAGATCTGCTGTCTGAACTCTGCCTCAGGTGATAACTAACCTAATACATAAAATGCAATATAGCTTAAAATAAACAAACCACAGCACAGCGCTGTGACACGTAAAAGTCAGAAATCACACTATACTGTGTATCAGATCCAGACAGATAAAATAATTTTAACAAACGCTCTATTATATTTTACTGGATACAAAAATATAGGATCTCAGAAGCCACCTCTGCCAAATATTTATTAGAAAAGAATTGAATATTTATCTGCTAATGCCCAAAACCCTCCTTAACGCATTTGTATTTTTGTGCGTTGAGGATCCTTCTATTTTACAAACTTTTTTCACGTATTTACAGGAAGCTGTAATTTTGTTTTATATGTTCAACATATTTCTGTGATAGATTGGTGTTTAGAAACCTATCATGAATTAATAAAAAAATAATAACGTAAAATCTGTGTGATCTGCACATCTAATACAGTTATAGACTATGTTCTAGATAAGAATGGAACCACTGCTGCCATCGATAAAAACGTCTGCTCCACCACAAACAGTAAATAAAGGAAGTACAAGCATGCTAATTACGCTGCACAATGAATAGGCAGCATCCTGGTGTGTGGGTGAATATGAACAGAGTACAGTAGTTGTGCCGACATTCATTGTGCTGTCTGAGGAAGTGTCTCCCAGCAGCAATGTACGGTGCAAGCAATAACTTCCGCTAACTGCTGTATTATGGTCTGACAGGTCACAGTAATGTTATCAACCCATCTTATAGCAGGCTATCGTATGTTGCTACTGATAGTCAGATGACCGTACATGTCTGAGGAAGTGTCTCCCAGCAGCAATGTACGGTGCAAGCAATAACTTCCACTAACTGCTGTATTATGGTCTGACAGGTCACAGTAATGTTATCAATGTCATAACATTAATGTCATCTTATAGCAGGCTATCGTATAGTCAGATGACCGTACATGTCTGAGGAAGTGTCTTCCAGCAGCAATGTACGGTGCAAGCAATAACTTCCACTAACTGCTGTATTATGGTCTGACAGGTCACAGTAATGTTATCAATGCCATAACAATTATTTCATCTTATAGCAGACTATCGTCTAGTCAGATGACCGTACATGTCTTCTTAAATATAGTTCTGGATTGATTTCCAGTATGATGTTAAAGAAATCAAATTGTAACTAAATAAAAAAAATTCAAGGATTTTATATACGATGACGTTGAATTAACAATGCCCATTACCAAAAAACGTTTATAAAATTAAAATTAAGAACTAATCTGCACTTTGATTATAATAGAAAACCAAATTTGGAAATAGTACCAAATATACTGTAATTAGTGATGATAATGGGAACAACCCAACATTTGTCCTAACTAGTGACGGTGCAGTGCTGTAAGTATTTACAAATTACTTACTAGAAGTGGTAGAAATTATTTATCTAATGACGTTGAAGTTCCTGTTTCTAGTACCAGATCTATAAATGCTGCTGACATTTTAATTTTCTTTTCACACCCGTCCTCAATGAGAGTAGAGAGAACCAGCTTAGTTATTACCAACAAGCTTAAATCCAACTTGACTGATAGGAATGTTGGTATTGAGGACAGGTGAAATTCTATTAAAAAATAATCTTTTTTCTAATGAGTCCAACCCTTCATCTAGAAAACTAAAAGGAGGAAAAAGAAAAAAATACAGTGTTAAAAGCCGTTGAGCACTGGCTACTTCATTATGAAAATATTGAGGAATTATTTGTACTACCAAAATGAGGTTTGATGTGTGGTGTGTTGTCATGTTGTAAATAGTAAGTGTTTAGTAATACTTAGTAATAAGGCACACTTATCCATCATTTTCAGTTGGATTTTTGTGAGAAAGTAAGATATTTTTTAAGCTTAACACCGCTAAGGGTTTTCTGCAATATATTTTACTATACGGAATCCCAAAACAGGTTTTACACCTTACGGGCCCTGTTTGGTTTTCTCCATTTTTTATGTTAACGTGCATTCACTTCAAATAATTTGCAAATTATTCTCGTAATCCTAGAGGTAATAATTATTAAGCTTAGGTTTCTTTAAAAATTTTGTTTTGTACAAAAGGCAGCCTAGGACATAAAACTTGAAGGACATAACATTTATGGGTTATTTTTTGCGTACCTGTGTATTAATTTTTAAAAATGAGAAAAAATATAAATATATTTTTTTTTAACTTTCGACCTATCAGCGCCAATTTAGTGGTAGTCGAGCAGATCCATAATATCTCGGCTCAAAGTTACGTGAACATAACTACTCAAATTATTAAAATGAACTACTTAAGTTCTAGTTATATTCAAGAATTAAATGTAAAAAATGCATTTATCAGTTTTAGTAGTGTTGAAAATCAAACCATATTTAACTGAGTTAGGCCTACTTATACTAGTATTTACTTAATAAAAAAATTGGATGAATTCTTATTTTAGATAAGTATGTGAAACACTCATTTTTAATATTAGTAGGTGATTTTGTTAAAAATGTTACAATAGCTCGGTAAAGTGACTTTTATACGTGCTATATGTTTTTGTATAATCACTGCTCTATAAATTTATAAAACGTTTTGTCGTTTCTGTGTCTGAATTGTGACCGCTAAACCTTACATTCATTATATATAAACTTTTCAATCGAAATATTAAAGGAATATCAGACATAATACAATAGCATTTGTATGTTCTCGGAAAATCAGTGACCCCTATACTTCTTATAGTACAGTTAATAGTTTACTTTTATATAAATACATCTTTGATCAAATGAGTTTTTAATTCTTTGTTATTTTATTTTAGTTAAAAAATGATTTTCTTGAGGTATGAGTCTTCAACACTAGCACGTAAGGAGATTTCACGTATAAAAACGAACAAAAGCCCATAGTTTAAGAGTAAAAAAGAAGTCCCCGGTAAGCAAAATATTTAAAAAATTACAACAGATATCATTTAAATTTATATTACTTGGTTTGTAATGTATACATTAACCAATTTACAATATTGCATTTGTTTTCGTTTAATATTTTTATTATCAATTTCGGCCAATAAATATTTAGCTATTAGCTTATTAAAATCATCTAGCCGCTGACTTATTAAACCTTTCCTAAAACAAGTTGAATAAAAATTGCTTTTAGATTAAGTTTAACTTACTTTATTACGAATATTTTCAAAAGAATGTAATACACCGACATGTCATGTTTTCCCTCAGGCTGTTCCATTTAGTCGCTAACAACCAACATGTATTTCTTAGTCATGTATTTGTAATATTTAGTCCGTGATTTATAATACTTTAATAAATAGAACAATAAATGCTAACAAATTGAAGTAATAGGTAAAAAAAATACTTAGCAGGTTCATTTTCTGAAACTTGTATATGTTTAATATAAATGGGTACAAATTTTGCTACTTTATTTATGAGTAATATTTTCTCTCTATTATATACTAAACAATCTTTAAATACAAAGATTTAATACAATAACACAATAACATCGTAACTTTTTATAGCTACGGTAGAGTTTTTATAGTCTTTTTTTACAACACGACCTATACAGAAATATTGTTTTGCACAGGATTGATTACCTGAACCCGAACAAAGAAACCTATCAATTCGCCCTTATTGTTCCAGGTTTGACACTGAAGGGCGTGAAATTTTCCATTTAAATGCATCAATTCTGTACAGGTTCGTTTTAGGATCACTTCTAATAATACCAGTTTATTTAAAGCAAAATATTTTCCCATGTTATTAAGAGATAGGGCTTAGAGCTATCTCTTGTGAAACACATGGGATGTTTCAATATCTTATTTTCCATTTGTGCCTGTGTTTGTTCCTGTGAATTTAATTATTATTTAAATCACCATTTTATCATTAAATTTATATACTTCAACACTTAAAACTTTACGTATTTGAACGTTTTCCTCCTTATCTCCAAGTAATGTATAAACTCATCATTATACATTGATAAACTTTAAACAAAAGTTTTATTATTTTGCATAACATTTCTTTGCTCATGTCATTAGGCTACATGTGTTATTAGGTCACAAATTAAAATGTCATTTTAATGTACAGATTTCTTTATCCAGCGATTTTCTCATTGCCATCCTGGTTATTAATAAGACCAATGTAACATTTTTCGTTTACGCTAAGCCACATCTCATTTCGTTACATGCACCTTTATCTTACTTGATACTACTTTAATAGAAATTAGGCTTCAGGTACAATTTCAAGTTATAGATCTGATCGTTCTCAAGATTTCGCGCTAACAAACAGACAAACATAAATGAAATCTATTCCGCAACTTTCCGTTGTTTTATCCCGACGTTTAAACATCTTTTTGCGTATGTATTTCATATTATAACTATATTTTATAATATAAACACAATCTTTCATCCTTTGTGCTATTATTATGGGATTGTTTTTACGGGACCTTGTCTAAAAATGTTGTATGTTTTAAACCCGTTTGTAATATATTTCCTATTTACTCTTCTAATTTTCTCCGACATTCCAGGCCTATAAGAGATTGACATAAACGAAAATTTATCTCTGTTCTGATTTTCTGACTCAGGAATAATTCTTCTGTTTTTTATGCTCTTGTTTATTACGGAATGATAGATTTATTGCGTTTGAGACTCGATTCAATTTTTATAAATTCAACTTATAATCCATCTTTATCTCACCTTAATCATTTGGCTTTATCACATAACGAGTAAGGCCAATCCTTCTTACAGATTGATGGTCTGATTGATAGTTTAAATATTATCTTGTTTATATTTTCTCTAAAAATTTTGTAGTATTAAGGACATTCCTATTTCTTAATACACACACACATCCAAAAAAGGAAGATTTTGTACACTTTCACTTGCATTTTGAGGCGGATAGAAAAAGATTACTAATAATGTTCTTTGTTTCACGTTTATTATTGCCGATTGAAGGTTTGAAAGAATACTATAATTTCGCACATTTGCTATTGTTGTATATTACAAGAAATATTTTTAATTATTAGTGTGATAAAAAATCTAAATATTAGTGTATAAATGAGGAAAAAACAAACAAAAAAGTCCACCAAATCTTTTAACTAAGATGAAGCGAAGACTTTTTGCTCAAATTCCTCCTAACTTAAGCGTCTTACAACGCTCTAGTATGATTTTTTTTTATTTTCATCTAGATTGTAGTTATGTGTTGGGTTAGTGAATTACCTGAGGAAAAAATCAGCTCCAGATCTGGAATCTTTGTGTTACTAATGTATCACTGAACAATGACAAATTCCCGAAAAATATCATGTTTCCTTCACAATTCTTCCATCTTCAAAAACAAAATTCAAACAAAGAATCTACTAAAGATTGTCTTCATATTACTAAGATTGATTATTGAGCAGTTGATTGCTGAGATAAAAGATCCAAAATATTACTTCTAAAATCACTGATTAGTAATTGAATTATTACACCCAGCAGGGATCACTTCTTGGCTGGTTTATATCCTCCAGTTGAATCCTCCACTGAGCACAGCAAAAACAGATGGGCCACTTAAATCTGGGCAACCTTATGGATTTCCAGTAGCGGCACACCACTAACCGGAAATATTGAGATTCTGGGGTTCATGGGCAATTCGATAGGTCTAGTCTAGTGTGGAAGATGACTGTTGGAGTTGGTGGGGTTTGTTCCCTTACCTCAGAGGTTCTTGTTAACATCAACAAGGGTGTGCCACCCCCTGCCAACTTTGACTGGAGAGGCTGGTTCAGAGCTGGCCCCCCCTTCTTCCGGGATGACTTAAAGATGCAGTGCCCTAATTCTTCCTTATGGATCTCGATATGAGGCGGCCCCTACTCCCTAACCTTGCCCATCCTGAATATTCTATCACTCCGGAAGCAGCGCAAAGTTTCTTACAGGACTAAGTGCAATTTATAAGCTTCTTGTCCTAAGAGAAAAAAATTGAAATATTAGTGATTTGATTACGAAATGAATTACGAGTGCTAAATTTCACTTAAATCTTTATCATTAGCTTTCACCTATAATTATGTATCATAATGTGTATGTACGCAATAATATGTCTCTTACAACAGCCATCAAAGTAGCCGATTAATCCTTTATTTATCTATCCTTTGTGTATCTATTTAGATAAACAACCCTTGCTGGACTTACTTGCGGGACACACTTACTATATACTACCAAGTAAAGAGTTAAATGATTTCTTCGGAGCCCCAGTATGACATCCCAATTATATCTCTTTAGAAAAATTCTCAACATTAAAATCCACTGATTTTACTTTGAATTACCGCATTCTAAATATAACGGTTTTAAAAATCATTTAAATTTGATATTTTATGTTTCTATTTAACTTTTTGTTAAATATATTAGTCCAGCTACGCCAACTGCACCTTATGAAACATTTGTTATTATACTAAACTTTACTGTGAACTTGTCAATAAAACTCACCGTTCTGAGAAAACTTTCCTAATACTGACAAGGAAGTTCGGTGTAACTACTAAACTTGTTCTTTATGTTGCGGGTAGATTACTGCGATTGCTCCTGAACACACAGCGAATAAAATTGCCTTTATTAGTGCCCTTTAGTTTGGAAAATATATTATTAATACATATAAAACTATTTCATAGGTGTGCTGTAACGTTTAATATTACTAAGTTTTATAAAAGTAGACAAAATATTTGTAATAATTATTAATAATCCTAATTAAACATGTGATTTAATAGGATCTGAACAAATACGTTTGTGGTTACCTTTTTATTTTGGAATTGACTGTAAACGTTTGTACCCAAAATGCTATTAACTTCTAAATGTGGTTTAATTTAGTCTCATTGATCGACTTTTAAAGACGGAGCACTCTTTATGGGCATTAATATACAGTAACTTGCATTTGGAATATAAACTCGGGAAAGCTGTCCTCTTATATTCCTATTCAGAAATGTTATAAAAAATATAAAATAAGATCGGTTGGGTTATCATTAAATTGAACCAAAATGTAAAATATTTCATATTTCAAGCATTACGTTGTTGCTAAATCAAAAAGTTTTTGTTTGAATTTCATTTCATTAAACTGACATAAGTTATACCAAATTGCTGGATTGTCCATTACCAAAAGATTTGCAATGGCCCAGAAGTATCCAATGATTTTATCATTCAGGGTATAACTGCATGGTTGGTCAAATATGTACACTTTTTATCTCTAACGGCTAAGTATACGCAATGGAATAGTTAACTTCACTGAAACAACCTACACTATTGTGTAGGGATACAAGTGTGCATGTGTAAACTAAGAGGCTAACAGCTGTCAAAATGCATGAATTGTTTACTGTCTGTTGATTTCCCAAAGGAAAGACTCAGTTTCCACAACTCTTTTGTCTGCCAGTAGACGTGTGAACATGCAACATGGCAAGCGTTGCTCACATTAGTGGTCTGAAAAATCATCACAAGTAAGTTGAAGCGAATATAATACATCGCGAGGAGGATACTTAAAAGTACATTCGTTGAGGCCTAACCTTATTATTTATTATCAATCAAATCGTCAGACCGACCTCCATTTCAACATTTCGTTAAATTTAGGCCACATTTGTTTCGAAGTTTAAAAGGAAATAGCTAACTAGGAAAGCTAAACAAATCTTATCAATCAAAAAAACATCATCCAAAAACATTTGAGTACACATAATGATTATGAGATTCAAAATAAAAAACGGAAGGAAAAGGCGTTTTTACCCCTCTCCATCCGAACCGTTGCCTTTCTGTACTCTTTGTTTTACAGTATGTGCCGTAATATCACAAGTGCCAAAATTGATTTACGCCCGTCTCTCGTCTTCCCTGGTGCGTTAGACGTGTGATGTGCAGTGCGCCTGTTGCCTGTTTCGGTTCAGTGAGTTTTTTGCGTTTATTCTCCTCAGTCCGGGCTTAAGGTGTATGCTTGAGATTTTATTACAACTCGTTCCAATGTCAAGATACCTTCTGTGAAATTCATTGTTAGAAATTGATTAGTTTGTGTAAAGTAATAAGTTTCCTAGTTTTAAGATTATTGGTTATCTGGAGCAGAAGATACTCTAATCCTCGAAACGCTGTGTTCAATTTTGGAACATATTATAACCATAGCAAATATCAGAAATCCTGTTATCCTTTCAAATCATTCAACGCCATTAACAAACATAATACAAATAAATGGCAAATGTGTATTATAGTTTTAGTTAATTGCTGTCAAGAAGTGATGTAGCAGTAGAATTATAGGACAGATAAAAGTACTGATATGAAGGATGTGGTATTTACAAAATAGTGTTATTTTGTTCCTTTCCCAATGGAGCGATAAATCCACTATTTTACTCTAAGATATGGTAAAGCCAATATTTTTATTTGTAAAAGAGAAGCTGTAAATGTATAACTGATACTCCAGTCTGTGTTGCTACCACAGCAGTCATTAACTTTGGCTCTAAATCAGAACGACAATGTTGCGGCTAGTAATGTTATCTTCGTGTGTGATTACTTAGAGTAGTGTTCTCACTGAGCCTGTGGTTGTATTTTCAAAGGCAAATTTCTCAGTGAAATGTTTAATAGCGACTATGTTACTACGACGTAGCCAAATAAACCTCGACAGATAACTAAAAGAGCAGCAGGTCTGTACGGCCATATCCGCCTAGTCTATGTATATCGTATGGTTTGAATGGAGTGAATAAATGAGAGGAGGAAAATTGAAAGGTTCCAGATCAATTGAAGATCATCTAAGAAAGAAAGAAAGCGACGGAAGGATCCTGATAATCAAATTATTAGCTTTTTCATCTAGCCCCGTGCTGAAACAAGTGAAGTCATTACTTACCCTGTCATTTTGTACTGCCTTGTGAAAACTTAAAGACATTTTCACAATCGAATATTCTTGTTTGTTGCTTAGGTAACTGTAAAAACAGCTTTTTTTATTTAAAAATATGTTACGCTTAAACCTAGATAGGATTGTATAATCAAGTGTTTTTATTTTTGACTTATTTGACAGTATCATCTTTATATTTAGCAGAATGAAGATATTTACATTATACACCTTATACCATATAATATTTATTTTTATTGTTTTATATTACTTCCATTAATATGAAATCTATGCAATAGTTCTTGTGTTTAGAACAAGTGATTGAATTTATTACTTGTAGTATTTCAATTGTACATATATCTCACAATGTCCCATTTGTTACTCTGGCTGGTGCCAAAGAGAAGTTATTGTACTGTCAAACAGCTGCAAACACTACGTTTAAAAATACAATAGATTGAAAAACTATGTAGATCCGCAGGGAAATCAAATCCTCCGCAACAACCTGAATACATTCTGAAGGTACCGTTGTGGGAAAAGTTGAATGGAGACCTCAGATTTATTCTGCTATTTTCGCGTCCATACAGACTTCGGAACAAAGCTAATTCTACACAACTGAATACTTTATTGTATCAGAATCCCTGTGAAATTGTATTGAACAGGAAGTCAATGTTTTGAAACTCAATAAATAATAACACACAATAGTTCGTAATGTTTTAACAAATTTGCGTTAGAATCTGTTATTTACATTTTGTTTCCATACACCAGTGTTTTGGTGCAGAGCAAACGTTCTATAACAGTAATGTGTTCAACTGAAATAAGTGTTTTAAATCCATGTAATATATTAATGTTTATACTTTGTTACTTGATTAGTAAATAAAGTCAGGGATACATACGAATCTGTAAAGAAATATAATTCTGTTTATTTATGCATAGTTTTGAATGAATAACGTCTACTTCTCCATGAAAGTAGGATAAGTGCAACTGCAAAATCAAGTAAAAGCCATCGCGCTTTCCAAAACTAAATTGAAGCGTTTCCAGCTTTCCAGTTCTTTAATATTATCTGGAAGGCAATTCCAAGCTCTACTTGCGGTAACAATGAGGGATTTATTAAATATTGCTGTTCTATAACATGGAATCCACAGTATAGACGAGCCAGTGCGGGTATTTTTGCAGTTCCATTGATAAAAATAAATTTGAAATAGTTGACCAAATATTTTGGTAACCGACTTTTAAGAATGAAATATAACATATTCATGATTTCAATCCTTTTTATTTTGAAATTTATATGTGAATATAGTATGAGGTGATATGATCATGTTTTCGTAAATCAAACAAAAATCTAATGCAACGACTTTAGGTTCTCTGGCGTTTGTTGCTTAATACCATAGTCATGACGTCATTAACTACGGAGTTAGAGTAGTGAAAGTATGGAAATAAAAGTGTTTTCAATAGTAACAGTTAAATATTGAGCATTAAAAACGTTACATTTTCCTCAATGGATGCATTGCAAAAAAGTTCTTTTTACAAGTGCCTGCTACATGCTCAAACCAGTCCATCGTAGAGTTAATAGTAAATCCAAAACTCCAAACACTACTGCAGTACAGTATCGATATTCTCTTTACAGTAGTTTTCTGTACATTGTAGAATGTATTCTGTAAATATGTACTATATCTGCGTGACACACTGGTAGTCATATTGTTTTCAGTAAGACATCGTTTCCATCAAGTTCTGAGAGGGGGGTTTTTAACGATGGAATAGTTTTAAAAGTAACAATTTTTTGTATTTGCCATTGTTCGATGATTTTTAGTTACACTGAATGTATCTGAGTTAAATTGTCCGAAAACTTTCAGTTACATTTAAAGTACGATGATAACTCACAAATGTCTGACTACATTAAGGCAAGAAAATGTAAAATTATCTTATACCTCACAAAGCTGTATACATCGAGACAATAGAATGATGTCATTTCAGAGCAATTAAAATTGTCGTCTACGGCAATGCAGAGAGCTGATGATTACAATCTTCCACTCAATTACCCTTACTTACTTGTACTACTACCACATAAATATTAGTAAATTAAGCTTAAGTTTACATATAAAAGGCGGGACTTTACAACTATTCCCTAGATGGAACATAGGAACATATTGACCAGAGTTGTGTAAACTAAAGCTCTGCTTTTCACTACGTTCCTAAACAAATAATTCCTGGAATAAATGTACACTCCCTTAGAAGTTACATGTTCTTTATCATTTAGGTTTTGGTGTAAACCGATATTGTCAAAAGAGCCACCCACTTACATCATAATTATGATAATGATTCTCCGTTTAATCTAGCAGACTACTTCCCAGAAAAGGTCAATTAATTGCCAGTAACGAAATGTAACCAATAGAGAAATCGAGGACAAAGTAAATGAAAAATAATTATTTGCTCTTCTCATGAATAAATAGAAACAGGACATATTATTATGCGCGGTTTTAACGTTTCGTTTTTTATACTTAATCTTTTAATGCTTGCTGATATAGTACGACTTTGTATTTCATTATTTATTGTCTGAGCGTTAGCGAAGCCTACGACTCGAGGGACTTTAAACATTCCATTTCTATCTGTCTATCTGTATTTCTGTACACCGAACATATTCAGAATAATAATAATAAATTAAATTAATTTAATTACTTTATAATTTTTGTACTTTGTTTGCCTATTACAAAGAGTTATGGCTAAATTTATCTTTTGTGTGTCTGTCTCTTTGTGGCTATATTCAGCTGAACATCTCAAGAACGTTTCGAGGTATGAACTTGAAATTTTTTATGTAACATCGTTTCCTACGTAGACAACAATGAGTTCGATGAAGGTGCATTTCTATTCATAAGATTTGACTAAACATCATTGAACTCAGCAATTCAGTAAGCCAGCATATTTTCCATTCCATTTGTCTAAAGTATGTAAAATTTCTTATCTATTTGACAGTATATTTCTAAAATTAAATGAACTATAGACTTTGCATTTTGAAATTTTAAATGCCACTTCAGCGAAGAATCTTACGCGTGGTGTAGCCCATCATACCTTGAAACTAGATAAAAAAGGAAAACGAATTTCAAGATGGACATCTTATAACACGTTCTATTTTTATTCTTGATATGGAACTCTAAAGTAATTATAACATATTTCTATAGTTCTCACATCAACATAGTATTAAACTGTGCATCAATTTCCTTCGGTAACAAATGCTCATCAGTAATAATTGATTCTACGTATACAATAAAGCCCATTCATAATATTACAATAATATCAGAATGTTCCGTGTCCTCGGATTGAGAATGACACGATATGACCAGTTGAGCCCGGATGTTCAGTGCCTGTATGTGTTTGTTGGTTAACAGGTTTCGTGACAGTATTAATATCACGTTTATTGATATGGTAAACAAATATTATGCTTGCTTTGAGTATGTATTGCCTTATTTTATTTTTGGATCATTGCAGTGTTTGCATACTGATTTTTATGTGTTAGTCATCAATTATAAAATATTTTTATTAAAACATTTGAAATCAGTACATTCATTTTAAATTGAATTCAACAGCTTATGCTGTAATAATACAAATGGTAATGCAATATTTCAATGCGTAACATCTGAACATATATCTAGAAGGCAACCGCACACCCTGTATAAGCTATTATTCCTCTTGATGTTATTTTTAATAAATTATGTGTGAGTAACAGTGCTTGAGTTGACGCTGTTTTCATCATATGGGGTTTCTTTTATTTCACGCAATATTTTATAAGTTTGGATTTAACTTTTTACCACCCAGCCACAAAAGAGCCATAAATCTCGAGTAAATTCAGGCCAAAGGAATCACTAAAGTTCCGTGCTCGGTTGCCAAGACACTCTATACGTTGTGCGAGACGAAGCAATTTGGCATTGTGATGGAATATCCCTATATTTTGCCCTTTGACAGTTATACAAAACGTTTTTTGAGATATAAAAATTAAAAATGGAACTTATTATTTAATAATTTTTAATTTTCTCAAGTATTAATCTGTCACAAAATCATTGATATCTTTGATATACTTGGTTAGGATACGTTGTGAAAATATATTACATAACATATTTATGTTTATGACCTTTTTACTTACCAGTAACAAACTCATGGTGGATGTCTACTTTAGTACGCATGAAACCGGGCATTTCGTGATTTCCAAGTTTTTAAATATGTACATCCTGAAAGCTTTAGTCTGTAATCGTACAATAATACACCAATTTTTAAGAAATACAACCTTTATAGCCTCGATTTATACTAACTAGTGTTTACTACAGTCAACCAGCTAGAAGTCCACCTGGAACCTAGAAGCCAAGGGCCTAAAAGATCAATTTTTTTTTTACTAACACGCTCTTTGAGAGCTATACTTAATTCCGTTTATGTAGAAAACTGATTTATATGCTTCCATCAAACATAATGAACCTTCTCCTTTGAGTGTTTGATCTATGGCGAAATTTTAATATCCATGGGTGCTCTTAACAACTGTTAGTTCTGATAATTTACGGCTTCTAGGAGCTCATATGAAATTGTAAATCTTCCGTTTTATGGAATCGTATAGTCTCTAAAAGCCTTTGGGTGCTCCCGAAAGTTTTTACTGAGCGTTTAACCAACATCTGAGAACTTCCACCTTTTAGGAAGGTTCGACGTTCTCAGCATGTAGGAGGTTTTTACCTACTGGTATTTGCAATCTTACAACATCAATTAGCTTATGCACTCTTAGATTTTCACAGCTCAAAACCTACAAAATATTTGGCCTATCGCAACATTCGGCCTCTGAGTATCCTAAGACGGGTACCTTCTGTCCTCTGGAAGCTTGCTTGCAGCCTCTGGAAAACTCGTCCTATGAACGATGCTGGCCTCTAGTTGCACACAGTCCTTGAAAATACATTTTTATAAGGTTTCATGAAATTTAACCTTTTGGCCTCTGGAAGCTCTTTACGAAACGATTGTTTCTGTCTTTCAGAGATTTTAGTTTTCGGAAGCCTACCGAGTTTGGAAAATTCTTTTAGCCTCACTAAGCTTTCGGCTTATTGGAACTGTACTAATTGTAACTTCTGGAAAATACCTGTATTCCAGAGGGTTATTAATCTTTAATACGCTTAGAAAGATGAATATTTATTCCACAGAAGCTTTCCACGAAACAGTACTGCATTTTGAATACTGTATCCCAGAACCCTCACCAGTTATCTCAAATCTCACTCTAACAATAAAAATTTAGTCAAGGATACTAGAATAGAAAGTTCTGTTTGCCCTAGAAACTTTGCGGATTGCAAGAATATTTTAGAACATATCTATCCTTTATATTTTAAAATATCTCGTAAAAATATTGGTGAATTGTACAGTTAAACACACCTTTCTTAAACTGCACGTGAATAAATGATATAATACAATCTGAAGTAATTATATATATATATATATATATATATATATATATATATAATAATCTTATTTTTGAAATTATTGAATAAATGATATAATAAAATCTCAAATAATTATATAATATAATAATATATATAATAATAATCTCAATTTTAAAATATCTCGAAAACATTTTGGTGAATCATACAGTTAAACACACTTTTCTTAAACTGTACTTGAATAAATGATATAATGCAATCTTAAAATACATAGGGTTGAGCGCTGAAATGATGAGAAAAAGCAAATAATAAAAACCAACTATTTAAACAAATTAAATGCAATTTATTAAAATTTTAGACACAGTATATTTAGATTCGTGAGTAATAATTCCCGAGCACAAGTCACGAGTACGAGAAACCACAATCAGTAGACTCCAAGCAGCTTTTTGGGTATGTTTGAACTTTTTTATTTCCTTGCTTTTCTTCATTCTATTCTTTATTTTTTGTAAATACTAATACCCACACCTGATGAGGAGGATAGATTCCAATCCTCGAAACGTTGTTTTATACTTTTGTAACCATAAAGATGGCAAATTTCTAAAATCCTGTTACCCTGTCAAACCTTCCATCGTCAACTACAAACTTTAACCCTAGAACACTACCGTGTTTTGATATACGTTTGTTACTACCTATACGTAAATTTTACGTAGCAAGTTTATTTTTGTTTTTTAGGTTATGTAAAGGTTTATTTTCATGCCTGTGTATTGGGTTTGTGTACTTTCTTGCCTATTTGCTTATTTAAGTTGATGATGCGTGTGTTTAAGTGTGTGTGCGGGTGTGTAATGCGTGCATGTGTGATACATGGTGTTTTCCTAACCTTATATTCATAGGCCTATCTGCAATGCCATAGAAACTCATCCTTTCCAAAAAGCCTACATTTTGTCTACTAACTCCAAGACTTTTATTTACCACAAAGCAACCTAAAATAGGTTTAGTTACTTATTTTACTATACAAACTTATATGTAAAATATACGTATTTTTTATCAAGCAATACTACCGCTCCGTAAAATTGACGCAAGGCTAAAATAAAAATCAATATTAAGATAAGAAAAATAACTACACACACCCTTAGACTTCGGAGGACGAACGACCATTGATCACTAGAAGCACTGCCCCAAAGCTTAAACCGGAAGGTTGGGGGGGAGATTAGGTGTGACTATAAACATGACGTATATACGTAAAATTTACGCACGGTAGTGTTCTAGAATTAAACAATGACTCGATTTATGATTATCATGATTAAAACCCATTCATATAACTCTGTAAATACCTCCCTAAGCGACAATACTGAGTGTTTGAAGTTTATGACAGCCTGAGACATTCTGAACCGTACACATTTAAGAGGATATTACTGAATTTACTAAAATGGAGCCAAACATGTGATGTTACGGCGATTAAGATTGTATCAAATGGCAATATGTCTGTTCCTGGATTGTTCCTGGTCTTGATCCTACAAATGTCATGTAACTAGTTCTATCAAATATAAAATTGATGACCTACAAGTATCATTACTTAATTAGATGTAAAATAATGCAATACTTATTGAAAAAAGTGGAATATTTATATTTAATTTTCTACAATTCCTCATTACAATAATTAATTATTTTTCCAGCTTTGTGGTTATGTCATTGGTAAGCATATCCATCTCTCCTTCATACATTTATCTATTGACGGGCTTTCATTGTGGTAAATGATATGGTTAATAAAACTGCACAAATAATGGTATAATATATTCACTTCTTGATATTATAAAGCTTACTCTGCTGCATTATTCAATATTTGAGACTGTGCCTCTTAAGATCGAAGAAAAGACCTTGAATATCGCAAATCAGTATGGAACACCCGTGCGAAAACTAAACGTTAACTGATCGTTATCATGGAACCACTTTTTATGTATTTTTTCATCTAATAGTTTTACAATAGATTGTAACTGCGATAATGTAAACCTATCATGTAAGTAATGTAAATACTTTAAAAGTTATTTATCTAAAACGAAGGATGACCAATGCTTTCATCCTTATCTGGACTATTAGCTTGGCAATATTTATTGGCCAAATTCATATTCAATGATATAAGCTAACATCTAACACAAGTTATTTATTAACACAAGTTGTCCTAAATTAAGATTGAAGTACTACTAAGTGAAAAAATGTGAAAATCATATATCATTTTATAAACTTTAAAAATGTATACATTTAACCTACTACTCCACCTGACTATGGTATTCCTCAGTTCTAAATGTCACAATATCACAAAATAGACGTTAATATTTATTTACTAAATTAATAAATTAAGTGCTTAAGATCCGACATAGCAGATGACTCAGAAACTCACCTAATACTTTCTAGAAGTCAAAGTAGCAGGTGTCATTCACATTATACTTCTACAGTTTACTATTAGTAAAACTGAAGAAATGGTAAGTGAAAAAAAGCTACTAGTTACAACGGTAACAGATAGTTTAACAACTTTGTAAACAAGAAAGTAATTACTTAGAATCAGTAATAAACATTGAATCGATTTTAGATTCAGATACGCTTCAATTCGGCAACTTTAAATTGAAGTATTGATTTTGAGAAAATCAACAACTTCGGCTGATTGGTTCGTATCAATTTATCTTTCTACAAAGACCATTAACTTTTCATTCCAACTTGTACAAGAAAGTTATATCTGACAAGTAACAACATTCTCGGCAAGTGAACTCAATTACTCCGTAGTGTAATAGTTATAATGTAAGATATTATTATTGGATGAAGGTAATGTTTGATTTTTAACAAACAATTATCATATCATTGTTTAAAATGTTCTAAATTGAAATATTATACGGTACTTCTATATTTACCATTAGAGAACGTAAATTTCCATCCGTAATGAAAGGAAAATGTGGATTTTATTTATCTCACTTTATAAATTAAAAAACTTGAAAAAAGAATGTCAGGAAATTATACATATAAGATTGATAAAAATTAGAATTTTCTTAGAAATCTACCTAAAAAGTGAGACGAAACAGATCACAATATATTAATTTATAGGAATAAACCATTTCTGTTTTAGTTAAAAATTTTTATAAATACACATATTATAATTGACAATTACTCATGGAAATATATAAATGATTTATTATAGTTCTGAAAATAACAACGATTACTGATTTCAATACCAAACGTCAATGATGGTAAGAGTACGCCACAACATCTTGCTTTAGAGATGTCCTGCGAATAGACAGACAGACAATCATACAGAAAATACATACAAGAAAATTGCACGCCCCCCCAGCATAGAAAAAATTAATTATATAGTGTGATAAACTTCAGTAATAATCAGAAAAGTTCTATGGTTCAACCACCACAATCATATAACTCATTCTTGTTTGTGTGGAAACAAAGTTTCATACAAAATTGAAAGTCTATAAATGAAATATTTAGCGATATATATATATATTGGTACACGATAAATTCATATTTTCATATTGTTCATTAAGTTGAGTATACTAAAAGTGTTAAAGTAAGAAAAGTCTACACACCAAGTTAGTCACCAAAATATGATGTATGATTTGGGGAACACATGTTAATATGTCATATGTTAAAATTTCATGTGGTTTTACTCAGTACGTTTAACATGTTTTCTGCTATATTATTGTTTCCATCATTTCATCCATAAGACAAATTTAAAGATTTCCATTAACGCTCAGACAAATCTCTTGGAGTGGCATGTCCATCATCTAACTCTGAGTTATATAGAAATAAAGCTTGAATCAAAATATCAAATATTATATAGTTTAGTTTGATATTGAGATACATGTAGAAAGCCAGAAAAACAGACAGCCAGGTACACAGACCAAAATGACATCGGTAGTAGTACAAGTAGTCAGCAGTAGTAATAGTATTCAGTAGCAGTACAGTTAAAGTCTGGATTGAAAAATGATATTGTGATGGAAGTAAACTGTATTGATATTCAAATTAAAGTATTGACTGACTTTAAAGCGTAAAAACGTGTTCAGTGCTGTAATTATGTAGATGGCAGGCAGAGTGCGTGCAGCTGGACGTGTGGCTGGCTCCTGAATTACATTAAACTGTTATTATTATTTTATCTGCAGTGTACTTAATTCCAATACCTAATTTATTTGATTTCTTGTTTGTAATGATTTATTTATCGTGCAGAACTACTAACTAAATTCATTAAAGAAAGTCTAGTTTAACAGTGTTTACTAGGACTTTTTATAAAATATTTAAATTAAATTATCTTCCCCGAACGTAGAAAGGCTTAAAATCTATGTAAATACACTGTATTTATTTATTATAATTACATACAACTACATCTAACCCAAATCTTAGCGGAAGTTATAAGGTCTATAAAGCTGAAATTTGATATGGTACTTCCTCGCTTATTAAATCATATGTGTATTAAGGCGGGGTTTTTAAACAGTTATCTATATTTATCAACATTTTTTACAACCTTGAAGATTGTGTGGTTTAAATTTTTACTATACATGTTTTTCAAAGTTTCTGTCGAATTAAACGTTACTGTTGAAAGTTCTCACAAAATAAAAAATTATAGTTATCTTATAGTTTTTTTTATTTCAATAAAGTGACATTTACAATAAAAATATATTAATTTTGTTTGTTTTAAATTTTCATATTTTTGTTACTAATAAATCTTTACTTAATCAGTGTTCAACTTCCACACAAGACTTGAATTGTTTTCTTGATTAAAAGCCCTTAATCTTAAAAACTTTTAATTATATGAAAAATCCTGAAGAACCTTGTAATTACAGCAATATTCATAACAGCTAATGTTGTATTAACACATTACTTAGCATAATATATTTAGATATATCACACTAACTGTGTGACATACTCTCAAAATTTTCTTCCACACTATATGCTGCCAAGTAAATATTTACATAAATTTTGGCTAATCGTTGAGAGAACTGCGATACATCTCTACATTGCATTCGGCTTTATTGGCAGTTTTCCATTTTTTTTTTTTTAATTTTACATAAATAAAAAAACTAATACCTACAAACAAATTCTAAACGTATTAAAATGAAGCTGGGCTATGGTATAAAATCGAGAAAATTAATTTCACACAAAACAATGTTTGGGAAAAACTTCTTCAAAGGGGTTCATAAAATTATTTACAATATTCTTATAACTAGCAAAAATTGGTAGCTCACTAAAAAAATCTCATTAATCTAATTTTTTCTCCACATTTTAAATCAGTTATTTAAAAAAAATGTTATTGATTCACACACTGAAATAGTGTGGTAGTTGCTTATACACAGTAGATGTTCATAGGAGATGGTTAGATATTATGTGGTTTAAATTTTACTTTAACAATAAAAAAATTAAATCTTTTCATAGTGCCCTTCGTACGCGAGCGTTCGGTTTTTAGCGTTCTATGCGGAAGAATGAATGCGGATACAGGTTTACATCGAAGTAGATATCTATCGCGTGGTCTATGTCGACTCTTTGATTCTGGGCATTACTTCATTGTGGCGTAGAGAGTCTTTCATTCTGAAGGCAGAACTCTCTTCAAGTTTTGGAGTAGTTGGATCTACACATAACTTAGAGAAATGGTGGGAAGGTTTGATTCATTAGAACACTCTTATTGAATCAATCCTTCCCAAAAATGCTCTAAGTTATGGGTAGAACACTCGGTTACTCCACCGTGATTTGAGATCGCCTCAGAAACATCATAGAGCTCTCAATTGTGTACCTGATGAGACAATGAGAACACCACTTCATCTTGAATTTACATTTCTTTTTAGTCCAAGTGTTTCTGATGTCGAAACGATTTAGAGAGTTCGTTTTGAGTTTCTCCGTCGCCAACTGTTTTGGATTTCTTCAGATGGATGTAGATTCCAGATTCCAGGAATCAAATCTGTTACAGCGTTAGATTTCTGACGCTGCACTAAGTGGAAGGTGAACTGGAGCTGAACTTTACGTGTAATATAAATAAAGATCTCTTTAATATTGATCTCTTCCGTTGGTTTTTTTTCTATAAGTCTTACTTCAATATTAGTCAGAAACAGTTGAAGAGATGTAAACTTTTTTTACTTATGTTACCGATTTGTTTCGGTAGCTTGTGGTAACTTTAGCCTGCTCTCTTCATGGAATTGAAATTAATATTAATCTTCTCTTTTGTCTCATATCAGCATTTATTTTCGAAAATAAACTCTCTTCAAGTTTCAAGAAGATATTCTCAGCATCATCTCCTAGGTTACAGGCAGCATTTTTTCAATTCCTGGCCATGCATAATGCGGCCCTTAAGCCTTATGTCATCTTCCTGCAGGATAGTACACCTCGTAAGACTTTGAGACCTATTTAATTCCGTCAGGCTGTTTTAATACTGTAACTATTTAAAAGAAAATTACTCCCACGTCTAGAGTAAATATTCCTTTATTTTAAGTGATTTCTCAAATTAGTTTCCACACTTTTTTATTGTATATTGTTCCAAACTCGTTTGATTCCATACTTTTATAAATCTCCTATTTAAAATATGTTCCAATAGTAAAAATAAATGTAATTACTAATCGTGTATGAAGGAACTTTGGTAGTTATATAGTTGGCTCTAAAACACTACCACAAAGGTTTTAGTGCATTTTAACTTAATACACTTAAAACTATATATACTCGTAAAACATTTAAACAACAATTAAATTATAAGGTTAGCCTTCTGAAGTTCCCCAACAGCATGTAGATCTAATTTATCTTTAGAGTTTTTTTTTAACTTTTAAATTTTAAATTATATGTAATTAATTAGGAACTACATATGACGGGCATTTTTTATCTACTCCTTATGACGTTTGGTTTGTTGGTAGT
Organism: Homalodisca vitripennis; assembly: GCF_021130785.1. Lineage (NCBI taxonomy): Eukaryota > Metazoa > Arthropoda > Insecta > Hemiptera > Cicadellidae > Homalodisca > Homalodisca vitripennis. Next base: position 231,930,065 of record NC_060207.1, read on the forward strand.
GGTTAAGTGTTGAGATAATAGTTTTTAAAATACAAACTTTACCTTAAAACCTATTACTTCTATTTTTGTAAATTTCGTTTTACAGGTTTAATTTACACGCAGACATTTTGAACCAAAGCAAATTTCTAAATAAACTGAAAGTGAATCCCAGGAGAAATCAAGAGTTCTGGCAGCTACTTGATTTGCATTTCCCTGTGAAGTTCTCGACTCAGTCTGCTTGTGTTATATTCAAGTATGTGAAGTGTAAAGTCCATAGGGTATATACGTGTTATTTTCATGTGATAGGTCATGACACGTTACGAAAGGCACATTATCATGTATAATAAGAACGTAAAGATTTTTAGAGGTCTTTATATTTTTGCGATATCTAATCTAATAGTTTAATTATTATGTATCAAACTGCATATTAATACATGCAACAGTTTTGCGACATAATTATGAATTTTATATATTGTATACTACTTCTGGCTGGTTTATACCTTCCAGTTGAACCCACACTGCGTACAGCAAAAACCGATGTGTCACTTAAATGTGGGAAAATTTATGGACGTCCAGGAGCAACACATCACTAATCGCAAATGTCGAAATTCTGGGGCGCAAGTGTAATTCGAAAGGTCTGGTCTACTGCGAATGATGACCGTTGGAGTTGGAGGAGTTTGTTCCCTAAGAGTCAATAGTTCTTGCGAGCCTAGACATAAGGATGTGCCATCCCCTGCCTGGGTTGACTGGAGAGGCTGGTTCAGAGTTGGATTCTTCTTCTTCCTAGGGGACTTGAGATTAGTGCCCTAAACTTTTTCTCGTGAATTTCGACAGAAGGAGACCGTCACACCCAAACTTACCCATGCAAAATATCCTGTCACTCCGGATACAGCGCAAAGGTCCTTATAGCACTAATTTTATAAGCTTCTTGTCCAAAAAGACCAAAACAGAATCGTGACCATCTAAGAGCCGATGGCCGCATAGTCTCAGATTTTGAACTTTAAATCTAAGTATGATACAGCGCAGATTCAAATCATGTCTGTGAAAGTGGCACTTGTTATCAGTGCTATCAGACCTTGTACTGCATCGACCTCCTCATTATTCTGTTTGATACTTCGCACACATCGGAAGCTCATGGGGATGCCATGAAAAGGCTTAAAAGATATCGGACTCTCCTTTAAAACAATCACAGGCTAATACTTACTATACTACATCTATAAAGCCGTCATTCCATTTAAATTCCTTAAGACAACTGAGATCAAAGTGCACAGTTGTTTGTGCTAAGTCTGGAGGATTGCAACCTATAAAATTTTATGATTCAAAGTCAATACCTACAAAATATGGCAATAGATTAAAACTAAACACTAAGACTTTATTTTATAGCCACTAGTTGTATATATGTATAACTTGTCTTTTAGTTTGACGAAGAGGAATATTTCAATCCTCGAAACGAAGTGTTATTCATTTTTTAACATACAGGTATAACGATGGCAATGTCCGAAATCCTATTTATCCTTTCAAACCTTCCTTGTTAACAGCAAACTTTAAACACGAAACAATGTTGTGTTTCTAATCTTGTTTGGTATAAAAAGATGCCATCTGGATTTAAATTTACCCATTGCATCTTCGCTTGCTAAGGTGGAGCAGGATATTAGATTCTAGTTGGGCGTTTATCTCATTAGCATACCGTTTCTACATTTCTAATTATATCCTTATTAGTTTAATTTGTGTAAGCATAACAAACTAGGACTCAACTCGTAGATTTTTCTACGAGAATATTTTCTTCCAGATAGCTAATTCTAACTTTGAAATAAAATATTTTTTAGTCTGAAACTAATTTTAATCGTATGTGAAATCCTAAAAGAAATAGCTTTTATAAAATTTGGTCCTTTATTTACGAAGTAAAAATCGTTACTTTCATTGATAAATTCATCATAACTACTCCAAACTACATAAGAAACAGGTACTGCTTTCTAAAGTCAGAAAATCATTCCTACTCCTATGGGTGCTTTAAACCCTTAAGTAATTAAATTTATTTTATACTTAATACTGAATTAATTACTTTATATTCTACCCCTTCAGCCTATTAAACGGTTTTAATAATTCAAAGTCTTTTTTGTTTAATGAATTCAATTTTACGAATTATTGATTTAATAAGATACATTTTATAGGTATAACTATATGAAGAGAGAACATTTTATATTATAAGAGGACAAGTAAACAAACAAGACACAAGTGTATAAAAGGATCGATTGTACAAAGAAACAACACATGACAAGCCGCTTCTGTGAGGTGACGTCAAAGGACCGACTGACAATGCCGCAAGCTAGCGAGTTTATCCTGACTTGTACGATACACCTCTCTTCTGTGTTGGATAAATGTTTCTGTGTACAACCTTAAGCAGTATTTGATTACAATATGCAATGTTTCCCGTTAAGTGTGTTGTTTGTGTTTTCTAATTTCTAGTTTTTTGTAATTTATTCTCCAGTAGGAATAAATTACTAAATAAAATCTCAGTACAAAGTTCTTTTAGACCTCAAGGTGAATTCAAAGCCACTAATTGCATGACTCTTTGACGTATGAAATTTCCTTTATTGCACTGAACACGTGTAAATGCTGACCTATATATGATAAAATTTCGAACGTCACTCTTCCCTTTTGTCTAATGGATTAGACAAATTATATATTAGCAGTCACCCTATTGAATGACAGGTACCTCACAGACATGCCAATTTTAATGGATTAATAAACAATCCTGAAACTTTTCTTGATACATTTAGAATAATATGGACTTTAAGTGTAGAGCCAATGTTTCTTAGTTCTGAAGTCGGAGAATGTAACAGTTACTATGACTTCTAGTAATATAAACAAATGTCACTGCAGCATTCCTTCATATTTGAATGAACTGCTGCAACAATTTCAGTGCCACTTGAAATACTTTATACCCTTCAAAGGAATACTACGAAGTTTTTCGTTTACTGTATATCTTAGTGGAAGCATAAATAGACATGTTTATGATACCAACTATTTCAGTGTTCAGTTTTAAGAGATTCAAAAAACAAGCAAATTGCCATTGGCTCTTATTTGAGGTTTTGAGCTCATAATTATGGTTTGAAACAATTAAATTCCAAACGCCATAATAGTAACGATTGTATTGTAGCCCCGATCAAGAAATATATACTTTGGTATAAAAAGTCTACTTTCCTCAAAAAGCGAATACTTCAGGCCATTGTAATCTACTTAAAGTGTAAGTTATTTCAGGCACCGTATTATCGTTTACCTTTTCCCGATCAAGAATTTATATAAGTCCATTGGTTAGTATAACCAATAACTAAACATCTAAAACGTACATTTAAAAGTTATAACTGTTTAACCTACATTATTTTTATTAATATATTTTAAATTACGAGATGGATTAATATTTTATGACTTTAAAAAAAATTAGCAATAAATAATAAATACCTCAAATTTTTTTCTACTTTTAAATGTTTACTTACAAAACAGACGATATCCCTATGCTACCTTAACGATTGCGCAATGCTGTAATTTTTGATATATTTATGAACATTTTGCGTTGGTAAAAATACAATATCTTGTTTTTAGATTAAATAATTTTTCAGGGCTAACTTTAACTATTTATTTTCAGTCGCATTACCATAATGTAATACACGTATATCGAGACTGATCAAACTTTAAACTAATTAGTCTGCAAGTAATATGATACACAGTATGAGGGACGAATGACACTGGTAACCGTGTAGCGTTACAAATTGTTAATTTGTCAGCCACAACAATATTTGCTTTCCACTGGCGTTTCTGTAATTGTGTTTTTACCCATTGCAGCAAACATTCATTACTTTTAACAAGATCTAGTAATTATATTATTGCTAGTAGTAATAATATACTGCCTGCGGCATTCACACGCAATTACTTGTTGAAAAAACTCAGGACACTATGAGTATATTCTTTTTTAAACGACAATGTGAACACTCTTAAGATAGAACTGAAAGTCACTGAAGGATATTCCACAATAATCTTATCTATTTAACTGTATTAATATAAAATAACTATTGAACTATTTTTGGCCAGTGTGGAGGAATCTTAATATGGAAGTCCTTAGCTTTTAAGTAATAAGTGATGGGCCCTTAGTAGTTTAAAAACGGAAGCATATTTTACATAGATAATTTGTAATATTTTTGATAAACAGCTTCGGATGTTAAGTGAAATAGCTAATAACTCTTATTTTGGAAGTTTATTATATTTTCATCGCCAGCGTTGAGTTTGCCTTGTTTCCAAAATTAAGAATGTATATAGCTACGCTGATCTGAGTCAAATACTTCTGTTAAAATAAAACAACTAAGGTGGACTTTATAACGGTCTTTAATTCTGCATCAAAATTTAGATAGTAACTTTGTCTATAATACCTGCCTTGCGTTACATACTTATTATTTAGAGGATTTACAGTTACAAATATATTTTAAATAAAACCTCCAACCTTTAAGGTGTGGGTAAAGTATGTGCTCAACGGAAGCAGGTGAAATAAGAAGCTTGCTGTATCATTTCAATACCATATGCTAAAAAGAATTAATATGTTAGTTAAATTAACTAAACATATAACTGTTTGTCATATTATAATGTTGAAACAATAGGCTCTTTCGTTTGCTACATTTAGTTTCTTTTGGGAATTTCTGCAACTTTAGAGCCTAGTGAGGCGAAGCTCTGAGTTAAGATAGATAAATCATTCCTTAGTGAGCATATAGGGCACAACATAAAATTTATGTACCAAATTTAATATATCGCTCTTAATAGCTTTTCTGGGTGCTGATGAAGCAATCAATTAGTCAGGACATATTCTTTTATTATAAACATTAGTAATATTAATATTATACTGATAGATGTTCACGAATTTTTATTTTTATTTTGTGTTACATACCTAAAGAAATTTAAATATTTTCAGCAAACTAGGGTGGCAATTAAAAGAATCTGCATTGTTAATGTATATCTTCAAGATATATATGTTTTACAAGGGTACATGTCTCATTCCAAATAAGATTTAAAATAAGTTAAGTCAAAAACGTTTAAGTATTTCTATATTTAGATTTACTTTTTTATGGGATGGATTCTGAAATCATCCTGAAAATACCAAAAAGAATTAAATTAATTGTGTTGACAACAAGAACTAGCTTCAATTCAGTGTGGAACAGCGGTTTCAATGTAAAATTAAAATGTAGAGGAGTCTTTACTCTGTGTTGGTTTGAAGAAAGGCTCTTTACATGTTAAAAACGTTTCTATGCTCTTTATGTTCTTATGTATACAGTCATTCACATGTGCATTTAAATATTGTAACAAAGGAACACAAAACATACAAGTCAGCCAACTGCTGAGTGGTAAATATTTTACTATTCTTTTAATTGCTCTCGTGGAGAGGCAGTGCATGTATTCCGCATTTTTGTGTCTTTTTAATGGTGTTACCTCGGTGTAAGCATACGAGTAGAATTTAAGTAAGCTTCAAATTGTCTACAACGGTTCCTGTTGTGAGTTTTATTACTTGTCAATTAATCATTCAGAGCTGCAAATAATAGTAAATTTATATTATTTTATTTACAATATAATATTTACAGTAATTAATTTAGAAGAATAACAGGGTTTTTAACACTTGCCACACTATTCTACGTTACAAGAATAAAACACTAAGCTTTTAGAACTGGATTCTGTACCCTTCTTCAGGTGACAACAAACTTAGTAATTTAACAAAATATTAAGCAAAGCGAAATCAGCACATGTAATGGAAATGGGATAATCAAACTTACGATCCCCGTAATCAAGGAACTGTCAGAACTATGAACTTAATACAATTATTTTTAAACTCAATGGGTAAAATATACCGTTAAAATAAGGGAATGACAATGGGTATGGCCCTAGCTTCAACTCAATTCAAACTGAAAACTTTGTGATGATATAACTTTATGTATAGTATTCATGATATAAGGTATTAGGAAGCTACCCTGATTTTACATCTCTGCATGATATTATAGATGTATTTATATTTCAGATTTGTATGTTATATCTTAATGTAAGTAGTATTTGGATATTTATATACTTGATCTACTAGTAATTTAATAAATATTGCACATAAAATGATACCTGAAATTATTAAGTGATGCATAATCTCCAATCAAGATAAACTGGGATTGAAGATAATTTTTAATGGAATGTTAAATTTTGTTGGTCTGCTAACTTGTACTGTTAATCATACTTTTATATTTTATTCTATATCTGGATTATACTTTCACCGTATTCCTTTATTGTAGTACTAAACTAAATTTAATGTTCTATTCTTATAATAAATAACGACGGAGAATGTCCGAAAAAATTGTGTGTGTAGGATTATTAATATATTCTTTATTATATAAAGGTTATACGATTTTAAAATATTTTATGATAAGACAGTAAAATATTGTATATGTACTAATAACACCTATGTTTGTGTTCAGGCTATGGGTTAAGCTACTGAGCGGTACAATTCGGCATGATCTAGTAGTTGCCTAAATATTTGTCCAAACTAAAAAGTTCGCTTTTTGCCGCCAAAGTGGCATGAATTGTTACTGACTATTGATTTCCCGGGGGAGTTGATCCTATTCGCAGCCTATCGACAGGTTGCAAGTCAGTTAAACTTGCAGCACTCCCCGGAAACGGAAACAATGGTAGACGATTCTTCACACTTTCACCACACGTTACAATATATACTAACAAATGATGGTTTCCAATGTAAGCTGGATAAACAGATATGAATTAATAACAGTGTATGAAACTATAAAATAAATTTAAGTAATTTAAATAATTTGATAAGTTAACTCTTTCATTGAAGAATACTTCACGTGCTAAAAAAAGATTATTCATCAACTGAATCATACATGAAAAGACAATGTTTTAAAGATCGGGTATTTATCATTTGAATGTGAAGCAAAAGCTATTTAATAGCAGTAAGTAATATACATGAATTCTAGGGCCAAAATATGTATCTCCAGATTTCCTTACTAAATACAGATTTGATCAAAGTCATAGGCCCTATGTTCGAATAAACTGTTTGAAATATTAGCTTTAAGATGTGTCACATTGTACAAGGTTTTAAAGATATATACAGAAGTGTTTCTAATTGCTAGCGACAAACCAATACGAACAAAAGCATGGTTTTATAAAAATTCAGACAATTATTCTTTATTTTATAAAAATAAAATAATAAAATAAAGAAATCTCATTTGCATTAAACTTTTTCCAACTACAAAGTATTTAAACATATCAACCAAAATTTTAAGACACATAACCATTTTAAAACATGGAGAAAGTCGTGCTTTGCTATAAAAGAATTGTTTTTATAAAATTTGATTTATTAATCTTTTTTAATATGAATAACCCATAAACTTATTTTCAGACTAAACTTACACAACTATTAGTCAGGAGATTTTAATTAAAATCTAGAGATTTTTAAAAAGTATTCTGTACGTTTCTATAATTGGGCAACAAGGATTTTAAAATACCAAAATAATAATAACTACCAGATTTTCTCCTAGTTTATTATTACTCAGTTTTAAAATTATTTTATGTGAATCAGATGTTTGTTTTCGTATAAAACTTTTTTATGACTCAAGTTTTATTTGCATTTTTCTCTTGTATCAGAATTGAACACACACATACTCGTACACCGCCATGAGCAAAGTCGAGAGACAGATGGCTAATACGCGTTTCACACGAGTGTTGTTTACTTGTGCTACTTATTGGAAACGTGCCACTAACTTCACGCACATGTGAGTCACGCCGAGTCCGACCGAGGAAACAGATGTAATCTACCGTTAAAATTGTATTAATTGTGGTATTCATTACTATTTACAAAGATCAACATTTGAAGTAATTAAAAAAATGTCATTGCCACATTAGAAATTTGTACGCGAGTAACAATCGAAGTAGCCACAATAATAAACAATGTGGAAAGAATTGGGTAAACTCTTTCTTAACAGTTAAGAAATGTGACACATAAAATTAAATCAAAATCTTAAATTATTCTCAACTATATTACTAGACATTCGTCTGAAACATATTTCACAATTTTTGAGTGAAGAGAGATCTAATCTCATACTTTCTAATACTTAAATGGAAATTCCTTAATTGGAAGGCATGACATTTAAATCTCTATCATTTAAACAATAGTTTTTTTTTATAATAGGGCTTTAGCTTTAACTATTTTAAGCAAAGTAATTTAGAGATTTTCTTCCTTTTTTAATGTTAAAGCTTTATACAAGGTTTCAACCCTTCATCTTGTTGAAAGGTAGTAAAAGTTTTTAAACTGGAAATAAGTGATGAAAATTGCTAATACTAGGCATAGCCAGAAAATAGGAGTACTCAGGCAACCACGGCCGGAAGGATTCTATCAACATGAGGGTTTTTTACAAGGTTTCATGTGTTATCTCGTTTAGAAAAGAAAAACTCCGGTCTTGGATTTAAAAATGCATAATTCCAAAGGATAGACCCGAGAGAATTATTTCTATGGAGTTTGTAGCGTCACAAAACTCTTCCCCGGACTCCATTCGATTCAACTTGTGTTGGTCTGTTAACTATTTTGGGATTTACTTCGCGGACTTTTCCCAATGTCCGAGGGGTTCTGTGATGGTCCTTTCAATTTTATACATAACTTAATTCACAATTTTAAGACTTTGTTCTTTATAAGACCAAAGAACAAAGTCTAACCATTGTAAGACAATGGTTCTTTAAACCACAACAGGAGTTTCTCTCTCCCAAACAACATAACGGATGTAACCGTGTATTTCGCACTTAGTGGGACATTGGATTGAAATTTTTCACGAAAACATATTGTCGCTTCGACAGTTCCCAACATACTAACCTTGAACCGGTCTTGTTGCGAAATTCCTCGGAGAGGAATCAGGCTATACGGCAGTGAAGCCAACTTGTCAATAAAAATCCAATGAAATGAAACCAAAAGTGAGTTCACTGAACTATGGCAAATGTCCGGAAAAATCCTGTTTCCTTCACAATCCCTCCATTGTCAAAAATAAACTTCGAGATTATAATGCACCGATTTATTTTTTTTTATTTCTTAATGAAAAGGAATTATATTTGCAATACAGTAACTATTTTAATCAGTACAAAAAGAAAAAAATGTGTTTTGGTTGACTAGGAAATGATTGGTTTGTATAAAAAAACTATTGACTGTCACGTTTTCAATCTTAAACAATAATTACGCTTTAGCACCTTGCTTCTGCAGTAAAAACAAGTTGACAAACTCACTTGCAGTCAGCAAACACGGCCCAGCGCTGATTCAAGGCACGTACGCTGGTAAAATCACAGACTGCTGACACCCTTCAGCTATTAAAGGGGTTTGAAACGAAATTAGAGGTGAACGGCAATGAATTCTAATTAGTCCTATTGAAATCATCGCCTCACTTATCTCGGCCAAACAAAACTCTACTCGTTTTTTGTGTTAAAACACACACCTCTGTGTTGGTCTAGCACAGTACAATTGTTATGTGTATAAGAACTACTAAATATGACACCAAAACAATTACTTGTTAATACAATTAAATTAGTGTTTATATTAGTGTTTAATTTCGTATGAGTTGAAAAACAGCCAAATGATGAGGAACCCTCAACCATAACAACAACTACAGACGTTGGAAGTAAAAGGTAGACAAATTACTGATATAAAATTATAGAGACAGAAAACACAGCTACATTAGAGATTACTTAACATTGCAGAAATGAAAAGTTTGTAACTCATAGGAAATGTTTAAAATGTTCTAAAATAACATTTGTAATTAAAATAATAAAAGTGTTAAAACAAGATAAGTGTTTCTTCCCACCGCATATTTATCACACTTTTCTACGCGGCATACTTTTATTTGTATATACTATGCACGAGAAAATACAGCTCTAGAGAAAGCCTATAAAATAAATAGGCAATACAGTCGAGGAGTGGACGCACAGGTGTGCAAACAACAAGTATTTGTTTCAGCCAATCTCTTAACTCTATTTACTGCTTCGAAAAACACTCGGCTCCTTCAGTTGTTCTGACAATTATCAAGTTTTTCTTAAAATAAAACCTTTATCTTAATGCATTAATACTAGTAAAGTATCAGAACTTTTATAAGGTTTGGAATAGTCTTGGAGTTTATTCTCCAATTTTCCATAAGCTATTCATTTGTATGGAGAATTGAAAAAGGATAACCTTTCAGTGTAGGAACAGGAATAGATTAGTTCTCTAATTTGAGAAACATAAACCTTATGAATGCAATAAATTTCCTAAATTGACTATCAACAATCATGCGTTTTTCCCTGAGAAAACGCATCACCGCATCGTGGTTTGTGCGCTCACACGCTTAGCAGTGTTTATCAGTTTCTTGTCAATAAGCTGTACAGTTTCTTTATTTGTGATATATATATATATATATATATATTGAATCGCAAAAAGTAAATGCTCCGCCGGGACTCAACTATATATATATATATATATATATATATATATATATATATATATATATATATATATATAAGTAGATAGTAATATGGGGTTTCCTGGCGCACTTTCGGAGCCAACCGAAAAGCAATGTAAAATACTGTTCAATGTACCATAAAGGAAGCTGAGAAATAACACAGCAAATCTCAATGAAAAATTAACCGAATCTACAGTCGTTCGTCTCCAAAAGCGATCGGTACATTACTATCTACTCTGTGGAATGAAAAATTAACCAAATCTATAGCTGTTTGCTTCTACTTTCTTAAGCTGTGCTTTGTAAAATGTTGTCAAATCTGCTACGAATAAAGGATTTATCTTAATAAAATTTAATCAATTTAAAACATTTTTTACTAAAAACATACTTTAATAAAAAACTTTTCTACTAAATAAACAACATGAACTCACCAAGCTCTCTTCAGTTTCTAGCATTAAAACAGTGCAACAAAGATGAATTCAGTGAATTGCCGGTTTATTCTCAACAACAGTTGATACCGTCTTTAAATGAAACAGAATTAAAAGAACTTGTAGAGTCTTTTGCAGAAAGAACGAAAACTGCACACGTGTACACACAAAAAACGAAAAAAATAAGGGATTATATATTTAATATAATTACGAAAGATATTGAAAAGAAAGTAAAAAATAAACAAACAGAGAGTTTTTTTATGACATTTTTCCCATATTATACGTCCTTTCAAGATAATCAAGACTTAATTGATGAATTTCTTAGGAATTTTTGTGAGTATCAAGATTTATCAACACAATTCATTAAAGAGCATTATAGAATTTTTCTTATAGAATATAGCCACATTTTGTGTGAAACAAAAGGTATTACTGTAGATAATATTCCATGTGATTCCTATGAAGAAATACACCAACTATGGTTATCAAAACAGTACTATGACGTGGGGAGGGACTGCAAGTTTTAGAGTTAAGACTTTATTCTACAAAGTTAATTGTTATAATTTCTTTATCTTTTATAGTCTTCTTTCCAGTAACAATCAAGTGTAATTTTTCATTTTTGTTTAATTCTTTAATCTTTTTCTCATCCAAAACAGTCAAAAATCTGTTCGGCAAGTGTACTTTACAATCTTCCAACTCGGCAATTATTGTAAACCCGAATTTATCTTTCATTTTCTCCAAATTCAAGATTCTATGTTTCTTCCTTTCTTCCAATTCATTTAACTTCTTATACTCTTTAAACTTACATTCTCCAATATCATTTAACTCTTTCAAGAACTCCATTTAAATAGAAAAAATTCAAAGTCGACATTTTAGTTCCGAAAGATTGCGCTGTGTGTATCAATGACAGTCGAGGTGTGCTACTACAGACCGACCATCACGATAATCGCTTCGCATGCGTCATATCCGTAGTGATATCACGCCGTGAGAGGCGCAATCGTTGGTTTACAAGCACCATTTAGTTAAATAAATTTTTCTATCTAAATGGAGCGCGATAAAATATCATGTCCGTTCTGCAAAATAGAAATTTTAAGAAAAAACTATGATCGCCATTATAATTCTAAAAGTCATGAAAAAAACAAGCAAATTTACAACAATGAAACTAAATTATTTAAGACAGTGGGCTAGAGAAAATAAAATTGCCGATCACGAAAACATGTTTAATATTGAGAAATTACGTGAATTAAAGAGAAATTTCAAAGTTGAAAAGAAAAATCTCGACCTATTTAATGATGAAAAACTTCATTCAATAGCTGAAAAGTTGGCTATCGGTACTAACGATAAAACCAAGTCTGAAAATGATCGAAGAAATTGATAAAACTCTTAAAGTAAAATCCGAAAATATCATTGATGTAGAAGTTTTATCCTCAATACACGGTCTTTTCAAGCAATACATTTTAACAAACTTGAACGACAATTCCATGTCAATTTACAAATATCTTTCAATTATGCGGTCAGAAATTAAAAGTTTAATCGAGAAATTTCAAGAAAATGTTAAAAAATATGAAGGGCTATCTCTCTTTGGAATGTGAATACGAACGAACTTTAGTGAATGGTGAAACCGCAAAACATGTCTAATGTATTTTACTATCAAAGCAGACGAAATCTTTGACGTAAACGACTTTATTACTAAGCAATTTAATAAATTAACACATCGAGAACAAACGAATAATCCAAATAAAGGTTCCGGATGGACATTTAAAAGTTGTAAACAACTAGTTTTGAGCCTTAACAAACACGAAATGATGAATGCAGGATCATACATCGATTTACCAAAGAATATCAAAGATAAAAAAGCTTGTATAAATATAAAAAATAGAGATGATTTTTGCTTTATTTACTCAATAAGATGTGCTATTGAAAAACCAGAAAGAGACTGTGAACGTGTAAAGCAATACGAAAAATTTGTGAATGACGAAATATTTTCAGGTTTTGAGTATCCAATGTCTCTGAAAGATATACAAATATTTGAAAAACGAAGCTACAATTCCAAGTATAAGTATCCAACAATGTCTATCAATGTCTACAGTTTTGATGAAAATATTAACATTGTTCCGTTACAAATTTCTGAAAAATATGACGCTGAAACAAACATTGATTTATTGTATGTTAAACAAGATGATAAATCTCATTATGTTTTGATAACCGATTTAAATAAGCTTGTTTCTTCGCAGTTGTCTAAACATAAAGAAAGAAAATTTTTGTGTAGAAGATGTTTAAGCCATTTTTACAAATCTGGAGATTTAACAGATCACTTAGAAATTTGTAAAAATCATGAAGTTTGTAAGCCAATTATGCCATTTCCAGGTCAAACAACTAAATTTACTAATTATCAAAAGAAATTTAACCATCCGTACGTAATTTATATGGACTTTGAGAGCATATTAGAAAAAATTCCGACATGCAAGAACAATCCACAAAGATCGACTACAACCAAGATTCAGAGGCACATTCCTTATGGTTTTACTCTATATTTAGTGTCGAATGTGACCAATCGCATGTACAAACCGATATGTTATCGTGCCAAAAATGAAGAAGATTTGAAAAACGTCCCGACAAAATTGTTTGAAGAACTCAATAAATTATCGAAATACATAGCGAAAAAATATAATTCTAAGAACATGAAACCTATGAAATTTGACAGAAGAAGAAGAAATTTCGTATCAAAATTCAAACGTTTGTCATATCTGTGAATGGTCTGCTTATGATGTTAGGTCAATTCAGTATGGTTTTTTACTCCTGATAGTTGGAAAGATAAGAGTTATAATAAAGTAAGAGATCATTGTCATTTGACTGGAAAGTTTCGAGGTGCTGCTCATTTATGTTGTAATCTAAATTTTAAATTTCCTCAGAACATCCCAGTTTTCTGTCACAATATGTCAAATTACGATACTCATTTGTACATAAAAGAATTGGCTAAACAATATGGAAATGTTGATTTGATTGCAAACACCGATGAAAAATATATAAATTATTCTGTAAATTCTGGATATGGCTATGAATTCGAAGGTGATAAGCCAAGAAAATTCATCAAGTTTTCGTTTGTAGACACGTTCAGATTCATGGCCTCGTCTATAGAAAAGTTAGCTAAAAATCTAAAGAGAGAAGACTTCAAAACATACAAATCATTTTATACAGGATGGGACTGAATGAAATTATAGAAAGACCGCCAAATGACGAAGAAGAAATCTTTAAAATTCTATCTGGAAAAGGCATATTTCCTTACGAATTTATCGATAGTATTGAAAAACTTGATTACACAGAAGAATTGAGAATTCAAGATTTCTATTCACTTTTGACAGACGAGAGCATATCTGAGAAAGATTATCAACACTACTTGAGCGTTTGGAACAAATTAAAAGATAAAAATCTTGGAAATTACTCTGATTTGTACAATATCCAAGATGTATTATTGCTCGCTGATATCTTTGAAAATTTTAGGAATATTTGTTTGAATTGCTATAAACTTGATCCAGCACACTATCTAACAGCTCCCAGTCTCGCATGGGACGCAATGTTAAAATTAACGAAGATAGAATTACAATTAATTAGTGATGTGATTATAATATGTATTTAATGATTGAAAAAGGTATTCGTGGAGGCATTTCTCAGTGTATTAAACGATATGTGAAAGCAAATAACAAATATTTGAAAGATTTCGATAAGACAAAGCCCGAAAATTATTTGTTGTACGTCGATGCTAATAACCTTTATGGGTATGGTCTTATGCAAAAACTGCCGTATAGTGATATCAAGTGGATGGATCCAAAAACGTATACAAAAGAAGAGTGGAAAGAAACAATTTTAGAACTCACTGGCGACGAAGATTATGGCTATATTCTCGAAGTCGATCTTGGATATCCAACAAATTTACACGAACATCACAAGGATTTACCTCTTGCTCCAGAACATTTTAAAAACAAACTTTGCACAACTCTACTGGATAAAACTGAATACGTTGTTCATTCGAGAAATTTGGAAGTTCTATTTGGAACAAGGTATGATTTTGAAACATGTGAATAGAGTTATTGCATTCGATCAGAAGCCTTTTATGAAAGAATACATTGATTTTAACACAAACATGAGAACCAAAGCTACAAGCGACTTTGAAAAGGACTTTTATAAGCTGATGAACAACTCAGTTTTTGGAAAATCTATGGAAAATGTGAGAAACAGATGTGATATTAAGCTTGGAAATGAAGAATTTTCAATTAAACAAGCTAAGAAAACAAATTTCAAATGCTTTAACATCTTTGACGACAACTGTATAGCGAGTCACATGTACAAACAAAAGGTTAAATTTAACAAACCGATTTACATAGGATTTTCAGTTCTCGACCTCTCAAAATTGCTAATGTACGAGTTTTATTACAACAAATTAAAGAAGTTTGATCCAGATTTGAATCTGTTGTTACATGGATACAGACAGTTATTTTCTAGAATTGAAACGAGATCCTTTTTAAAATTATTAAAGAAAATATAGATGACTTTGATACAAGTGATTATCCAAAAGATCATGAATGTTTCACTACTAAAAATAAGAAGGTAATAGGGAAATTCAAAGATGAGTTAAATAGCGAAGTTTTAGAAGAATGTTGTGGATTGAGATCGAAAATGTACTCGTACAAATATCTAGACAAAAATCCAGTTAGGTGTAAAGGAATTAAGATAAGCGTTGTAAATAAAACAATAAATATCGAAAACTTGAAGAGATGTTTGTTCGAAGATAAAGAAGAATTTAGGGAGATGACTGTAATAAAAAGCTATAAACATGAATTGTACACAGTTACCATAAACAAGCTGGCACTGAACGCTAAAGATGATAAGAGAATTGTCCTAGAAAATAAGATCGATACAGTACCGTATGGATATAAAGGCGAAATTAAAACAGATATTTTAGAAGAGTTAAACAAAGTTGGAAACTTTGATATATAAATGGAAGATGATTTAATTCACTGTCACAAGTGTAAAAAGAAAACGAAAAATATAGATTCTAAGATTGTTCAAACTCAAAACGGATTGTATAGAATTGCAGCAAAATGTTCAAAATGTAAGACAAATAAGGGTAAATTTATAAAGAATCCTTATGAAAAACAAGTAAAGAAAGAATCTAAGAATAAGGAAGAAATCGAGATTGAAGCTAGAGAAATTCATGCACCAGTACGAAAAAAGTTTAAAAAGAGAAAAATTATAACTTTAGGAATTGACGATTTATGGGCAGCAGATTTAGTAATAATGTCTAACTATTCAGATCAAAATGATGGATTTAAGTATATGTTAAATGTTATTGATACTTTCTCAAAATATGCTTGGTCAAGAGCTATCAAAAGAAAAAACGGCAAGGATATTTCAAAAGCTTTCGAAGATATAGTAAAAGATGCCATAAGGATCAATCACAAACCTCCTAACCTACTTCATACAGATAAGGGTTTAGAGTTTAAAAATAAAGAATTTAACGATGTTTTGAGGAAATACAACATTAAGATTTATCATACTGAAAACGAAGAGAAATCAAGTATTGTAGAGAGATATAACAGAACTCAAAATGAAAGAATGAAGGTTCTTTTTGAGATTAATAAAAACTTTAAATGGATCGATATTCTTCAAGAAATCGTAAAGAAATATAACGATACTGTTCATAGCACAATCAAAATGAAGCCTAAAGACGTAGATAAAGATGCAGAAAAAGAGTTATTAGAGTCGGTTTTCAAGTATGTTCCACCTGAAATTCACACGA
Source organism: Homalodisca vitripennis (assembly GCF_021130785.1). NCBI lineage: Eukaryota > Metazoa > Arthropoda > Insecta > Hemiptera > Cicadellidae > Homalodisca > Homalodisca vitripennis. The sequence continues at coordinate 231,946,765 of NC_060207.1, forward strand.
AAACTAAATTTAAAGTCAATGATCATGTAAGAATTGTTAGTAAAAAACAAACATTTTCGAACAAATATAAGAACAATTGGTCAAGAGAAATCTTTGTGATTTATCAAATTAATAACACAGATCCTGTAACTTATAGTATAAAAGATTTAAATAATGAAGAAATAACCGGAAAGTTTTATGAATATGAATTGAGAAAGTCAAAGCTATAATTTTTTCTATATAAATGGAGTCTCAAAAGAAATGTTCAATGTGCAAAGAATTAAAAGGTTTTGAAGAATTTTATAAAGATAAGAATAGAAAAGATGGAATTAATTATAATTGTAAAGATTGTTATAGGAAGTATCATAAAGAGCTGTATGATAAAATAGAAAAATTAACTTTGGAAGAGAAAGAATGTCTTAAATGTAAAGAAACTAAAAAAATTTCAGAGTTTAATAGTGATCACTATAGTAGAGATAAGAAAGACTCATATTGTAAAGATTGTGTAAAGAAGAATCACCATAGATTATATTATGAAGATACTCAATGTGAATGTGGAAGAACTATAAAATGGTTTAAATAATTATCAAAAACATTTACAAACAAAATATCATAAGTTAAGAGTTTAACATTTTCATCGTGTAATAATTTTTTTCTATATAAATGGAGTCTCAAAAGAAATGTACAAAGTGTCAAGAAGAGAATAGAAAAGACTGTTATTGTAAGGAATTATACGATAAAATGAACAAATTAACTTTAGAAGAGAAAAAGTGTTACTTTTGTAAAGAAATTAAAAATATTTCTGAATTTAATAACTGGCAGTATAGTAAAGATAGAAAAGATGCTTTTTGCAAAGATTGTGCTAAAAAAATTTTCAGCGAAAGTTATAAAAACGAAATGCCTTGTGAATATGAAAAAAGAATTCTACAATGGTTACCTAGTTATGCTAAACATTTACAAACAAAATATAATAAATCGAGAGTTTTTAGTAAAATTTAGAAACATTTTCATCGTGTAATTTAGATATTCTATAAATCAGTCGAGATTCTGCCATATTTGTAGTAAAATGATTTCCGTTGTATAAAATATTCAAAGATTCTTTCATTTGGTTGTAGAGATTGATAGAATTTGGTTCGTCATCAATGAACAAAATCTCTAATTCAGGATAATTTATTTTTAGATGTTTTAATCGGTTTGGTATTTCTCGTTTCTGAGCTCTGATAACGTAATAAGGCCATTCCCACATGTGATTCTTCTTAACTAACACAAAAACATGGTGTTTTTTCTTATCAAAATCTTTACATACCATATCTCTCTTCATTAATTCCATTCGCAATTCTTGATTCTCTATTTTCAATGATTTCATTTCATCTTTAATTTGTAACTGTTTTATTTTATCTTTTAACTGCTTATTTTCGTTTTCAAGTTTGTACTCGCCATATTTTCTAATACTCGGTAAAACTTCTTCTAAAACCCAATTTTGAAACGTTTCTGCAATCTTCATTTTAGATTTCAGTATTAAAGAATATATGCCTGGTTCATTGATGAAAATAGTGTCTGGATGTAATTTTTGTAAGAGTCGCGATTCGATACCCTTGTCAGAATCTATGTTTTCAAAGCTTTTTTTTGTATTTTTCTTTAACATGATCTATGATAGCTTGTCTCGTATTTTTAAATTCCAATATTTCTGCAAACATCTTTAGCCTTAAACCAAAATTCATTATTTTCGTCAACAATTGTAAAGATATGTTTGCTTTTAAATCTAAGTTGATTATTGAGTAGGTCTACAACTGACTCCATTTAGATAGAAAAGAAATTTAACTAGTAATTTTTATTTTGAGAATGAAGGCCAGATTCATTGATAAAAAACAGTGTCAGGATGAAGATTGTTAAGGGGCCATTCGAATAGCCCCTTGTTTTTTAAGTAAAAATATTGAAATTTTGTCATCATCATCAACTCATTTTTATTCCTTTTGCAATCTTTAAATATATTGTTGTTTTACTCTCATTATTTAATAGATTTCCTTCAGAGTCTTGAATAGTCAGAACGATTTTTTTGAATTCTTTTAATATTTTGTCTAATTGGAATATAATCGATTTCATTCGGGTTTTTCACTGATTTTTGAATCCATAAGCAACATTTGGGAAAAAATGTGTACAAAATTTCAGATTCTTTGTGTAAATGTTCGGTATGATTTTCAAAAACTAGGTTCAACGAGATTACAATGTACTTCAATTACATCGAACGGTCTAAATTTTGGCGTTTTATTTCCTAAATATACCTGATTTGGCTCAATAGTTTTCTTGAACAAACCCTAACAAATCTACAATAATTGCTGAAAACATTATTCTTACTGGTGATTTTATTTGAATTTTATTAGAGAGATAATTTTTTTGCATTTCAAACTTGTTTTTCGTCAAAGTTTAAAGATTTATCTGATTGTTTGAATGTTTTCAGATAATTTTTAAGGGAATTTTTTATTTGATCGAAAGTATAATATCCTTTGTTTAAACCATAGTATTTTGTTATGTTCTTCTCACTAAATCCTATACAATAAGGAGAACTTTCACTAATATTTATTACAAAATTATCAGAATAAAAGCCGCTTAAACCGATAAAATAATTTGATTCTTCCTCTAAGTGTATAGGATGTTCCAAGTTTAAAACTAATTTAGAGCTTTCTGAAGTCAACTTGAACAGCTTCATTTTCGCAAGCGTTGCTTCAAGATGAAAATCTTCTATTTAAATGGAGAAATTTTTAAAGCAAAAAGATCAGATAAAACTTCAAACGTTTGAAGAAAATAAGAAAGATCAACCAATCAGATTGTTAATTGTTGGTTCAAGTGGATGTGGAAAAACAACTTTATTATTGAATTTTATCTACAATAGGTTGATTCCTTATTCCAATTTGTATGTTTTTAGTAAATCTTTAGAACAAGACGCCTATAAAAAATTACAAGAAAGATTTGAAATATTGAGAAGAACTTAAGTAAGAAAATATCATATTTTTATAATGCTTCCGAGGACATAGTTCCGTTAAGCGAATGTAAACCGAATTCTTTAATCGTTTTTGATGATTGTATTTTGGAAAATCAAGACGTTATCAAGGAATATTTCGTAATGTCTCGTCACAAAAATATCTCTTGTATCTATCTTTCTCAATGCTTTTCAAAGGTTGATAAACAAGTTATTAGAAATAATTTGAATATGTTGTGTGTTTTTAAGCAAGACGATCACTATTCGAGAAAGATTTACAACAATTATGTGGGATCTGATATGAGTTTTTAACCACTTTAATGAATTGTGTGATAAAATTTGGAAAGAAGACTATGGATTTTTAACTATTAATCTAACTTTGAAGCCTAAAAATGGTAAATATTTGAATAAATTTTTCCAATATAAACGTGTGATAATCTAGTTGTTTTCATGTTTTTACGTTCACGTTTACGTTTCGTGTTCTCGTTTTTACGTTCCACGTTCACGTTCCGTTCCACGTTCACGTTCATGTTTCACGTTCATGTTTTACGTTCATGTTTCACGTTCGTGTTTACGTTTCACGTTCGTGTTTCACGTTCGTGTTTCACGTTCGTGTTTCACGTTCGTGTTTCACGTTCGTGTTTCACGTTCATGTTTCACGTTCGTGTTTACGTTCCACGTTTCAAAATTTTCCTAAATAAATGGCGAACGTAACTTCTGAAGAAGCGAAAAAACTTGATCAAATCGAAAAGAAATTAATCAAAGAATTTAAAGAACAGATTCGAATGGATGAAGAAGAACAAGAACTTATTCAAAAAAATTAATCAACCTGTAACTTCTGCAATAAAAAATGTTGAGGGCAAAATTGAAAATGTTTTAAGCGATAATCAAAATTTAATGAATTTGGTTCCAGTTGTACGACAATTTGCTGATATTTCGATTCCAGAATCTGAAGTAGAAGAGTTTGAATTGCCAAAATTACCATCTTCAACACCATTTAGACCTCGAATCATTGAAGAATCTACAATAGTTGAACCAATAAGTCCTGGAACAACGGATATAATAATTGGTGAAATTGGTAAAAAATAAATTTCTTCCTAGAGCAAAGGATGATAAATTTGGTTTGTATTGGGAATAAAAAAAAGAAAAGTTTTATGATTGGAAATTTTACCCGTTAATTTTGAACATAATGATATAATTATTGAAGATAAAACATATGAAGGAACTCAAGGTTTATGGAGATTATTAACAGGCACTGATGTTCCAAAAGACGGTTTATATTCTGAAGAAGACTTGAAAAAGTATACTGAAATTTTATGGAAATCTGATTCAATTTACAAAAATAATGATCCATCAACTAAGAAACCAAAGTCAAGTAAAGGTAAAAAATATCTCAATTTGATTAAACCAATTTGGGAAAAACGAATCGAAGGATCAGGTGTGTGAGAAAATACAGTGATAATAAGATTGAATACAGATATATCGACGATTTGACAAAACTCGATGGAATTATTAATTATATTTATGCTCAAGAAAAGGCTGGAAACAACAATTTTTTGAACGAAAAGAAAGCGATTAAAGATTTTATTTCGAACAAACTTGATGAAATGATTAAAAAACCTGATGGAATTAAATATTTAAAACGAGTTTTGCCGGCAATAAGTTCATCTATGATTGAGGGTAGTGGACTTTTGAATGATTTTATCAACAATTTACCTTTTGAATTACACGTACCAACTTATCAGTATCTGGGGCCTGGCACAAAACTCGAAAAAAGACTAAACAGAGGAGATCCTGGTATAAATAAATTAGATCAAGCTGCTATGGAACACGATATTTTTTATGCAAAACATAGAGACACAAATTCCAGACATATCGCAGATAAAGTTTTGCAAGATAAGGCAATGGATAGATTTTTATCAAAAGATGCTAGTTTAGGTGAAAGATTTGTTGCGCTTCCAACAGCTGGAGCAATGTTTTTGAAGAGAAAACTAGGAATGGGAATCGAAGAGAACTTGAAATTTTAACTATATAAATGGAGGTGAATGTAAATTTCAGCAAAAATCAGAAAGAAAAAATAAAATCCGCTTTTAAGAAGAAAATACCCGTTAGTATTCAATTTAAAAATAGATCAACTAAAAAATGGCGAAGATAAGATATTTTTAACAAATAGACAATACAATAAACTCGAAAAACATAAGAAAAACAATAAAGGAACCAGAATAGAATTTTCTTATAATCAGTTGAAAGAACTTAAAAATGGTGGACTTTTGAAAGATTTATTAGATTTTGGAGAAAAATATTCCAGTTGTTAAAAATGTTGTTCCTTATGTTCGTAAAGCTGCTCCAATCGTTAAAAAGGATGTGATTCCTATTGTTCGAAACATTTTAAATTGGTTAGATAAAGAGTTGGAAGATGTTACAGGATCTGGATTAGATGAAAAAACTTTGAATTACGTGAAATCAAACATCGGAAAAAAAAATTTGAACCCTTAACATTCGGAGAATTGGAAGAAATCTGCAAAAATATTAAACATTTTAGAGGAATCTTCATGAGAGATACATTACCTGAAAAAGTTAAGAAATTTGAATGTGGAATTGTGAATTTAGACTCGATTATGGGAAGTGGAACGCATTGGATTTGTTATTATAAAAATGATAAGAATGCATGTTATTTTGATTCGTATGGAAGAATTGAGGACAAACCACCTATAGAATTGATTAAATATTTGAAAAAATCAAGCGTCTACTACAATGATTCTCAGATTCAAGACTATAAAGATCCCCCAATTTGTGGTCATTTATGTGTTTTTGTTTTGAATGAACTGAGTACTGGTAAAGATTTTAAAGAAGTTGTTAACAAATTATTGCTTAATAAATATGGATTCACAAAATATTTTTGACGTATTTGGAACACAAATTATTCAAAATGTAGATAATAGTTTGAATTTTGATAGTTTGAGAAATGAGTTTGATAACAAGTTAGAAAATGTATTACAAAACCTTCCAGATTCAGATATGTTTGCTGTCGAGATTGAAGATTTTAAAGCAGAATATGATAACAAACTTGCAAATTTCATGAGTTCAAATGAAGTTGCTGATAAAATAAAAACATTGGAAAAAGAAGTTGATGATGGTGTAAAAAAATTATTTACCAATTTAATGTCTCATATCGAAAAAGCTGATAAAATTACTGAAGCGATCAAAGTTGAAAAGAATTATGTTTAGTTTGGCTAATAAGAAAAGAATTGTCGGTGTTCGACCTGGTATTGACAAACATGATGTTGTTGTTAAAGAACAAATTTTAAAACCTCTAAAATTATCAGAAAACATCGATATTGTTGATTTACATGATCCGAATGTTAAAAATGCCTTAGATTTTAAAGGAAAAAGAATTAGCAGTGTTAGTAAAGGAATTAATACATTTGATGTTGTTGTAATGATTCAATTAGAAGATCCTATTAAAATGTTTAATGAACTAAAACAAAATTATGAGAATCATAAACAGCATGTTAAAGATTTTACAAACAGAAGTCTATGAAAAACTTGAAGCGAGAAGTAAAAGATCTATAGAAAATTGTGATGAAAAATTTACAAATTTTGAGGAAAATTTCAATCTATATAAAGGCGATCTTTATGGAAAAATAACAAACTTTTTGGAAGATTTCGCTAAATTTCAAGAGGGTTTTAATGAAACCGATAGAAAAAATGGTGAAGTTTTTAAAAGAAGTAGTTACTAATCAATCTTTACTTCATGATAAATTAATTAAACTAGAAGAAAACTTTGGCGAAATTAATGAAAAAGTTTATAAAAAATAAGCAGTCTTTTGATAAGTTTAGTTTAGATGCCACAAAAACTTTTGAGAATATTGATCATAAACTCGTTGAATACAACGATTTATATCTCGATAAAGTAAATAAACTAGAAGAAAACTTTAATAAATTTAAAGAAGATGTCGATAAAACTTTTGAAAACATCGACAACAGATTTAATGGAGTAGGCGGCTATGATGACTAATTTTCCTTATATAAATGGCGCTCATATACTGTGTGAGGTGCAAAGAGAAAACTGCCACAAACGATATAAAATACTATGCAAACATTAACGGAGTTAAGAGAATTTCTGGAAAATGTGCTGAATGTAACTCAAAAAAGAGCCAATTTATAAAAACTTGATTTTGAAATGTTTTCCTAATAAATAGAGATGGCGGGACATTACAGTGCTTTCGATCTTTTTATAATGCAACACGAAAGAGATTTGAAAAAAGAACATTGGGATGATATTTCTCAAAAATATGAATTATCCGAAGATATGATGAGATTATACGTAAACAAATTGAATTGGTATAAACATTGCTAAATATCAAACTTTTATCATCAGAGTTCATTCAAGAAAATATACATTATCAATTAAAAGATCATATGTCTGTTCTTTGCCTCTATCAACACTTGAGTATAAAGTTTTTGGATGAAAATAAAGATACAGTTGATTGGAACAATATTATAGATAGCGGTTACTATCCTGTGCAGATTTTATTGAAATATGTGACCGAGATCGCAAAATTTAAGGAAGAGAATCCTGAATATGACGAAGTAGATCATTAAAAATGACTCTAATCTTTTTAATTATTTTACTAAAATTTATATCTTTTCTTATAAAAAACGTACATTAGATCGATGAAAAAATGATATCTTTCTTATACATGATGTTTTAAAATTTCTAAATTTTCTCTTATTAAATGGTGGACTACAGAAAGTATGCTAGTGATATTGAAAGGGCGGAGTTTAAAAATTTCTATCCAATTAGTAAACAACATTTGAATGAACCGAATAAAAGAACTGAGTTTAATATTGATTTTGGAGATAACTTTTGCTCGTCTAACTTCCAGTTTTATATTTCTGGAACTTTAACAAAACAAGATGGTCAAGCATATCTTGGAACTGATAATGTTAGATTAATCGATAATTTTATACCGTTTTTATTTTCTAAGATTGAAGTAAGAAAACACAATAAATTGATAGAAGAAGTCGAAAACTGTGGCCAATTAAGCACAATTAAAGGAACTATTTCGTATTCAAAAAGTGATGTTATTTCTCAAACTTCTAATGGCTTTGAATCAGATTTTAAATTTGGTGTTGTTTTTGAAGCAGCTGGAAATTTATCTCATTTTGGATTAGGATTTTTTGAAAATGTTACTATTCCGATCTATAAAGGAGGATTTTATCTAAGTTTTATAAGAGCAGAAGACGATGATGTGATTCTGAAGACTGCAACTGGAAATGTTATGCCTGTTGATGGAAAAATAACAATTACAGATTTTTTTATTAGAGTTCCAATGATTGATTATAAAATCACGAGTAAAATAAGGTTGATTGATGAAATTACAAAAAGTCAAAACATTATGTTTAATTTTCTAGATTGGCAATGTATTGAACAAAAAGGTATTTCCGGAACAACTTATTCGTTCGATATCACAAATATTTATAGAAATATCTTCAATCCCAAGTTCGTTATCATCGGTTTTCAAACAGATAGACAGAATAATCAAGAAAAAAATCCTTCAAAGTTTGATAGTTTGGATGTAAAAAATATCAGAGTAAAATTGAACGGTTCTTATTATCCAGATGAATTACAAAAACTTAAACATTTCAGGAGGTCTTTTCAGAATCATGTATCAGATGTATCAAGATTTTAAGAAAGTTTACTGTAATAATAAGGAAATGTATTACAATCCTAAAGAATTTTTAGCGAATAGACCTATTTATGTCATTGATACAACAAAGAGTATGACAAATATTTCTGGTTCAAAGAACGATATAATTATCAATATGGATTTTCAAAAAGCTGTTTACAAACTCGACATGTTATGTGGTTGTGGTTTCTGAGAAATTTTTAGCCTATGATGTGATTAAGAACGATATTAGAGAAATTCAGTAAAATTCACGTTATTTTCACTATTATTCATCGGATAATTTTAAAACTTTACAGAATTGTTAAAGACATTGATATAAGTATTCATTTTTAATTTCAAAAGAATATCTTAAAAAATGGGGATGATATTAACAAAAAACTATTCCAAGGTCATCTTAAGGGTTGGACCGGAAGTTATGATTTAAAAAAATACTTTAATATTTATTGATCCTATATACCAAATTTCAGCAAAAAAGCTCCAATAGTTCTCGAGATATAAGAGTTTTAAGATAAGGGATGATTGGGGTAGTTAATTTGTTATTTTCATGAAATTTTAAGTTGAACTCGCTTGTTTTTGAAGTTTCAGATTTTTCTGATAATTTTTTTTATTTTTTTATGAATATTAAGAAATAGGGGATGATTTCACCCTTATGGATAAGTTAAGTCGAAAGAGTTAAGTATTTACTATATGTGTACCAAATTTCATTAAAATCGGTTGAGTGGTTTTTGAAATATAAAATTATTAATAAATTTGTAAACTAGCAATCCTAATTGAACAACTTAATATAGCAGAGATATAGCTTATAACTTTCGAGACTCTCCGTAGCTCAGTTGGTAAGACGCTTGCCTTCAAAGCCTGAGGTTCTGGGTTCAAATCCCAGAGCTTCAGGCGCGCTTTTTATTGAGGAAGACATGGTTGTCGTTCAGTGGTTGGGGACAAGTCTTTACACGAGTGGCCATAGTGTAATGACTATAGAACAAGCCGAGTAATGACAACTGTGGTTGGCGCGCCATTTGCTTCCTCACCTTTCCACTTCATTCCTTAATTCCTTCTCTTCCTTAATTCGTACATTCCTTCTCTTCCTTAATTCGTTCATTACATTCATCATTCACATCATTCATTAATACAACATTACACTTACAAAACACCCGACACAAATTCCCTAATTGTATCTCTCCATCAACTTCTACACAGTAGTTACCAAAGAAAAATGAGACTTGGGAACAAAAAAATTCCAGAGTCTAAGACCCGAATTACAGCTCCTAGCCATTAACTTGGTTGGACAGTAGCAGTGCAGGGCCAAGTCTCTAAACAATAGACACCGTAGAAGTTGAATGTGATGTGATTCCCCATAGCGCAAACACGCACACTAACAACACTACACCAAAGACACAATCATTCATTTTGTCTTTTACAATAATTGATGATGTTCATATTATTCTCTTTCATTCCTTCTAAAACTTCAAAAATATACTCTTTCGCTGATGAAAAATCTCGATTTCTTCCGGAATAATCTTTGTAGTCATAGACAAAATATCCTAAATAGTTGTACAATAGAATGAAATTATTTCTATTTATCTCTGTTGTAGAAATGTAAACACAAACATTTGCGCTGAAAAATTTATATCTCGGCAGACTTAGTTCCATAATCTCCATTTATAAAAAAATCTTTTTGTTTAAATGGAAGAGTATAATGCCAACTGTTACAAGTGTTCTAATAGAGGAGAAATTATCGATAAAAGATATTTAGTTTGTAGAGGTTGTAATTTAATTTTGTTAGAAAGACCTAAACCTAAGAAATTTCGAAATAAATTAACACATTTGAATAACCTGCTTACAAAATTGCAATATGGAGACAAGAAGCAAACAAAATTTGTTACAGAATTTAGAAAACAGAATAAAAATTTTTACTTATCTCTTGGAACCATTGACAAAATTATTTTCCTTTTCAAAGAATACATTAGGTTTGTAGGTATCGATACACACGTTTATTATGAAAAGATATTACCTGTATTTTTTCATTATCTGGATGTTGAATTTGTTTATGATTTTGAACCAGAAATCCTCGATGATTTTATAGTACATTTGGAGAAATTAAACGAAGAACCTCTTGAAAAGAATGCGGTTTTACTCACATTCTCCCCGACTTCTCGAGTGATTGTTAGCAAATTTCATTTTTTCCGTCTTTAAATTTTTTCTATTTAAATGGAGTTCTTGAAAGAGTTAAATGATATTGGAGAATGTAAGTTTAAAGAGTATAAGAAGTTAAATGAATTGGAAGAAAGGAAGAAAACATAGAATCTTGAATTTGGAGAAAAATGAAAGATAAATTCGGGTTTACAATAATTGCCGAGTTGGAAGATTGTAAAGTACACTTACCGAACAGATTTTTGACTGTTTTGGATGAAAAAAAGATTAAAGAATTAAACAAAAATGAAAAATTACACTTGATTGTTACTGGAAAGAAGACTATAAAAGATAAAGAAATTATAACAATTAACTTTGTAGAATAAAGTCTTAACTCTAAAACTTGCAGTCCCTCCCCACGTCATAGTACTGTTTTGATAACCATAGTTGGTGTCTTTCTTCATAGGAATCACATGGAATATTATCTACAGTAATACCTTTTGTTTCACACAAAATGTGGCTATATTCTATAAGAAAAATTCTATAATGCTCTTTAATGAATTGTGTTGATAAATCTTGATACTCACAAAAATTCCTAAGAAATTCATCAATTAAGTCTTGATTATCTTGAAAGGACGTATAATATGGGAAAAAATGTCATAAAAAAACGATGAAAACTCTCTGTTTGTTTATTTTTTACTTTCTTTTCAATATCTTTCGTAATTATATTAAATATATAATCCCTTATTTTTTTCGTTTTTTTGTGTGTACACGTGTGCAGTTTTCGTTCTTTCTGCAAAAGACTCTACAAGTTCTTTTAATTCTGTTTCATTTAAAGACGGTATCAACTGTTGTTGAGAATAAACCGGCAATTCACTGAATTCATCTTTGTTGCACTGTTTTAATGCTAGAAAACTGAAGAGAGCTTGGTGAGTTCATGTTGTTTATTTAGTAGAAAAGTTTTTTATTAAAGTATGTTTTTAGTAAAAATGTTTTAAATTGATTAAATTTTATTAAGATAAATCCTTTATTCGTAGCAGATTTGACAACATTTTACAAAGCACAGCTTAAGAAAGTAGAAGCAAACAGCTATAGATTTGGTTAATTTTTTCATTCCACAGAGTAGATAGTAATGTACCGATCGCTTTTGGAGACGAACGACTGTAGATTCGGTTAATTTTTCATTGAGATTTGCTGTGTTATTTCTCAGCTTCCTTTATGGTACATTGAACAGTATTTTACATTGCTTTTCGGTTGGCTCCGAAAGTGCGCCAGGAACCCCATATTACTATCTACTTATATATATATATATATATATATATATATATATATATATATATATATATATATATATATATATATATATATATATATACAGGGGTGCTGAAAAGTCCCGGGACGGTCTAATAACTTTTGAACTAATTACAATACAAGAACTAAAATTTACGCTCATATAAAACTATTATTTTATGTATTTCACCATGATATCCTGCTTATGGGGGACGTCCCGCTAGGGGTTGGTGAAAATTCTTAAATAGAAGCATAGGTCGAGTCGTACATCAAATTAAAGCTCTTTTTAATTGAAACATTTTGGCGAAAATCTGACGTAAAACAGTTGACGCATTACAAAATGGCGGACACTCAAAGATTATAAAATACAGAATTTTTCAAATGCAAACATTCTGGTTGTTAGAGAAAACTGAGACACTTAATCTTTTATTTTACTTCTTTTACTTCAAATCACTTCCCAAAACAGTTATAACAAATGTTCAAAGTGTTTGCCTTCAGTTTGCTGACAATATCACAATCGATTGTAGAAACGCTGATATCGCATTGTTTATCTGGATATTCCTTATCAGCAGGTAAGGTTATTACCTTCCTTATCTGGGAAAAGTATCATTAAACAGATGCACAAGTAAGAACGAATATGCCACCATGGATTGTTAAGAACGGTCGCACCAAGAAACAAAGATAGCTAGATTTGGCACCATCTGCTGTCGAATGCGGAATGCAACACTCGCGGTTTTATACTGTAACAGATCTAATATTCTAAGGAATCTCTCGAGTTATGAATAAAAGCATCCTTTATTCAAAAACCTTCCAGTTTTGATAGTCGCGTGGACACTAACTAGATAAAAATTAAGGCTGTTTAAGGTAAAGATTTCCAGATTATTTGGGGTCAGTCTGTTTGACACGAATCCTATAAATTCATTTTGCACTATACACTCAGTCAAAAATATTAGAATGGAAGAGTGGTATAAGATGTCAATTGTAATTGTAACGTGTAAAGAAGCAACCTGAACCTGACTCAACTGTGACATCCATAGAGATAAGATAAGAGCTTTTATTGTAATAATTTTGTATCTAATACAATCAAAGATAACAGTAACAACTTCAAGATTGGTAAGGCTCGCACTTAAGGAAAACCCGTATCGAAGCCTTACTACTAAGAAAGGTGTTCTAAGAATATTATAATATTCCTTGACGTTCTACTATACTTTCTACAAAGTTTTATTTTTTTAAATTATCTGAACTAATCACACAATTGAAAGTAGCCTATTTTACACAGCAAAAAAACAATAAACACAAATCAGCCGGTATGGAGTTACAAACCTTTATCATACAAACAATTCAACAGTATTGACAAATCTCTCCAAATAAAAAATCATGTTGAATCGCTACATAAAACAGCCAAAGGTATTTAAAAAAAGTGACATATATGATAATGCGACGCCTGCCAGTTTCAAGCCACATCATGCCCTTAATGGAAATGTAAATACGTTTCATTGAAATGCAGATATTGCAGACCTCACTAACCGTATTGTGATACGTGGCCTACTTCTGCTCTCAGTCACAGTTACAAAACTACCACACCATAATATCGTCAGTCGATTCTGTGTGCTTATATATTGTTCGAAGGGATTAAAACGTAATATATGCAAAATAGCTGGAGTTTCAGAGATTATTTGTCATAGCTTAAAGTGACTATGTAATGACTAAAATCCACTACGGTACAACTGCAATAAAATAAAAAAACAGTAGCAGTCGTGGGACTGCCGATAGAAGTGAAAACGGAACTATTAAGTTGAGAGTAATTAAAACTATATGCAAAAATTATACAGATGTACTGCTACTATAACGTATTGTTGACGTGACTCACAAAATTATACTTATCCAAAAAGCGTCCAACGCGCACATAATACAGTCAGAAATAGTCGATGTATTAGTGAAAGTTTTATAGTAAACATCGGTGATTCTGAGACCAGCGATAGTGAAGAGGATAGTGACGCCAGTGATGTGGAGGAACTCGCCGCTCCATTATAAAAAAGTACTGTAGGTATTAAAGAATATTATTTTAATGCAAAAAAGTTCAATGCAATCATTATACTTGTTGTAATTGCTCAATATTAATAGTTAGTTAAACATAGAATACAAGTGAGTTAACACCGTTGTAAATAATACAGTTATTGCTACGGATGAAGTATATAATTGCAATAACAATTAAACCCACATTTTTAAGACTAATAAATTAGTTAAATTAACTTGGTTCTTTCGTAAAGGTATTTTTATTGCACAATAAACTAATTTATTGAGTTAATACGGTATCAGTGAGCCAATGCGCCAACTACAGTTCCGGCAGAAACGTTCACTCATCACTTCATACGCTACTACAGGCTAAACTAAACTTCCAATAAAAAAATGATAAATTACAAAAAAAATATTCATCTATTTTCACACAAATTTCTCGCTGACAAATTTTTGTCTGACCAAAAAATAAAAAAAATCCTCGCTTACTACTTTTTTCTTGTCATTGTAAACGCAATCGAAATTTTTTTAATATTTAAAAATGTAACCAATAGATTGCCAATATTAAGAGCTTTAATTTGACGCATCTTACAGAATTGTACGACATTGGCTTCACTTTTAAATCGCGAGAGGAAGCCGTAAAGGTCACTGATTTTCGCAGTCTGTTTTCATACTCCGCCGGTACAGTTTTAACACAGCGAGACTGAATTTTTCATGCAGGTTAGTAGTCCGCGGCCAAGTCTACGGTTACAATTTTAAAGGCAAATTAGAAAAAAACCGGTACAGTTATAAAAAAACTTACTAGGCACCAATTAAATGAAAAATTACATTACAATTCCAACGGTACTTGTTTCATTGAATTCCGTCAATCCAAGTAAACACAATCACGTTAAAGGTAGGCTTGCACAAGCCTGGAACAACAACCAGTTTTGTCTTTTGATAGGGATCAGCTGTTTTACATAGAGTATTATCATTAGCATGTCGGTGACGCGAACCGAGGATTTTACCCTCTACCAAAACGCTCAACGCGCCTAAAGAAGTTTTTCACTTCAATAATTGTAAATACACAACATTTACTGATTTTATAGACCATATACTGATTACAAAACACGTCAAAAGAATAATCTAAGTCTAGTTTACTTAAATGTTTTCGTTTAAAACTTAATTCAATTGTGCTAGACACCGCCAGACACTGAGTGCTGGGCGTTTATGACTGGTGAGTGTAATATTGATGTTGATTACATCAATCCTTATAACTTATTTGCAGGCGTCGTATCACTTATTAAATACGGATATGTGGTGAGATGATGAAGTCCCAATCTGATAACCTTACCTCATGCTTCCTAAATAATATGACCATAGTAAGTGCAAAATGTAACAAATAGTGCTCATAACTAAAAAATTTGTTTATGTAAATTATTCAGATATTGACATTTATTCAGATTCATGTCACGTCAAAACTCTGTCCACCAATTTTTGGTGCTTCCAAGTGGCAGGTGAGATGTTTAAGTCATTTATTTCGTGAGGGACTCGCAGCACGGATGGGTTTGATAAATGGTGTAAGTTTCGTTCCAGAACAGAGCAGCCAAGTATGATGAAAGCAGAAGTGAAGTAGATAGAATACACTATCGAGCAAGGAGGCGCGGGAGCTTTCATCAGTGTGTTGTCTTTATTTCTGATATAATTTATGATGCCTATTCTGACCTATTTATTTTATGATCTATTTTATGATATAAAAGCTGTCAAAACTGTACAGTTTAACAACTATGAAATTATATTACTAAGTACTTTTAAGAAATAATAATTGTAATACAACAACAATATTATCTTAAAATATAGCAGCGGATAGTAGATATATATTTTAGTACATTTAAATATCACTATTTTTCCTTATTACGATAGCTCTATGATATTGCTGACTTACATACATCGCTTGTTACGGATAAAATATTGTAACATAGACTGCAATATAGAACTATAATTTACATGAAATTAAAGTCCACAATTAACCGAAATGCACGTGGGTATAAATATACGTACAAAACATTGTATTTTTAGTTACTCATAAATAATATAAATCGGCATTAATGAACAATACTCTTGTTCTTTAAATATTCAGTCTAGAAAAAAACGATGTTTTGTTAGTTTTTAAATTTATAATATGATTGTGTAGTTGATATTTCGTGAAAATTAGATTAAATATCTGGATTAAATACTAATATGTTAAATGCTTGAAAAGCTTATAAAACTGTATCTAAGACTACATATCTGAAACCATAACAGTTATATTAAACCGAATTTATCATCTGTAAAATATTTCTTTGTAAATAAATATATTCTAGAACGCTATAGAATAGACAGTGCATGAAAAAACCAATTTGTAGTGTAGAAGAGCAGGGATTCTTTACTTGTTTACTTTACATTTTAATTTTAAGAAATTTAAGGTACTTATTTTTGTATTATTTTTGTATACTAAGCTTGTGAACGTTTAAAATTGCCAAAGAATCAAAACTAGACATTTATACATAACATTAACATTATCTTGCAGACTGAGACACAAAGAAAATCGTGCTGCAACGTATGAAAGCGTGCTTTTCAGTCGTGCTTCTTTCTTTTTTTTCTAATTACTTCGTGAGGTATAGTCGATCCAACCGTAATGCTTGTACCGAACGAATGGACAATACACATGGTGTTAGATATCGCTGAGGTCGTAGTAATGAATACTCGAAATTTGAAGTTTACTTTTAAGTTAAATATTGGCACAAAAAAAAGCACCACTTCTAGTTGGTAAAACTAAATAAGGTATTGCCACGTTACTGCCAAATAGAGTATGAATGAACTAAAATATGATAACATGGGATGGGCCTAAATATTCCAATGTTCTGGGCATTGTACCTTCGAAATTAATAATAATCATTAAAACTTTAAAAACAAACTTCCCTTCACGATGAACTTGTCTCACAAACGCGGGCGTCAGCATTCTTGGCTCGACAATGCAGCTGTAGTCGGAAAAGGGGAATATTAGTAGACTGGAAGTCTACAACATTGGCCATGAACTCAAGAAGGTTCGGCAGCTACAACATTCCCGAGTGAAATAATTAATACTCGTGCCAATTAGGTTATCAATCCTCCAAGAATTTAGTTCTAAGAACATCGGATGTAACTTATACTAACAAGTAACTGGGTTGAGAAAATATATACTATATGAAGTAAAACTAAATAACGGTACATGCTTTATTATAAACACAACACGCATGTACTAACAATTGACATTATGAAATTAGGTTATTTGTAGTGTGGAAGAGACATGTGAATTGTGATTAATATGTGTTGATATTATCTTTCATTACCGCATGTATTATATTGGGAAGCCAATTTCAGTTCCATAAATAAAGGATGTTGCTGGTGATATTTAATCCGTTCGTCCTCCCTCCAGTCTATGCGTGTTTAATGTTTTCATTTTCACTAATTATGATTCATCAAATGTTTTACTAAAATATTTGCTTTTGGTTCTCGTGTTAACTGTCGCGATCGATACTAATATATAACGTGTAGTGTCGTGTTAAAAAATCGTTTATACAGATGTACTTGTTCAAAAACTCAAATATTTCTTACTAGCAACTTGACATACAATTCTAAAAGATTTGAAATTCGAACGTATATTGTATTTCCGTCGCCAATTTTGAAAATCTCTCAAAAAGTGTATATTTATGGCTATTGCAATTTACTACTTATTGTTTTCATACTTGATTTTGCATGATTTTCACGATAAAAAAAATATACATACATTTATTGGACAGAGAAGCCTAATTCTGACAAAAGACAACTAAGATTTCTGGTATGAATATAGGTATATTCTATTTTCGAAGATCCCTCCGGGCTACGCCCCACTAGTCTGTAAGAAAGCGAAAATCTAATCTTGGTCTCTTTCGTTGTGAAATTTAATTGAAAGGGCATATCAAATGTAATCAAATAACATTGTAAAACATTGTTCAGTAAATGCAAAAACCATATATAATATTATTTAACTATTTATGTTTAATTAATTTAACCACTATTTTCAGTTTGTTTACATTTACAGTGTGAAAGCATAGAGTAAACTTGATAATAAAAACAGTACCTATTTCAATATTTTATTCAACCGCTGTTGAGCACAGAGTAAGAAAATAACTAGAGAAAATTAAAAGTTTTAATACAAATATACTTGTAACTGTACATTTATAGAAAATTTTAAACATTAGATATAACAAATAAAGTCACTATAAAAAATTTACTATAGATTTAAGACATTTATAGAAACTTATTTGTATTTTAACAGGAGAAGGCTGCTCAGATCAGTGTATATTTTTTTCAGGAAGGCAAAATCAAATATGTAACAAAAATACTAATACAGGAGTAACTTACAATAAATATACACTTTTCACCTATTTTCTTCACCATGACATCAAGAAAAGCTCAACATTGGCGTCGGAAATACAATCCACCGGCAGTGATCATACATGTGCAAAGTCTGAAAAATTGTGTGTGCGAAGGGGCGGGTAACTGCTAGTATTTGCTAAAGAACCATCATAACTCACTGGCCGACACATTTATGGCCGGGAATGTTTATTCTAAAATGATTTAATACGTCTTTAATTTTCAATTCTTGTAGTGCGAGTATGTCAATTTTGGAACACAGACGAAAACTGATTTTGCTGAAGAATACACATTTTGGCCTTGCTCAGTCCTTCAAAATTTTGATGGAAAATGTAATAGATTATTCGATCCCTACATTAGTTTTTTATTTTGTTTGCCTTGATGAAAACCATTTGCTGCACGTTTGTGGAGACTGAAATAGCTCTGAGATCACAGACAAGTCACGGACTCGCTGTCGATAACTTTTGTTCGGTTAAAAGACACGTGGAACTTGAGCATGGCCTCCGCACATAAGCTCCAAACTATTATTCTTAGCTCATAGCGCAAATTTTAATATTTTATAATAAAATTACTTGGTGAGCTACAAACTGTAATTTTAAAAACTCAAAATTAATTCAAATTAAACCCAAATTACTTTCCATCCAATAAAATCAAATCTCAAAACGATTTTTTACACTTTTTATTTTCCATCGAAAGTATTACATGTATATCATTTAATACTTTATAAATTGCAGTTATAAAACTAGCAATTGTTTTTTTTATTTTTATACACTTAGATGTTATAAACACACGCGAAGATGTGTTGTAGCATTTCTCTCTGATTCAAGTAAATAAATTAAAACCTCAATTATTATTACTATAAATATAATAATTATATTATTATTATGTATTAATATATATATATATATATATATATATATATATATATATATATATATATATATATATATATATACATATATAATATTATATTTGATTAACTTGACATTAAAGAAAAATAAGAAAATATTATACACAATAATTGCATATTATAACATTAATGCCAAATAATATATACTTAAATATAAAAATTTTCAATATTAAGAACGCAACAAATCCAAGCATTTTCTTCTCCCATCAATATGCGGGTAGGATCGCGCCACATTAGGGAAATGTTTCCCTGTAATTGGATCCTATTCCGATTTCCTTATAAATTGTCACTAAAAGTTTCTCTCTTACTTTTCATTACTTTTTCAACACTTCTGCAACACTTGGACGTTTATGACTTACATTAGTGCTCCATCATATACAGTATATACTATGTTTGAAATATATGGGGTTTATATTTAATCCTATTTTTACTCCCTCCATCTTTTATACATAAAAATGAATCGCAAAATGTGTCGCTCAGTTACTTTTAATTCTCGTATATTAAACTTAGCAAATGTTTGCAATGCTTTACTTCATAAAAACAATCAATGATTTACATTATAAAATCACCAAATTCATTTAAAAAATATTAATGATTATTCTAACACACTCAAAGAATATAGATACGAAAAAGGATATTTCGGGAACATTTTTATTGTATATATAAATATGTATTAGTGTTCAAAGTGTTGTTGAGGTCGTAAGATATAGTGAAGGCCTGAGTAGAGAGTCAGCATCGGTTCCCAGCACACTATAACTTCTCTACTGAAGCCCACAAGGTCTATAGCCGCAAACAGAAATAGATGCGAATATGGTAAGTTACTCCAAATAACTCCAATTTGTGATTAATCGGAATATTTTGTCCGTACATGGAAAGACGTCTTATAATTATGTGGAAAAAGTCTCTCAGTTTCACTGACTAGACTAGTGAACGACATGAGGCATTGAATCAGATATTTTTACCGTTAAGTTATAATCAACATTGACGTTGGAGACAGTTACAATTATATCGCTTGCAACTAGAATGTTTATCTATGAATTGACAAAACAAGGAGAAACTGGTTTTGTTTCCTTGGATCACTACAAAGGTAAGATAAAGTAACTCAGTTACTCCTCTTTTATTGCGAAACGGTGCAATCAAAGTGGTCGTTCAGTGGTGGGCGATTTTTATCTGCTAAATATAAAAGAATAATATGCGAGTTTTAGGTAAATTTAACATTCAATAATTCTGTAATTTTACGAATAATACAGGGTGGCACAGAGAAACGGGAAATTTTGAAATAATCATAATAAACCAATGAATTGTACGAAAACTTTTTAATGCTTAAAATGTGTTAGGAAAGAGTGGAAATTACATGAGAAATGTTGGAAATAACAATAAAGTTAGTCACTTAAAAAAAAATATATTCGTTAAGTGCTGCCCATTGCGCCGAACACATTCATTTCAATTCAATCGATTTCGAAAACTTATCATTGGGCGACGCAGTGTTTTCTGGCATGGTGGAGACGTGTTCTTCAATCTGAGTCTTGATCTCAAGAAGATTTCTTGGCCTAATCTGGTACACAACGCTCTTTAGATATCCCCATAGAAAGAAGTCGCATACTGAGAGTCTGAGACCGTGAAGGCCAAGTGACGTTAGAGTTCCTTGAAATGATTCACTCACCAAACAAACGCCTCAGTGCTGCCATTGACAGATTGGCAGTGTGTAAGGTGGCTCCATCCTATTGAAATCAGGTTTGCTGAATGTCAATATCTGGAAAAGCATGAAGCCGTGGAGAAAAAAATGTCTCCAGCAGATGAATGTAACGTTCAGATGAGACAGTTACAGTGGAACCATTACCATCTCCAAAGAAGTAATTATCCCTCGACAAGACACTGCACACCATACACTAACTTTAAGGCTGTGTAACTGACGTTGATGAAGTTCACCGGGATGTCTGCGAGCCCAGTAACGCATGTTCTGCTTATTGACATGCCCATTTAAATGATAGTGGGCCTCATCAGGTATCCAATGATTTTCAAGGAAATTTGCGTCCTCATTGATTTTAGTCAATAGCTGTCCACAAAATTGTAAGCACAATTCACCGTCATTTGGTTTTAGAAATTGAACAATCTGAAGCTTGTAAGGATGAAATTGCAGGCCGTGCAATATTCTTTGCACATTCCGACGCTCAAGTGGCAATGATGAGGTGATTTTTCGTACAGAACGTCGCGGACATCCTTTCCATTGTGACTCGCATCAACATTTTCTGGGGTTCGAACAGTCACTATACGCCCAGGAGGTTTTTTCTTTAAGGCCGAACCAGTCTCTTCAAAATTCCGAACCCATGATGATATGGCATGTGAAGAAGGAACTCGACTACGGGGAGGAATATCATAATGGCACTCGTTGTGCAGCTGATACACTATCACCATTTTTGTAATACGCTCTTACGGCAACCGCAACGCTCAAGCACCATTCCACTGCTCCATCTCAACCAAATGACCGTTTACTACTTAGCATTATGACTTCCGTCCCCCACTCATACAAGACTTACAGGTGTACCAACAACAACTTCCAAATTTCCCGTTTCTCTGCGCCACCCTGTACAAAACAAATTAATTAATTAAACGGTCTATCGCCGAACAAAAGAAACCAAATCAGGCGAATGCAGTGGCTAAATATCAGCGTTTATAATAAGCTTATTGACATTTTTGAAAGATTTAATTTTTTACATTATTTTATTCTAATTTGTTTAAAAACAAATATTTGACGCCGAAAAAATAATAAACAGTGTATATTGTATTTAGCAAAAAGAACCATAATACATATTTTTGCTTAAAATTCAATCCCAGTAAGAAGAAGAGTAAAACATTATGTGTAGAAATAGTGTAAACCATAAAAGGTATAGTTGTAAAGCAATTTACGGTACCATTTAATTACCACTAGTAAATGAACCTATGGTAGGAGTCGAAAACTATTTTTACAAGATTTTGAAACATTGTGAAGGGCAGTAGTGTCTTCCTTTCATATTTATCTTTTTTCTATTTATTTACTTTTCGTTCGTTTATTTTTCTGATGTTGCTAGCCGTAAAACAAAATCATTAATCAAAACACCAAGTTTAATTAGGTACTTTATGAAAAATACAACTATGCTATTAATTGCTACATACGTTTTCTTTTCTTGTAGTAAAATACTGTTTTACAAGTAAAAATAACTTATAAGCTAAATAATATTGTGAAGACATTGCTTTCAGTACAAAATCTGCTACGTGACAAACACCTTGACGCCTTCAGGTGGCATAACTTTATGCGGTGGTAGAAGTCAGGAAATGCCGCCGCCTCAAGTAATGTCTGTTTATTGGTATAGTTTAGTCACAGTCACGTTTCACACTATTTTCAAACCTACGCGAAAAAATTAACCTTCATGTCCTTTATTAAACTTGTTACATGTACAGTGAGTGATATTTTAAAATGTATTAATATTTTATAAAATAATTCTATAATAATAATATATCTGAGCAATATATATCTTTATTTTAAAGATATTTCTATTTTACTTAGTTGACGATTGTGGTCAATATTCCTGTTTCCTTTTTGTATATAAGTTCTTAATACAATAATATATATATACATTAATAATCAATATATAAAAACCTAACAATTAATAGTGGCTTAGGGGTTAATTAATTTCCTAATCAACATCAAGTACGTCATGCTCATATTCTTTTTAAATAGCATAATGAACACTCTTAAAAACAAGACAGAATCCATGAAAGATACTCCATGTCCTCATCTATTCCAGAAATAATTAGACTTTAAGTTTTAGAGTAATGTTTTTGTGTCCTGGAGCAGGAGAGTGAAATAGTTTTTTTATGATTACCAATGAATGAAGGTTTCCTAACCTTCCTCTGCAAAATACCATAACATTTAAATTAATAACGCCAACTATTCCAAGCCTATGTTATGCCATACTGGGTAGTTAGTACTTAGTGAAAGAACTTTTAATGTAATATTATTGAGACTATGATAATTTTGAGTTGGGGATATGCATGTTTAAGGTACTTATTATAACAGTGAAATTTTGTGTAAAGATTCATGTGTTATTGTTCAGGCTCTTATTGAATGTTTAGGGAGTGAAGAAGTATTTTTAGTTAGAGAGTAAACCACCACAGTAACATTAATATGTAAGTACTAATGTAAAACTCGAGTAAAACTGTTATTTTTAATACGAGTTGTTAGCGATCGTGTTTGCATTTACGGGGTTTTCATTATACTAAAAATTATATTATATCGTCTATTACTACTTTCAAAAATTGTTAGTAAGTTTGTGTAGAGAGGATAATTGTGGGTAGTGCTTGTAAGTACGAAGAAGCACGAAGTGCTTGTATCAATGGGAAGAATGGTACGAAGTAGAGACCCACTGAATGAAGTGAGTAGAAAAAAAGATAAGGAGAGAAGATCAGGATGAAATAATGGAACGCCAATCGCTATTATCAGTACATTTTTATCTATACACTGTTACCCTAGGTCACTGTTGAAAAGTATTGTGCCCAATTCCTAAACGAGGCCATTTCCTCAATAAATTAAACCCCAGTTTACTAAGCTTTTATATCAGATCTCTAGCTAAGTCAGATAAGTTCAAGCCATTGCTGGCTTATCAGAGAGGATATTTACTAATCAGCTGTACACATTTCCAGTACAGTCGGTATTACAGAAGTTGTTTCCTACTTTCAGAACTACAAACGTTATTAAATTTAAAACAATAATATAAAGTTAAAATAAATACTTAATTTAATACAATAAAAAGTTAGGTTTACGGACAATACAGACCTATTTTACTCATACTTGTCAGTCCTCTAGGACGATAACCATCCTGTAGTGTTTATATTCATAAATAAATAAATAATGACGTACAAAATTATTATTCTTGGTATTTTATGTTTTCAAACGGTCTTAAACCATAAAATACTAAGAATAATGCTATTACATTCATTTTTATTATTAAAACGTAATACCTATATTTTACTCCAAAACTCCTTTATAATTTCGAAATAAATTTATTTTGACAATTTTATGCAATTGGTTTAAATAGTTTAGCTCCTAATAACGGCTAAATTTTACGAGTAAATTGATAGTAGTTATAAAAATAACAGTACACGGTTTTATAATTTAACAAATAAATTCTGGACAAAAACTTTTCTGTAATTATAAATTTAATGCTATAATCCTTATAACGTATTAAAGTGTTTTTAATACTATGTTGCATTGCTATGATACATAAGTATATTTAATTTTAGGTTTAGTAAAGCTCTTAGAAAAATCTAGGATACCAATATAAAAATAATAAAAGTTACATCAGTTGATATGGTTTTACTATTTATTAGTTATCACACAGACGAATGAAACACCATCAAACACAAAATTAGGCTATAAACATGCAATATGATAAAAATATGATCTTATTATTTACTAACAATTTTTATTTGTATTCAGATTATTTGTATTTTTTTATTGATTAAATTATAAATAAAAAGAAACATTTAAAAATTAAATTGACAGTAAAATTTTCGAAGAACAAATTATAAACGTAATAAATATAAAATAATAATTAAAGAATAAAGAAAATAATTAAATAGAATTACACAAAGTGTCCCAGAAATGTACTGTGAAACTTCAATTTCAAATGAAATGCGTGACAAAAGTGAGTAACGTGTAAGTGTCCCTACTTTAAAAAAATATCTGCTGTTACTCGCTCTCACGAGGTAATACTCAGAATCCACTTCATCTTCGCTTTCTGCCTCACTGCTGCTTGAGTCGGAATTTTCTGCTACGTTGATATTTATTTTGTCAACAATATCTGCGCGGTCACATTTATTTTCAATGTCAGCTTCCTGCAAGACTTCCTCTGCTCTTCTGCAGTGTTAGCCTCTGCGTTGATAGTCTTCTCTAGACACTGCTCAAAGCAACATGAATACATTCTTAACGAAAGTCGCTTAGTTTGAATTTGTTTTCAATGTCAGCTTCCTGCAAGACTTCCTCTGCTCTTCTGCAGTGTTAGCCTCTGCGTTGATAGTCTTCTCTAGACACTGCTCAAAGCAACATGAATACATTCTTAACGAAAGTCGCTTAGTTTGAATTTGTTTTCAATGTCAGCTTCCTGCAAGACTTCCTCTGAACTTCTGCAGTGTTAGCCTCTGCGTAGATAGTCTTCTCTAGACACTGCTCAGAGCAACATGAATATATTCTTAACGAAAGTCGCTTAGTTTGAATTTACTTTCAATGTCAGCTTCCTGCAAGACATCCCCTGCTCTTCTGCAGTGTTAGCCTCTGCGTTGATAGTCTTCTCTAGACGCTGCTCAGTGCAACATGAATACATTCTTAACGAAAGTCGCTTAGTTTGAATTTATTTTCCATGTCAGCTTCCTGCAAGACTTCCTCTGCTCGTCTGCAGTGTTAGCCTCTGCGTAGATAGTCTTCTCTAGACACTGCTCAGAGCAACATGAATACATTCTTAACGAAAGTCGCTTAGTTTGAAATTTAGTTTCAATGTCAGCTTCCTGCAAGACTTCCTCTGCTCTTCTGCAGTGTTAGCCTCTGCGTTGATAGTCTTCTCTAGACACTGCTCAGAGCAACATGAATACATTTTACGAAAGTCGCTTAGTTTGAATTTAATTTTCAATGTCAGCTTCCTGCAAGACTTCCTCTGCTCTTCTGCAGTGTTAGCCTCTGCGTAGATAGTCTTCTCTAGACACTGCTCAGAGCAACATGAATACATTCTTAACGAAAGTCACTTAGTTTGAATTTATTTTCAATGTCAGCTTCCTGCAAGACATCCTCTGCTCTTCTGCAGTGTTAGCCTCTGCGTAGATAGTCTTCTCTAGACACTGCTCAGAGCAACATGAATACATTCTTAACGAAAGTCGCTTAGTTTGAATTTATTTTCAATGTCAGCTTCCTGCAAGACTTCCTCTGCTCGTCTGCAGTGTTAGCCTCTGCGTAGATAGTCTTCTCTAGACACTGCTCAGAGCAACATGAATACATTCTTAACGAAAGTCGCTTAGTTTGAATTTATTTTCAATGTCAGCTTCCTGCAAGACTTCCTCTGCTCTTCTGCAGTGTTAGCCTTTGCGTAGATAGTCTTCTCTAGACACTGCTCAGAGCAACATGAATACATTCTTAACGAAAAGTCGCTTAGTTTGAATTTATTTTCAATGTCAGCTTCCTGCAAGACTTCCTCTGCTCTTCTGCAGTGTTAGCCTCTGCGTTGATAGTCTTCTCTAGACGCTGCTCAGAGCAACATGAATACATTCTTAACGAAAGTCGCTTAGTTTGAATTTATTTTTAGTTTGGGGCTACTTCTTCTTTATTTTAGTCTATAGTCTCCTAGTGTAGTAGTACTGGAAGGGATAAGAGGAAAATCTAATAATTATATGTCCTATTTATTTAATGATTAAAAAACTTTAAGAAAGCTTAACAACTAGGTTTTTAGTTTAAAACTGCGTCTAAGCATTGTTTACATAATTAAATACTTAAAAAGATTCAGTAAAGTATATATTAAAGCAGTATACTTTTAATAGCTAAAATTTAATTTTTCTTTTTCTATTATGTCTTCTAAACTGTAAAAACTATGTACAAAATCGTCATGGTAATTTTGTCTAAAGTTTTAAACAAGGTAGGAAAATGCTGAAAATTTTACAACCACATTACGAATCAACTTGTACTGTCTACAAGTTTTGAGGGTGGTAACATTTCCACACGTTTATTCATAACAGGAAGGTTTTTGTCATAGATAAACGGATTAAAAATAAAAAGGGCCTCTGACTTGTCTTGCCAAGAAACGTGAACTGAGACTGTAATACTTAATGTGTGAAGTATCCAACATTAAATCTACGCTGACATGAACTTTGCTATTTAATGCCCCTTCAAAATCTAATATAATGACATAATTTATTACAAACCAATAATAAATAATTATGAAATTTATATACCTACAAAATATTTTTTATACGACTTTAAAAATTATATTTTCCAATTCTGTCCAAAGTTATTTAACGTAAGGACATATCCAAATATTTTGACCACAACGGTTTCTGTTTCCTGCTTCAAGGTCACAGCCAGTCTCTTCTCTCAGTTTACACTCTTCTATGGTAAAACACATGACAGTATAAAAGAAGAATCACCTCAAAGTAATTGAACAAATTTGATTCGGATGAGCTATATGTTGATCAATTTGGAAGTCTTACTGATTACCTATTGAATGCTTCTAATTAGACAATATGCCATATAGCGTACATTTTCTCCAGAAATAAAAAAAAATGTGGAGAAAGTTTTTTATTAAAGTAGTAAACATTTATTTAGTAGAATGGTAACCTTATAACATATTCCCAAACTTTTGAACACAGAAAAAAGAAAAATAATAAACACCTAAAAATAGACAGATTCATAGAAATAGATTTTCGATCTATTGAAGTGCGTCACAACAACAAAATAACTCACTGTATTGTCAAATTCCAGTTTGCTCAATAACCGATTATCCATAAACAGTATGCACTAAGCATAAGAATTTAACAGTGACAAACTAGAAAGAAACAAGACGTGAGCAGAAAAACTATAAATAGTCTTATCGCGTATTGGTGATAATCACAAACAGTTTCCAGCTCCGTCACAAGAAGTCTGACGGGAAGTCAGAGAACACAATTCAGGAGATATAAAATAAATTCGGCAGCTTCATGTGTCCAGACCACCAATGTAACGGCAGAACTGCCAAACAAATATAAAGTGGATCCTTGAACTTTTTGTATCAACAAAATTATTTAAAATTTTGGTTAAATTAGTATATTATACTATAATGTATGATTGATGAAAAAGTTGTATTATTATGATAACAATAATATTATTTATTTAATATTTCACAAGTTTCCGAAATAAAGCTATTAAAATAAAACCAGTGAATTAAAAAAGTTTACAAAGATTTATTAGTTTATAAGTGTATTTAGTAGAACGAAGAGAATTACTGGGAGAACCCAATTAGTAATTTCAATATTTTTGTCAGTAATATTATCACTCGCAAATTAAAAAGTAATATTTTTGACAATAGTTTTTATTTATAGAGAGTTTAAAGATTATTAAAAATAAAATTCTTATGGGCTATACAAAACATTATTAAATATATTAAATAGTTCAGTTTATGTAGTACTTAACTACGCTAAAATGAGCTTTAAACAAATTTTCAATATTTGATCCTTATCACTTTTTTATGCACTCAAACAATATGCTATGGTTTCAGTTCAATACATTTAAATACTCATATACTAGGAATAACTGTGTTGCGGACATTTTGTGCAAAAATATATAACATTACACTACGAGGATGGAATCTTATCCTTTTTACGAATCAAAACTTCTTAGATTTATATTACGACTTAGAATTGTTACACCTCACGAAAAGGATGGACATATCATAAAAATATGTTTAAATCCTTGAAAAATAGTTTATGTATCTTTGTAACATACAAAATGTAAAATAACTGTAATCCGTTTATCCTTTCAAATCATCCATCGTGAATAACAAACTTTAAATTAATCCACTTGTAAATCAGTTCATATGTTGATATTCACTGTCTGAGATTCCATTATCTTAATTAAGAAAGTTTTTACTGGCATATTTTTATCAGTATCCCCTTGAAATAATTGTCAGTAAGATACAGTTTCATTTATTATAACAAAATAGGAAAATTTAAATATACAAGACCCATAGAAAACAATGCATTATATACTAACGAAATTATTCAATAGAAACATTTTAAACCACTATTCAAACCACATAGCATATACAAGTTTTGGAGTAACTCTAATCATGTAAATTTCACGAGAATCTGAACATTGTTAAAATTAAGCAAAAAGGGCGAGGAAATATGACGCCAAGGACCTCGCCACGTTTCATATTGCAGCTTCTAAGAAACTAAGATAGTTATTAAACAACACTTTGTGGGTTATAAAGTTAAAAATCACTTAGTAAAGCTAACTAAAAAGAATATTCTGTAAACACATATCTTTACTTTATTTTCGTCTTTATATGCTTGTGTTGCCTTTACTTATTTACTGAGTGTGTTGTTACAATCGAAATGCAAGGCATGTGTATTCTTATCGATATACAAGTGGTAAAAATGTTAATTAACTTTTGAATTATCGTTGAAAGATTGTTATACCAAAATGCATATCAATAATTAGTTTTTATAAATTCCCAAATTCAGGATTGACGTCTGGAAGACGACGAGGGATGTAAATCGGACTGTCAATCAAGCTATTACAACTCCTTAGTTAGTAGGTCAGGCAGTTTGGAATTGACGCGAGCAAGTTAATTAGTCGTCTCAAAAAATTAGTGCCTATCGTCTAAATCACTAGATACGGTAATTGTTCATGGGGCAATGTTTGCCTCCATTGCAATGCTTAATGATGATTAGTTTTGGAGAACAAAATAACGAATTGAATCACAATTAGGATTAATTTCAAGAAACTTTAATAGGTCAGGAATAAAGATCAATTTATAGTGGACAACTGCTGAACCTTCTAGCAAAAACCGGCAGTATGTGTGCAATGAACATGTCGTCGTAAGTACAATCCACCTTCTTTTACAATACACGACAAGAGTGGAATGGTGGTGTTTGCACCGTTGATCTTGTACAGTCATGATTGTTAAGAATGAACTCTTGCAGAAGTACATGACAATGCACTACAATTTATCAGCTTCATGTGGAACACTGTCTTCAACAGCCATTCTCATACAGGTCTCAATTTTCTGCATAGAGAAGTGTCTTCTAAAAGCTGTTCTCGTTGCAAACAAGTTATGATAGCCTAAACTGCAAATAACTCTGACAAAACGGATTTATTCTAAAAAATTGTCTTACAGTTCTCATAGCTTCTGCAACGTTTAAATGTATAATACAAATTCCTCAGACCAAAAATATTACCTACTTAAATTTGTAAGAAGTATGGTTCATAACAAAATATTATATGTCTACCTATCAAGAAACTTAATTATATTGAAAACACCTTGTTATGAAAATCTCTACTGTTACATGCTTTACATCTCATTGAAATACACCACCTTGGTAAAGGTTCAGTACAAATGTACAAGAATTATTGCGGTGAAATATAAAGCTGGATTCTGTGGTATTCCAGTCACAGTGACTCTTTATGTCCTCACAAATTGGTGTGTGTCAGTACCGGGAATTGAATTTGACAGACAATTACCTCCAATGGGGAGAGGACGTTTCCTCCTCCTTCACCCCCATCAACCCCAACATACTCTTGTAGTCTTTCGTTGTGAGACATGCTGGTAACTCTGCTCCAAACATAATCTTAGTATATTAAAAAATATAAAACATAAGTGAGTATAATATTTAATTACCAGATATAACACATAATTTAAACTAATACTTAATAAATTGGGTTTTGATAATATGTCCAGTCTCAAGGCTGACGCCGAAGACGTTTAAAACGGACTCTTGGCAACGCTTTGACATCAGAGACACCTAGAATACAAAATAAATATTCTCATTGTCTCATCAGGTTAACAATTGAGTGGATGTTTTAGAAACTATGTTAAAGCACTGAGGAACAACCAAGTCATCTACACATAAGTTTACTGTGTTTGAAAGGGTCAATTCAATGCACTGAAGCGAATGTAAAATGGAGTTACATTCGACATCTGCATTAAATCACCATAGCTCTATTATGACTAAAGCTTAGTTGCAGCTAAGCATTAAATAAACCTGATGTGCTTTGTTAAAATAAAGCAGTATAATCCACTGGTGTATCACAGTACATCTGAAGCTTATTTAATAGATTGTAAGTACATATTGAACATCAAAGGTTTGCTTTAGAGTTCAAGATTTCTGAAAACTTTACTGTTGGAGTACACATAACATAAAGTAGCTATGTTAGGATGGGTTCGTATAATTTGAATGTTGAATTTAGCTTCAGTTTCACCTTCCTTTTATTGCAGCGTCTGGTATCTGACGCTGTCTCAGACTTGACTCCAGGAATCTGGGGTCATTTGTCTCTGAAGATATCCGAAGAAAGTCGGCTACGAAGAAGCCTTTACATTGTTTCGACATCAGAGACATTTATAAATAGATGATGTGGCAGTCTCATCAGGTACACAATTGAGTGCACTACATTGTGATAGACTCGATCTCTAAGTACAGGGGAGCAACCGAGTCTTCTACACATCACGTAGCTGTGTTAGGAAGGATTGATTGAATTTGAATGCTGAATTTAGCTACAGTTCACCACGTGTTGAGAATTATTTTGGAAAACTGATCCAAAACATTTAAAGGATTATTGCTAACGATAATTGCATAGTTAATAAGTGCTTTATTGATTTTGAGCAACGAAATTTCTTTTCTTCTTGATACCTACAGTTTGAATTGTAGGAATATATTTTAATTGAATTAAAATTGGATCTTTTAATCTTTTTTATTGTTTGGCATTCAAGAATCTGAACCATTATTACTTTCTGAGATGACGTCATTTTAATAACGTCTGCTCGGAGTTTCCCCTTCAGCCTTTAATGGAGAGAAGGCTAATAGTTCGTCCAGAGTGGGTCATTATGAGATTATGGAAAATATTTACCACAGGAAAGCAGTTTAAAAACATTCAGGTTGATATTTTATCTATCGTAGGAAAAATAATTCACACTCATGTTTATACAATAAGTCCATTCCATATCTGTGTGCATGTAATATGTAAATTACTGTATATGACACAATTATTTTAAAACGTTTTGTAATAAAAATCTTACGTATTTTACAATTCCCTGGTCAAAATGTATATACCAGACACATGGTTGTTAGTGGTGATTCACTATTAAGTGATACTTGTGAATGTGAAAAGACTCTTTGTTTTCATAGCAGGTTTACAGAGCTACTATGTCCAAACCAATTCATGAATGAGTTTAAGGTCATCGAGCGTTAAGGAGGCCAAATGGTTAAAGAAGGACTAGATTGCACTTTTTATTGCACAATTATTGCAATTATTGCACTGGTATAATGTTCAAATCGTGTCCTAACCTTTAAATATTACAATTTATTACATATTAAGATGAATTGTTATCTGAGCTAGTAGTTTTTATGGTGAATTGGGTTGTCGAGTCGTACAAAGATGGATAAGCTCGGCAACTAGGAGTCTTTTTAAAAGAACCCCCAAACGCATTAACCACACTTTATTTTCTGCAACAGGTGGAAAGAAGGAATCACATAATTCGTGACAGGCCTTAGCCAACTGATGTTTTGGGTGATTTTTCTTTTATTCCTTTTTGTATTGGAGTTTTTTTCTGAGCCAATGACACTTTTATTTGCTAACAGGTTTTTGACAGAATGTTTCAAGACTGTTTGAACACTCTATTATTCTCCTTGAAAATCGAACACCTGACCTCCTGGTTTCAAGGCCACAAGGTTTAGGTGAATACCAAGGGGTTTTATGGCAACACTAATAATTTAATTGTCTGTAAGAATCGATCTCTGGTGTTTTATAAAAGTAAATCCCGGTATGAAAACTGAATTAATATTACGATCAAACAATTCAAACGTTTAAACATGAAAGACGTAGTCATTAAAAATTTTAGACACTACTCTAAAGACATCAACATAAACTTACAAAAGGTAACATCTTTCTTCGATCATTGTTTAACTTTTCAAGCAATTCACATTCGTAATGTATTACCTAACTTGTAATCAAGGCATTTGTTTAAAAAATTCTTCAATATTAAAAATGATTTCCTTAGTAAAGAAATAAATGTTCCATCAAACAAAGGGAACGTTAAAAATTAAACATACTCGTAGTATTTATGAAGGTAAATTTATTTGTGAGTGAAGTAAAACAGTGCTGCACCAAGGGTTAATTATAATTTAGATTTAGTTAAGACGTTGTTAAGAAAATGTTAAGTTACATCAAACAGTAAGGATATACACTGCTAGTAAATCAATTTTCATAATACAAATCTTTTATAATTGAAACTAGCTACATTTAAAATAATAAATTTACAATATCACCTGATTAGTAATTTTCTCCCTTTCTGGCGAAGGACAGTTAACATTAACTCTGACAGGCAATTAGAACTAAGTCAAGTGTTCTGTCGGCAAGAAAAGGGAGGGATTAGTAAAGTTACATTAAGAAATTAAATGTTTCATGAAGGAGATGGCTTTATACTTTAAGATATTTACATTTTAGAGCAATACCGATGGAGTAACGAAAATTTGGGTGTTGTGTTTTATTTTAAAGATCTGAGAGGTAAAAATTAGAATATTCATTATTTGCTGAAATGGGTCACGTGTTAAAATATATTCAAATATATATTCAACACGTTTTAATATTGTGCATTTGAAACTAAAAGAGCGTTTCTGCACGGAAGAAAAAACAGTTTTTCTTTTAAGATGATTTATTTTTTTATGTTGGTCAAAATATAACATATTAGGTTATAATTATTTAAAACATAATAGACGGTGAAAACTGCTTGATATGGAAATAGCATATAGCTCTCTACAATTGTAATTATCTTCAACGAAGTGTAAAAGTTTCCCAGGCGAATGTCTCCTTCTCACTGTTTTCTTAAATAGTACTTACTAATTAAGAAAAAATGAGAAGACAGCACTTTAATTCTTATTTTATTTTTAACTAAATATACAAAACGTGCTGTGAGGTTTACATGCTACAATAGGCGTTTAGAAGCAATTGGGAGCAGATGACAAACTGTCCACATTTTCTTTCTCATGAGGCTAAGTACAGTGTGGCGTGAAGCCGCAATTTGTTGTAGCGCTACTGCCTTATCGTTGTTCTCAGGAGAGTGGGTAGTTCCGATAAAACACTGCAGCTTCATATACCTGGATACTGTATTTTTGGATACAACACAGCTTTGGATATAACATTAATACTTTTTTGTTCATGTCTTTATTTTAAAACATACCAAATAATTATTTTTTTGTAACCGTAAATATGTTTATTAATTGTCTAATACGTAACAAATCAGAAATCTAACGCAATGTTTTTGTTCTAAATCTCTCTCTCTCTTTAGAAACAAAGCATGTTACTATTAGTTATTTTTACATCATGTAATTTTAATTTTTTTTCTAAAATTTACATTGTATATATTAGTAAAATTGTGATTTCAAACTCGAGTGAAGATAGACTCATTGATTTATTTTTTGTTGTTATTGTAGAAATGTTTTACAGACTGTTACTTCAAATATATGTTACAATCTTGACAATACAGTATAAACATTTTTTATAAAAGATTGTAAGTGGATAAAAAAAAACTTAACCTTAAATTATCTTCAAATATATTAGTTTGTTCTAAACAAAATAATAATTATATAACTATAACAATTTTGAATAAAATAAACACGCTTTTCTTATTTTTATCGCTTGAGCTGTCGAATTAACAGTTTAAAAGGTCTTGTTATGTATTTTGTTTATGACTACATAATTATTCCAAAAATAATAAGATAATTTACGTAATACCCAAAAGGAAACAGGTACAATTACTGAATGTGCATGGAATGACTGTGATTAGAACTAATAAGTAAGGACCACGACATCACTTCCCCACTCTAAACCTACTGTAATTAACACTGAAGGATATTTCAAGTGATGGATCACCTAACTATAGTTTTGTTAGATTACATTTGTTTTATAAATATATTCATATCAACAATCTCTAATTTAAATACCCAATTTTTCCTCTAATTTTTTTGATAGTCATGGACTGTATCAAAACTGTCTTTCCAAATTGAGTGACTATTTAAAGTACTGTATTTTGAGTAACTAGAGAAAGATATAGTTACTTTACTAAGAGCAATCACTTGTATACTTGTATAAGTTTCAGCGTTCAGCTGTCATACCTACCTTTATAAGGTAGACAAGCAATCAAGAACAAAATGTGACATTTTAATTATTAAAAGCTTTTTGTACATTTACACTATGTATTATTACGTGTAAAAATGGGCCGGCTACGCTAGGCGAATGTGTCGCTGCTACTATCTGGTTTTCGACTAGTAGTGGGAATGTGCCCTGCTAGGCGACTGTATCGCCGCAAACTATTAGGTTCTCGACTAGTAGTCGGAATGTGCCCCGCTAGGTGACTGTATTGCTGCAACTATCTGGTTCTCGACTAGTAGTCGGAATGTGCCCCGCTAGGTGACTGTATTGCCGCAACTATCTGGTTCTCGACTAGTAGTCGGAATGTGCCCCGCTAGGTGACTGTATTTGCCGCAACTATCTGGTTCTCGACTAGTAGTCGGAATGTGCCCCGCTAGGTGACTGTATTGCCGCAACTATCTGGTTCTCGACTAGTAGTCGGAATGTGCCCCGCTAGGTGACTGTATTGCCGCAACTATCTGGTTCTCGACTAGTAGTCGGAATGTGCCCCGCTAGGTGACTGTATTGCCGCAACTATCTGGTTCTCGACTAGTAGTCGGAATGTGCCCCGCTAGGTGACTGTATTGCCGCGCAACTATCTGGTTCTCGACTAGTAGTCGGAATGTGCCCCGCTAGGTGACTGTATTGCCGCAACTATCTGGTTCTCGACTAGTAGTCGGAATGTGCCCCGCTAGGTGACTGTATTGCCGCAACTATCTGGTTCTCGACTAGTAGTCGGAATGTGCCCCGCTAGGTGACTGTATTGCCGCAACTATCTGGTTCTTGACTAGTAGTCGGAATGTGCCCCGCTAGGTGACTGTATTGCCGCAACTATCTGGTTCTCGACTAGTAGTCGGAATGTGCCCCGCTAGGTGACTGTATTGCCGCATCTATCTGGTTCTCGACTAGTAGTCGGAATGTGCCCCGCTAGGTGACTGTATTGCCGCAACTATCTGGTTCTCGACTAGTAGTCGGAATGTGCCCCGCTAGGTGACTGTATCGCCGCAACTATCTGGTTCTCGACTAGTAGTCAGAATGTGCCCCGCTAGGTGATCAGGTTTTTGTTTCGCGAGTAGGATTTCAGGAGGAACTTAGCGACATGACTTCTCAGTAACGTACTCTGGCAGTGTATAGGAAGATAAGTTAGAACTTTAGAACTGATTGACCCTCGAGACCATGTGATCTAACACTTTTTGACTTATCAGTTCAGGGATTTGTTAAAAATAAAGTCTTTTTCAAAAGTCCTCAGCTTCTGGACATTGTATATTCTACTAAATAGATTGAATACATATATAAGCTACCTTAAAAGTGGGGTTACTTTTTATTTAAATTTCCATATCCTAAAGTTAGTGTAATATTTATTTTATTTCATATTACAACACAGTCCTTTACACAATACCTTCCCTGGGTAAGGGACAATTGAAAAAGCTATTGTTACGCTAACTAAATTATTTTAAGTATTTAATCTTATTTTTTTTTTTATTGTTTTGTTCCATTAAAAAGAAATGTACTTGGAAA
Source organism: Homalodisca vitripennis (assembly GCF_021130785.1). Lineage (NCBI taxonomy): Eukaryota > Metazoa > Arthropoda > Insecta > Hemiptera > Cicadellidae > Homalodisca > Homalodisca vitripennis. Next base: position 231,983,589 of record NC_060207.1, read on the forward strand.
GAAATTCTGATGATATTAGTACGTATTTTACATAGTACTTACGACAGTTAGATTACGACAATTAGGAAAAGCATGATATATGTAAAATATCTACATTCTCTTTATTTATATTTAATTGAACCATATCATAATTTGCAAAAAAATAAATACATAATACAACCCCTAATTTAATTCATGATTTAAATAATAATATAATAACTTAATTAAAATACATTTATTTATATTTTAGTTACTTCCGTGGACCTTGACTAGAGCATAATCTAATATGACTACTTTGAATATGTGCTATATCTCGTCGATTTGATACATTTTTAATATCCTGACATAATAACTGAAAATATTAGGTTTGATACCATGAAATTAGCCCCAACCGATAACCACATGCACCATCTAAAGAATACAAAACAATAGCATGCGGGCAGACGGAGATATTGAACTAAGGCATTTACATCTTTACTAAATTCCAGACGTCTGATTCGATGCAAACGGCCATCTGCAATGCTAACAAACTCAAGTACAAACCTTACATAAGACAAATCCTGTTTATATTTTACTTTTCTTTTTCTTATAAGTATAGTCTACATTATACATAAAATAAACCAACTGTGTCTGGTACCGAAAGTGTTATTCTTTCTTTATTTTTTCGGAGACTTTAATTTGAACCTCGATCTGAAATGTGGCTCCATGTGGCGTTTGTATATCCAGAACTATACTTAAACCTTAGTAGTACTTAACCTATACTTAACCTTTTATACTTAACCATAATAAAAGGTTTACATAACAAAAAAGTTTTGTTTTAATATACTTACAAAAATAAAATTGTAAAATTGTTTCTAGTTGCTATATGATGCCTTACGTCACTATTTTAGTTAAATCCAACACATGATCCAACATTTTGAATTTAAGTAAATATGCCATGTAGAATTTTTATAAGTATTTCATGAAACAAGTAGGTAGAACAAATTTCTTAAAACAAAATAAAAACGATAGATTCAAGTGTTAGAACGAAGCCTTTGTTCACTTTTCCATCTTTGGAGCAAATCTTAAACTTGCAGGCCACTCTCCTTTTGCTCAGTTTCGTTTTTACTACTTTGTTCGTTTTCCTCTTCCCGGTAGAACGTTTATCTAACCCTTCGAGAGTTTATAGGTCATTACTTCCCCTTCTTCTTGCACTAGTTCCTTCACTTTTTCTTTTTTTAGTTCATTAATTTCCTCATATGAACTCCTTATTATTTTTCATATTATTATTTATTTATATTCAACAGCACTATTATAGATTTTGCGGGAAGGAGTAAAAATTTATAGCAGTAAATTATTAAGGGATGGAAATGATAAAAAAATTGTTGTCTAAAAAGAACCCTGTTATAAATAAAACATTGTATTCCATTAATTCCTTTTGTCTTGCCGTTTAAAATATCAAGAGCTTGTGTTAAAATGTTACTTTACTGGTGAAAAGTATTTTATGAGCTAAACTGGTTTGTATAGGTGTGATAGAACCTTTCGAAAAAAATAGGGTGATTTTCTGTTGTAGGAAAATAATAGTATAAATGCTAATGCTTGTTTTATAAGTGAAATAATAATACCAAGTTAAGATTAAACACGCTCCTTAAAATACTTAACAGGAAAGGAGAGAATTTCGATTATTATGTTGCATGGGAAATGGGCAGTTTAAAGGTGTTTGTGAGAAAAATATAAACTGTTGAAAGTTAATAAAGGATGTATGAAAACTTCATAAGATTATACATGCTGCAGGGCCACTAGATTTGATAATATTTCATTTATCCCATAAAACTATGGAGAGAAACTGGAAAAGTGTCAAAATTAGTGAAATAACAAAAAATAATGCTAAGTGTTTTTTTTAAAGTAAACATTGTACTGCATGAGTCTTAATAGTTTGAGATATTTGGTTACACTATTTTGAAAGAAGAAAAGATAAAAAAAGACAGAGAAGTAGAAATAGATAAGGGAAAGAGTAAGAATCTAGGAGAGTATAGTGGATAGGTGGAAAGGATAGGAATGTAAAAACGAAACAGAAAATAGACATACACTACGTTCCAGATATCAGATGAAGAAATATAGGGAAATAAGATATTGCTCTCCTATACGTATACAATTTTTGAGTTGTAAACGGAGGGCTTTGAGGAAAAATCTCAGAATATATAGTTTGACTGATAATAAATGATCCTAGCACTGGGTCAAAGCATAGACGATCGAAAAAGGATATATTATAAAAACAAAGGAAAACAAGAGTTGTGTATTGGTAATAAGAGAGAGAGAGAGAATTGATATTTTTTAATTATCAAGAATTGAAAATGGTCTCAAAAGTTTACAATAATTTAAAATATGAACTTCGAAAAGTCAAGATACTTTTTTCAAAAATATCAGTCACTTATAAGTAATAATTATCAGCCTTTGGCCATGATTATATACTGGAAAATAGTTTCAGTATGAGGAAAATTTAAATAATAACCAGAAGAAGAAAAACTGGGAGAAACAAAAATATAGTGAAAGGAAAGTGACCTGCCATATAAGTCTAAGATATGTCCCGAGAGTGGAGGAGGGATCTCAAGGGCTTCGTTTCCAACTCTGTATCCATGTTTTTTACTTGTCTTCGGGATGTTTATTCTGTCAGTTTTATGTATTATTTATTTACATTCAATGTTGAAAATATTGGATCAGAATATGAAATACACACAAGGGTTTGCAACTGAGTATACAATACAGTAGTGTGTTGGATCAATATGAGGTTGGTTAGTAATTCACTAAGACGCTCTATGACTTCCAATTACTTGATTGCCTTTTCTGTATTGTTGAAGGGATGACTAGTCTGAAACACTGAGTTTAGAATTATCTGGTTTAAACTGTTAAAAATAATCAATTTTATATGCAGTAATGAACAGCTTTTCAAGAAAAATCTAGTCTATAATATTTGTACTCATTCAGTTAGATACTAAAACCCTACCACGAGAGAGCTCTTTGTGTTGTGGAAAGGTTTAAAATTGTCTCGTCTATTCTACTTGAGGCAAATAATTACATTCAGTTTACCTTGGAAATAAAGCTATTTTTTTTTTAAACCTAGGTGTTATATTAATGTTGTATTGTTCCTAAATTTTATGATTGTGTATGGAGATTATCATAATACAACAATTCATTTGTACTTTTTGGAATAATACATGAAAGGGGTCTGTTTTAATTGTCTCCTATAACCAAAAGGCACTGAAAAAATTAGATTTATAAGAGTCTCAGGTATTTGGACTCATCAGTTACACTTGGATATGTTCATGCATATGAGATAAAAAAAAAACTATAACAATTAAGAGAACTATATTCTAAAAATTATGTCTTACAGAAAATGTTTAGACATTTTGCAGTAAGATAGGAATAAGTTGAAAATAATTGTACGCTATATTAATTCATACTAAACTATTAGTAATAGTTGAAAACTGATATCTCAAACAGTTAGGTAGAGAAATTATGGTTTAGATTTAAATGTATTAATATTATTTGGAATAAAACACCAGATATCTCTTTCCTAGTGGTGAGATATCAAATAAATGAATTTAATTGATATATTAATATACTCGCTTATTAGAGTCTAGAGTCATATTTAATTATTTAATTTTCAATCAACCTTTCGGTGCTGGCCCCGCGCTGCTGATGGCGGAGGCACTCGCATTTTGGGTGGTCCCCCCCCGGAGTGTGATCAAAGAATAAAAACAAGTGTCGTGTGTTTTTTTTTTCAATAAAATGAGTTATTGGTTTTGTTTGTAATGTTTGTTTTTGTGAATTGTTGGGTTTGGAGAAATTTCTTAGTTAGTAACCAATTGTCTTTAATCATTATAATCATTACCGTGAATGAAAACATTAGCGTTAGTTGGGCCATAGTGTTCTGTCACTCAAATCTACATCGATGTTATAAACGTTTCTAAGTTCATTGTTTTTTTACATCAATAAGAGTATTTTTACATCCATAAAGTTTTAAAAAAATAAAATTATATAAAAATATTTTTCTGCGCTTTAAAAGGACCACGCTTTACTTGTTGTCTGGATTTCATATATTCCTTAGAGAAAAGACCACTGTGCCTGTTCATATGTTTATTACCTTATAAAGGATATTTCAAATGTGATTTCTTTTTAAAACATTTACTTTTTAACAATGCTTTTCTTCCTTTATGATAGTGTTTATGATGAAGGTCTATATTAGGTGGGGGCCGTATGGTATTTTTCAAAGGGATTTAGAAATAGTATATATCAAATTAAATTTCAATGTGTTTGTGTGATCAGTGGTTAAAGTTACATTTTTATCAGACCTAAAGAGCCCATTTATTTTAGTTAACCAATTGTAATTCATTATAATCATCGTAATGAAAATTAGCGTTGGGGCATAGTGTTGTTTCTGTTACTCAACTACATCGTTTTATAACGTTCTAGTTTATTGAAAAAAAATTTAAGCATTGGGGGGGCATATAACGAAATCTGACCTACAACAAACTTAATTAACGCAATGTATGCTATCTGAATGAAATTTTAAAAATCTGACTGAATTGTGTTAAAATTTTTTAACTACTATATTTAAAAAAGACAGTACAGTGCAGTTTTGCAAAGCAATATAATCTATAATTTGCACCTTCATGTATTAGTCTCTGAAATTTACACCAGAGCCTTCATATTGTACAATGAAACCAAAAAACATGTCACGTGGAAATCGAGGGGTTTCTATTAAAAATCGCTTAACGCACATTCTTACAATTCAATCTTCTATTTTAAATTAACTTTATTTCCATTTGTAATTTAAAACAAATAGTAAAACAAAACACTGCATTCTAATAATGCTGTTATGTGATACATAGATTGCTTTAAAACATACTTTCATTGGAAGTATATTCACCTATGTATGTTACGTATAATCACCAATACAGCATATTTTAAAGTTTATAAATGTGCCTCCGTTTTGTGGCTAGCCAAGAAGACTAGTAAAGAGAGTAACGTCTTTATGTAAGTTTAACCGATAATTACAAATTCAGGTTGGAGGAACAATTGTACAAACTAATTTTAACTGTCAAATTACGCAAACGTTTACCCGTAAGCATTTTTTTTTTTTTAAGTTTTTTTTGACACAATATAATTACCTAACATAATCACATCAATATAATAGTTCAATTCTAGGCGGCCCGTGAAAGTTTTAAATAGTTGTTGGATATAGTAACATTGCACTAGGAAATTTGGAAAATTTTAATAAAGCAACATATAAAACCTTCATATCTGAGTTTAAAAACCTCGTATGAAAGAGATATATGTAAATATAGGTTTGATGATTTCCAGGGATTTGCAAATACAACGTAAATCGATGAATCATAAATTTTCACTATATATGATAATTTACTACCGAAACTTGTTTGTGATTCTGAAATCAGCATTTCTTTTCCCTGGGTAGGTCTGAACATATTTGGGTAACTTAATGTTGCAATACGTGAACAGGTTAGACAGACTTGTTGAGTGCGGTTCTATTTACTATTTTAAGAATTTATAAAAAGGAGGAGTCTGCCATTCTTACAGAACGCCAAAAGTATGAATTTTGATGTCGGCAAGGGTCTAGTAGACCTTTTCGGTTCTGGAATTTTCCAACCTAAAGAGGTCAGTACCCGATGGTCATGCCAGGTACCGGGCGACCTTCTTGGAAGTATAGTTTGCCCGCTATCCCAGAGGATTACAAGGCGACATTTACACCGAGATGCGCGCGCACCGTGATTAGGGCTAGCCCACCCTACCTACACCTGACTGTGATGACTCACATAGTTGAGCTTAACTCGGCAACATTGATATTGTTATATTTTGTTATGTTTATTGTTGGTTAAATATTTCTTAAAACTATGAAATCTGCATTTTATTTCTTGCAAAACCGAGTCCAAACACAAAATAACTAAATATTTTTTTTAATCGTATCTTAAAATAAAACTGTCAATGATTACTGTATTTAGAAATAAAACAGGAAATGTCGAAGACATTTCGAGTTTGCTCTCTATTATAATCAACAAATCATTAAAAACATTCTCACTGTAATTGTTGCCTACATTTAGTCGAGATTATCCACAAATTAGTTTTTGCTATGTTTTAAAAAAACACTAAAACAGATGTTTAAAGAGCGAACATAGAGGGGAACGATAAAAAACATTCTTTTTTATGGTCAAAAATAAGTAATTCTAGTTATTTGTGTGTTTTCAAATTTCATTTGGTTTTTATATTATGTATTTTAAAAAAACCCTTGCGTTTAATGGAAGTTAAGAATTTTCAAAGATTTTAAGCTACATTTTCGTCATACATTTAAATATGAAATTAACATACATTTCTTTATGGATTTCAGTATTGTTCATACTTATACATAGGAACAAAAAAGGGGGGGGTTTTTTTTTTTTTACATAGTAGGTTTGGGTTTTTAAAAATATAAATTTCAAAATATACCCAATAAGTGAGAGTAGTGGGTTCAATAAGTGGATCAAGTATGTTTTGCTAATCAATGTTTATTTTAAAAATATAAAAACAATTTGTATCATAAACTTATTTATATATTGATAAAATATTGTTTTCGTTTAGTAGTACCTAGAGTCAATATAATTTTCTTTTAAGTTCAAATTGATCTTTAAATAGTCCAACTCTACAGGGGGAAAATAATAATTGAAGTAATTTCAATAATTTGAACTATTACTGATACAAAACAAAAAAAACCATACAATAAGAAATATTATTTAATGACATTTGAAGATTCATTATAATTTTTAAAAATTCTTCATAAAATTCTCTATCATAAACTATTGTAAATAACCCGGGGAGAAATAGATACCTATTACTTACAACTACAACAAACATAGATGTTTAAAAACTGTAAAAAGGGTATTCTTTAATAACTTTTACAATGATAGTATAGTTAAGATTGAAATTAATAAAAAATTTGCCTTTAGAGGCAGTCTGGGGCAACTTTTATAGTGTTCCTTATGAGAAGTACCAGTACAATTTCAGACCCAAATGTGTTAAAGATGTCGTATCTAATTTGAATTACCTAACTATCGTTAATGCGCAAAACCGCTCATATAAGGCAGAAATATAGATAGAGGAAATGTAACTAATGTTATTCTTCCCCAAAAATAACTTTCTATGTTTTTTGTAGTTGCCTGATAGACAGGATTTTAACTTATTACAATAATCTTGTTAATCATTTTTCACCCCCTCTCATACAGCTGACTCTCTCCGACATTGGGGAAACTTTATAGTAAATTTTTTTTCCTCAGCCACAGTAATACCAATTTAGTGTGTCAAGTTATATGTATTATAATTTATTAATATATAAATGAAGGGCCTATATAACTTTTAAAGGATGCTAATTTAAAATGGGAAATTATTGCTAGTTAGGTACTATTTTATTAATGTACACGTTCTAGCCATCGTAAATATTAAAATCAGATTTATGTATCCATTCAACATATGTAGCTTTCTTGACTTAAATTGATTGCTGATGAATTCGGTAGGTAAAGAAAAAAAGTAATTGCTATATTTGCAAGATATAAAATAAATAATGTGTTAAGCGCTCTAATATTGAATTTAATCCCCCAAAATAATAAAGTTATTGATGTAAATGTTTCGTATTATAACAGGCACAAATTAAATCGGCAAATACACCTTTATTTATATGTTTTTTTGACCCAATTAAATTTTTTTACGTAAGTAACTTAAAAATTCTGGGTATTGTCATAGGGATTTTATATAGTTATTTTAGGCAAATCTAATTACTAATCTTATTCTACTGCTCTGTATTTCCTGGAACCCCCCTGATAATATGTAACGTTAACCTCCACTCCAGGCTATCCCCCACTACATAATTGCCCCGCCCCCACTCTATTACACCCCACCATCGGCAGCGAGACCTCAGAGACCACGCCGAACCCTTTGGTCAGTCTCTCTTGAGGGAGTGATACTGTGTTGTCGTACGAGTTTTAAACAGCGAAGACCATGCGGTCACCAACAACTTGATTCAGGCGGGCAAACGCTTCAAAATTTAGAAAGTTGCGGAGGTGAGTAAAATTTTTATTAATATAGAATGAGGGTTGTTACAGTAAGTTTTATAAATTTCTATATTCAATAAACATGGCGTGGTAATAATATAACTTTTTTATATGTTAGTGAATAGTAAATGATTAAAATCAAGTAATACTAACAAAAATAAAAGTGAAATAATTTAAAAACTCCGGCGTGGAAATATATAAGTTTTTTATATCGCTGTAAATATATTGTTCTTGATGTTCGAAAAGTATTAACTAGTAAGTAATAATACGCTTTATTTTACTTTCTTGTCTTGTTAGAAAATAATAAACTTACGGTTGTTATTATGTTTTATATCAATTTTCTATCAGATTGAAATGTTGATTGTTATTAGATTGTTTAATGTAACCCCTTAGTTAAACAAAAATTATGATATCTATCGAACATTTTACTGCGTTATAAAAAGATAACGGTTTTATACTCATTATTATAGTTGTTTTCACGTATGATGTTACTCTTTAAGAACGGACATATGTATATATTAAATTTTATTTCTTATATAATATAAAGATAGAAAGATATTATAAAAGTTATTTTTTAAATGAAAAATTTAATTTTTTGTTTTTGAATAGATAAAATTAGCACTTTTACTTGATTTCTAGTGAATACAGTTAAATAGATAAATGTGCGAGAAAGTTTGATCAGGACTTGATGTTAAAATTACAGATAAAAAAAAAATTTTTAATTCAACAGATGTTTTAAATTTTTTTTGTTTTGAAAACTTGACGTTCACATGTAACAAATAAAAAAGAATAATAAACTAAAATATTATTATGAACGAAAAATTGTCTGTGACATGAATAATAATAAACACTGTGCTGTTTTAGTGTTTGAAGTATAAATAATAATATTTCAGATGAAGTAATAATTTTTAATATTACGCTTTGAATTTTAAAAATTAGCGGCTTTTAAAATAATGAAGTGTTAAATTTTGTCTTTGAAAATATTTAAAGGTAAATAATGGGTCACATAAAATAATTAGTGTTGAAATATTATTATAAACAAACATTATTATGATCATAGAAACAGTAACCAAAAGTCCGGGAAAAAATAAAAAATTCCAGTTATGGATAAAATAATTAGTACTTTAAGTTTTTCAACAAATAAACACATATATGAGTCATTTTTTAACTTTAGATCCTAAATGTAGTTGATAAACAATTTGTTAACTGTTTATTCTCCACGTTTGACTGGATCAGCCTCTTCTGTCAGTGTAGTTAGAAGATTGGCGGTGAGCCGTTGGGGGAATCTGAGAAGGCAGGTTCGCATGAAACCTGACATTTTCCCCAAATCCTGTTGTTCTGGCGAACGTTACCCTTGATGATTTATTACTCCCGACGAACACTACGACTTGGGTAAGAATTAATAGTTATTAATTATATTGTTATTATTATTTTTTACTACTTTATATATAAAAAAAAATTAATATTCTCTACTGTTAACATTCATTCCTATGTTGTGATATATATATAAGTTACAATTAATCAATACTTTATTGTCACAAATGGAATATCAGGAATATCTTTTTAAATTTCCCATGTGCTTGAGTTAAATGAAAACATGGTATTTTTTATTATACATGTGTAGCAAAATTAAGTAATATTTATTAGTTTACCGTGAGTTATTGCCATTACAGGGGGGCCCGAGACGAAGATGTTGGAGCAGCCGCTGCCGCTGCAGAGGATTGGGAAGACATTCCTACTTCCAGAGAGTGGGTTTCAGGATGTGGTGGAGACTGAAAAGTCGCCTTCGTTCTTCCAAGAGCTGGGAGAAATACGCCTGAAGCCCGCAAGATTTTGTTCAAGGAACATCCATTTCAAGGTAGGTAAAATCAATGCTACACACCTAACTCCCATACAAGTTGTCAACAACTTTGAACGAACCTAATTTTACATATACCTGTTTTTAAAAAAACTAACGTTTTGATTCTTAAAAATATTTAAAATTGCGTACTATATACTACACTTTGAAAATAAAGCATGTATATTTATATATAATTACCGTTAAGGGAACACAACTTTAATATGAGAATGATGAATGAGTGAATTGTCATCAAGGACAAGAACAATTTACCATCTTAAAAGTTTTTTTTCCCCTATCATTAATTCTTGTTTATATACAAGTAAATCCTATTTTTAATAATTAACCTACCGTAGTTTTTCATTGTTATGCGGAAACCTATCCCCCTTCATACCAATATGTAAATAGTAGATGTTCAAAGTAAAAAGATTTTAATTAAAAGAAATTTTCTTCACCTCGTCCACCATGCTTTGCGGCCAAAACGTTCTAGCTCTGAGGGGCCTGTCGGGCGAAGCCTTTTTCTGACTCGGTTGGCTTGCTCATTTCATAACGGCAACATCAGAATGGTTATTTCAATCTGCATTGGTCGACCTGTAAAATATGCAACACAATATGTAAACGGGTTTTTTACGTAATAAAGATATTCGGTGATTATGTTATCCACTAATTTTTAAAGGCAGTGTGGAATTTAATAACAATGCAAACAAAGGGGATTTGACACGAGAAAAGGATTGCGTTAGACACATATCTTCATGCCAACGTAATTTTTTAAACCCAAAATTATCCAACGGTTTTTTATGGGACGATAACTTATTTTGGGCCCTTTAAGCCTTTTGTTCAAATTTAAATAATATGTTTTCATTGTGTTACAAAAGTGAAACTTTTTAAAACAAATTTAAAAAAGAGAAAGAGATATCACCAATCCGAGGAAAATGTATAGCGTTTCTTGTCTAATACAAAAATAACAATACCCCACGGTAGTAAAAATGGTTTATAAATGGTTTTTCTTTGATTCTCCCCATTATAGCATGAAACTTTAATGTTATAACATACTGTATTCAGCCATCTAAAGGGGGAAACGCTGTTTGTACTGTTTATAGCTTTGACTGCATCTGGGGCTTATCAGTGAAATACGAAGTTCGCTGAACCCATGGAGCGACCAGACTTGTCATAATTAACCGTTTGCACTGTGTAGAGGACCAGATTCTGAGATAGAGTTTTCTGGAAATAAGGGATTAACTATTAAAACTACGAACAATAATATAAAAAATTATGTGCATGTTGTTCTTGTGAGCCCACCTATAAAACAGTAATAAAATAATTGAGAGGGTTTAATAAGAAGTATTATTAACTTTATGAACCAACAAATGTATTTTAATTTACATAAAGCTGTAATTTAAAAAATTACTTTTAAAGAATAAAGAAAGGGGGAAACTCAAATGTCTTGTTTCTGGTGTTAAAAAGCTCTTATTGTACTTTTACTAGCCTTGGTATAATGTAATTTGACGTATTATTAGTATAAATATAGTATGAATATGAATGTATAGGCATATAATGTAATAAGTTTGGGGCCTAATATAACATACTAATCTAACATATTCGCCTTTCAATTTCAAATTTGGTTTTTTAAAGTTGCAAAAAAATAGTATAAACATAATATTCTTTTGTTTTGGACCAGCTTATCTAATTCGTTTACAGCATTTAGCAGAGTAAAATTTACACACACAAACGGATTTAAAAACCAATTGTATTCGGATATGATAAATATAAAACTTTTTTTACTGCTTGTCTGAATTTGTTTCTCCATTGTCCAGGTTTGATACGTCTGTGTTGCACGGACCTCCTGTCATGCTTAGACCTCCTGCTTTCCCCCTGCTGTTTTAGAGAGTCCGGGCAAATTATAAAGTCTTTGCTTTGCCAAACGGCTGTTGCTATCGTCAGGAGGCTGAAGTAAATACACGAATAAATACCGTGAATTATTTAAAAAAATTTCCATGTTTGAAAAGCATTATAAGCACTAAAATTTTAAATAGACTCAAAGTTAAAAACTAATTTAATGGATATACCTCAACTATAGTATCCCATTCTTGAAAACCTTTGAAATATTCTTTGTATGGTATACAGGTAAATTTTTACAGGTTATAAATATATTACTTTAATCAAAATTTGTGGTAAATGGCAATAGCCTAATTTAATTTTTTCCAATATACATTGAATCGCGAAGAGTACCTGCTCCGCGGGACCTCGAACCGGATTCTCTCAACTTTTCAGGGTGAAGTGAATGTGCTACCTTTACACAACAGAGCCTTTACCATTTTCGATTCAATTATTTTGTTTTTATTTGCCAATACGCTATTTCTGCTCAGACTGAGAAAAACTAGGAATATCTACGCCTATAGCAGAACTGTTATGTTAGCTAAAACCCCATGTTTAGTTTAGGCTAATAATATCATTATAATACGTAGAGATAATAGTTTAAAATTATTTAGATAATTTAAACTTTCATTAAAGGCCTAACAATAGGGTTAAAACATAATAATAAAAAACAAATTTTAGTCAAAACCGAACTAAACATATTTTGCTTATTAATCGTAGCCCTATCTATTTTTATTACGACTCGCCATGACTTCAAAATATTTTATTTTCTATATTTAAAAAGCCTATAATTTTATCACAACTTTTAAAGGTTTCTTAAAAACGTTTTAAAATTTTCTTTATTGATGACGTTGATAAACATTTTTAAATAGGAAGGTAGTCTAGTAATTCTTTCTACATAAGTCTGTTACATACAAAGTGTACTTACTTGAGAAAATTTTGGGAATTCTCGCTGCTGAAACTAAATCTACCTCTCTTGGCTTCTCATGGGTCCTCCACACCACTGCTTTGTTTTCTTAAATTCCTCGATCCTGGTTAATTATGTCGTCCAAAAACTCCATTTCTAATCATATTCATCACAAGATATATAAACATTATTCTGATAACAATACAAATAAAGCTTGAACAGTATTCTAATAGTCTAACGCCCAAAAAACAAATCAAATCTTAAAGGCAGCCAACAACGAGCTATCAGCAACAAAGAACTTACTCAGACGGAGTTCCAAGCAACGGATGAAGGAAATGGAGTTGAGTGGCGGAACTAGAAGACAAAGATGGCGCGAGCCCATCCACTGCCGTGACGTCACGCATCGAAAAAAAACAGTTTTCCCCCTCCACCCGTGCACGTAGAGATCTGTGGTGGTTGGACCATTGTATTGTATCGGTAATTTTGTGTTTTATGAGTGTGTAGATTATTATAGCATATAAAACTAATTATTCTACTACATAAAATTTTATTAATGTGTTAATGTAGTGGTCATATTATTTATTCCTACTTGATAGGCAATTTTTTTTTGTACTCATGATAAATTTTAAAGAAAACTGGGGAAAACCGGTAAGTATATACTGGTTGATTGGGGTAAAAAATATATCAGAATATAAAATTATTTATTCCTCATTTGATCTAGTTTAATAAATGGTAATTTTAATTCGTTTAAAAAAATCACAAAATAGTACATATTATTTTTAAATTTTATCTATGATTTGATATAAGATATATGATATATATAATTTAAAATAATAAAATATATAATAATTTTCAATATTACAAATACAGAATATTTCTTGGTAAAAATGGTAAATTAATATTGGTGGTAGTGTTGCCTTACGTTACATATGCACACATTGTTTATCAAAGTGTACGTGTTTAACGAAATATAATTTCAATATTGCCAATTTTCCATAGATCCATTACAGTCCCATTCGCTAAAATTTTCGTGATGGTTTTAATAATAATATTAAAGCGTCAGAATACTATTAAAAAATATGAACGTATGTAGTGTTGTCGAAAACCGATTGTATTATACAATTATTTTAAGACCCTTGCTTAACATAAAAGATGTATTCATATTAAAAAAATTACTTCTTCGGGATACCACCTACTGGTGTTTACTGCTTCACTAAGCTAACATATTTATTTAAATTGAAATATCCTGGTTAATGTTATTAATTACTCAGTAAAAAACTATTGTTTTAATAGCTGCATTGCTATCTAATATTAAAAACTATTATTAAATTGTTTAAAATATTAGTTGTACAAATGTAAGTTTGGTGATTTTATTATTTATAATTTCTTTAAAATATATGATGAGCGTTAAATTTATTCAGATAACAAAATTTTTTAAAATTCAAGAAAAATTTTATATTTTTAAAATTACGTTATGGCAAGATAAATAAGTACGCAATGTCAGTCAATCAGTAATGTGGATATTCAACAACAAACAGACGTTACTTTTTAAAACTTTTATAAACCTTGTATAAATGTTCTTATCACAAACTGCCGTTTTAGGAGGGATAGAATCTAGAAATATCTGGAATTTGGTTAGCAGAGTCTTTCATAAAAAATTTGTTGCTGTGATTCTTGAAGCAGTAAAACATCGATAAATGTATCAAGAAACGAATTGATTAATTGACTAATTTTTTCCGGGGAAAACACAAAGTAGTACGTCCCAAAATTGTCATGCTCTTCTGTAATCACATTGAAAAATAATACAGCCTAAATACTTTCTAAAATGCCTAAAAATGTGTTTTGCATTTATTTAGCAGTTGCTATAACCCTTTTCAGACAAAACTGTCTCTCGTTACTTAGCTCTTAATCGTATTATATAATACCAATTTAAGTTAAAAAAATAGTTTGTGTAGGTGAACATACTCTGAAATTTAGGACATTGACATCTGTCAATAAAATTTTCCCATCCAGATTATCTGTCTAACTTTGTACCCAAAAAAGTACCACACACACTTGATGGTTATATACAGTCCCGTTATGATTCCAGGAAGGGTGCGGCGCGGTAACCAAATTGAGAAAACAATTACTCACCCCGAGGTGCCGCTACCGTTTTGTCTGGTTTTTGGCGACTAACTACAGTCCGAGATTAGGTTTGCCAGGTAGTAGGAAAATGGAGTGTTTAATTTTAACCAAACTTTGGAGTTGAGGGCGTTTTGTGGGGTTTTAACCGTTGGAAAGTTACGAGAAAAAGTCACTGAAAACCCTTTTCTCTGTCGGAAAAAATTTAATTTTCACTTGCGATTGTTATGGGGCCTCAGATTTGAGTTTCGAGGCTCTGGTTTAGTCGGTTTTTTGAAAGAAGCATGGAAGGGGAAAGTCTGCACTGGTCAGCATCGTGATTTTTTTTAGTTTTTAAATAAATATAATACTCCTATCTTAAGTTCAGGATTTTTAAGTTTTTTTAGGGAGGGTTTTAAAATTTGCTCAGGGAAGTTAATGTAGTCATGCCAAGGGGAAATTTTCCAGGGGGGAATAAGAAATCAGGGGGGTTTAATTTCCTCAGGAGGGTTATCTAGTTCTTGGAAGGAAATTCCCATTGGGGGGGGTTAGTGTTTATCAGGGGGACTTAATAAATTGGAACTTTCTTGTAGTACAATTTAAAATTGAAGTAGGATTCTGCTGTCGGGTTTGGATCTACGGACTCTGGTTTTAGGCAGTAAATAGCTTGGGAGGAAAATACTGCACTGGACAGCTATGGTGAATTGTTAAGTGTAAACAAAATAAAAACTACCTTTATCAAGATTATTAAGTTGATAGGGGGTTTTAAATTTAAATCAGGGAATTTTTCTACCATGAAATTCGCGGTGATGGGGCTGTAGGTTCAGTCTCCGACTAACGATTTTTTCTCAAATTCAAGCTAGCTCTAACGGTTTCTCCCGCTATCGGGCTTCAAAGAAATGCCGTCATAGATTACCCATAAAACCATTATATAAACTCGATTGCTCACATTTATCCAAATTCCATGGAGTGAGACAATGCTACATAATACAACTTGATGTTCATTGGGTGAAATTAAGCACTTGTATAGTTATGTTCTTTTTTCAAGATTTTGTTAGATGACAGGCTTTTCCACCCCCTGTATGGTTTTTCCTGATGTTCAACCATAAAACTAAATTACTATTTAAATTTTTTAAATTTAACTTTTATCTTAACAAAATAAAATAACCATTTACTTTTTCCAAATAACATTAAAAAAGTATATGTTGAGTCCATACAGTCTTAAAAATGTATTTTGAACCAAGCATGAGTAAAGAAATTAAATCATATTTGTTCTCGTAACAGCCCAAGGGGTTGTACAAACGTATTTATGTTACTTGTCAAGATGTTTAGAATTATTTTATTTAAGGTATGTAAATTTTCATTTATTACTCTCTAATGCGTTATTAAATGGATACCATTAATTTAATTTCATTAAAATTTTCTTATATCTTATATACTATACTTATTAAAATTCGTAATATCTTAATATAGAACCATATTTTTAATACAAATTTTGATTTTAAGATGTCAATTATATTTGTCCAAAATTAAGTACCACGTTCTTTAGATTGGATAATACAATGAGAATTAATAATAAAAGTTTCATATTTAAAAATAAATTTGTACGTTTGAAAAACTATTTTAAGAACAAGCAGTAATAAATTTTCAAATTTCAAAAATACCTGATATTATTTAAATTTGGAAACTGCTCACCCCTTATATAAAAATACCAAACAAGGTAAAAGTACAACACAGTTTAGATAAAACCTTTTTTTTATTATTTAAGTTTTTCTAAATATGAGACTCTATTTTAATCTATTAACAAACAAATTGTGAAATTACTAGGATTTATACAATACTTTTTTTGTTCAAAACAGTAAATAAAACAATATGGATTTGAAACAAATAAAATTATTCTATGTACATATCCACATGTTTTAGTTGGAGTTATACACGCGATGAAATTTCGTATTTTTAACATGTTAGCTGAGCGTTCGTATATATAAAATGAAATATGTACAAGCATAACAATGTATAATAAATCTTTGAACTGTCTAAGAGTTTTTACTATAATAAACAAACGATAATGTACAATTACAAACACACATAAAAAGCATTTAGCGAACTTCAAGAACAAAACCCGTATTCCTATAAAGGAAACAATACATGGACTAAACAAATAAATAAAAAAAAACTACACGTTGTCTAGTCAAGATAATTTTCTGTAAATAAAAAATTTCCATTAAAGGACTACTTCATTTCGGGTTCAAATTGTAGTTTAAACAAAATTTATTTGTTATTGAACTTTTAATATCACACACAAAAGTATTTTCGGTTTTTTTTAAAAGTAACAGTTTTTTATAATTATTTTAAAAAACGTTAATATCAATTTTTCCGTATCAACAAAAACATCGTAACAATCTAAAATAAATAATAATGGCCACAACATTTTTTAGTAGTTAATGTGTAAATTAACATATTGTTTATAAGTTATAAAGCTAATTAAAAAAATGACTATAATAATTAAATCTTTTTAACCCATTAATAATAGAAATAAATTATTGGCAATAAAAAGTAATTTTAAATATTTCATTAAGAAAACCCAAAGTTCGAACAACAGCAATCTGTTAAAAACTGTTTATCATATTTTTTCTACAAGGTTTTTTAAAAAAAATAGTCTAGACAATTATAAATTTATTTAACAAGTGTATATTACATAAAAAATATACTTTTAGACGCTAAATTAAAAAAATTTCGGAAATGATATTTAAACCATAAGCAAAAACGGGATTTTTAATTTGAATGATTGCCAATTTTTTCAATCCACCGATGTAGAGTAAATTCAACAAATTTAAAGAAAAAGCTAACAAATTGAGTTATTTATTGACATGTGTTGTCAAAAGTAATATATAAACCCCTATTTGGATGTTAAACTACAAATATGTCGACTAAATTGGTAAAACATCATAAATTGTACATGTTTGTAAACAAAATAGACTTCTTTACGTTAGTTACATTACTTTCTTCGCTGATGTACGCATCTAATTCCGCATCTAACTCTGCTGCAGTTGGGGTTTTATTTTTTGTTCCTGTCCATCACCCCTTTCGTCGCCATGACCACCCCTTTTGAAACCTGCCAGGGAAAAAATAAAAATTGACGAACTTCTATTGATGTAATTCGCATTAACTTCATAAGTTATTTTTTATTTAAGGGAACACAACTTTAATATGAGAATGATGAAATGAGTGAATTTGTCATCAAGGACAAGACAAATTTACATCTTAAAAATTTTTTTTCCCAAACATTAAAAACTTTTATATACAAATAAATCCTATTTTTATAATTACCTACCCAGTTTTATTAGTTATGGGAAAACCTTCCCCTTCTACCAAAAATGAATATAGATGTTCAAAGTAAAAAGATTTTAATTAAAAAATTTTCTCACCCGTCCCACCATCTTTGCGGGCCCAAAAGTCTACATAGGCTGCGGGGGAAAACCTTTTTGACTCGGTTTGGTTGCTCCCCATAACGGGAACATCAGACGTGGTTATTTCAATCTCAGGGGGCACCTGAAATATGCAACACAATTGTAAAAGGGTTTATAACGTAATAAAGATATTTGGGGGATTTTTTTATCCCCTACTTTAAGGCAGTGTGAAAAATAACATGCAAACAGGGTTTGACACGAAAGGATTCGTTAGACACATATCTTCAGCAGTAATTACCAAATTTCAAGTTTTTTGGGCGATAAAATTTTTGGCCTTAAGCCTTTTTGTTCAAATTAAATTTAAATTTATTCATTGTTACAAGTGAACTTTAAACAAATTAAAAAAAGAAAGAGGATATAAATCCCAGAAAAGTAAGCTTTCTTGTATACAACGGTAAATAAATGTTTTAAAAGGTTTTTCTTTTATTCCCTACCCCTTATAGCATGAAACTAACTGTTATACATCTTACTCACCATCTAAAGGAAAACGTGTTTATGTTTCATAGCTTTACTCATCTGCTTTTCATGAAATACGACTACGTGAACCCCCTGGAGGGGACCAACTTGTCATAATTAAAACCCTTGCACTTTATTTGGGGGACCGATTCTGAGAAGAGTTTTGGAAAAAGGTATAATATTTAAAACTACGAACAATAAAAAATATGTGATGTGTTTTGTGAATGACCTAAAAAGTAATAAAATTAAATTTAGAGGGTTTAAAAATTTTTAAAATTTATAACACAAATTTTTTAATTTACATAAATGTAATTTAAAAATTTTTTTTACAAGAAAAGAAGAAAAATCAAATGTTGGGGTAAAAAAGCTACTTATTGGACTTTTTTCTAAGCCTTGGAAATTAATTTGACGTATTTTATTTAAAGATATATGAAATATGAAGTTAGGGTATAAATGAATAATTGGGGGCCTATATAACAAAAAATTAAAATATTCCTTTTAAAAATTTTAAATTTTTTTTTAAAGTTGCAAAAAAAGTATTCAAACAATAATTTTCTTTTGTTTTGACCAGCTATATTTTTTCTTTACGCATTTGCAGAGTAAAATATTTCACACAACCCCTAATTTAAAAACAAATTGTATTCGGATATAAATATAAAATTTTTTTTCCTTGTCGATTTGTTTTCCATAGTCCCGGTTTGAGTCGATATGTTGCACCACCTCCTGCGCTTAGACCTTTTGCCCCCCCGCTGTTTGTAGAAGGGCCGCCCATTTACAGATCATGCTGCCCAAAGGGTTGCTATCGTCAGGGGGGCGAAAGTAAATCACGAATAAAACCCGGAAAAATTAAAAAAAAATTTTCCCTTTTTTGAAAAGCATCTATAAGCACAAAATTTAAGATAGACAAAATTAAACTATTTAATGGTATAACCTCAAAATATATAACCCCTTCTTTTTGAAAACCTTTAATATTCCTGTGTTGTAACAGGTAAATTTTCGGGATAAATATATATATATAAATTAACAAATTTGTGTAAATGGGAATGCAAAAATTAATTTTTTTTTTAATAAAATTGAATCGCAAGAGTACCTCTCCGCCGGGGCTCGAACCCCGGGTCCTCACTTTCAGGGGAATGTTACCATTACCCAAGAGCCTTTCATTTTACATTAATTAAATTTTTTATTTGGCCAATACCTATCTGTCGACTGAAAAAATAGGAAAATCTACGCCTATAGCCAACTGTATTGTGCTAAAACCACGTTTTATTTAGGCTAAAATATCTTTATAAAAAGTAGAGACAATAGTTTATGTTTATTTAATTTACTTTATTTAAAGTAAAAGTAAAAATAAAAAAAACAAATTTTGTCAACCGAACTAAAAAAAATTGTATTAACTAGCCCCACTATTTTTTTTTTTACGACTCGCCAGACTTTAAAATATTTTTTTTTTCTATTTTTAAGCCTAATATTTATCACCCTTGTCTTAAACGTTAAAATTTTCTTAATTGTTACGGATACATATATAAAAAGGAAGGTAGTCTATAATTCTTTTCTTTTAAAAATCTTTAATACAAAGTGACTTATTGAAATTGGGAGTTCCGTGTGAACAAAAAATACCTTCCCTTTCTTCTCAGGGTCCCCCACCACCCCTGGGTTGTTCTAATTCCCGCTCTGTTTTAATATGCGTCCAAACCCCTTTCTACTTACCATCACTTTAAAAAAACATATCCGATAACAAAACAAAACTTGAATATTCTAATATTTAACCAAAAAACAATCAAACTTTAAGGGGGCTAACAAAAGACCATTAGAAAAGAACTTTTGACAGTTCCAAGCCGTAGAAGAAAATGGGGGTTGAGTGGCGGGAACTAGAAGACAAGATGGCGCGCGCATCCCAGCCGTGAGTCACCTCGAGAAAAACCAGTTTTCCCCCTCCACCCGTGCAATAGAGATCTGTGGGGTGGACATTTCTATTGTATGGTTTTTTGTGTTATATATTTTTAATTTTAAGCAAATAAACTAATTAATTTCACATAATTTAAATGTGTTAATGTAGTGGGCATATTTTTTATTCCACTTTTTAGGCAATTTTTTTGATCATAAAAATTTAAGAAAACTGGGGACCTAAGTTTTAAAGGTTTTATATTGTAAAAAAATATAGAATATAAATCTATTTTTTCTCCATTTGATTAGTTTAATAAATGTAATTTAATTTGTTTAAAAAAACACAAATAGTACATATTATTTTAAAATTTTTTCTCTGTTTGATAAATATAATATAAAAAATAATAAAAATAAATTATTTCAATATACAAAACAGGGCTATTTTCGGTAGAAAAGGTTTTAAATAATATTGGTGGTAGTGTTGCCCTTTCTACCATTGCATGTTTATAAAAAAGTACGTGTTTTAAAGCAATAAATGTCAATTTTCCATTGGACCCTTACTCCCATTCGCTAAAATTCTGATGGTTAATATTTTTAAAAATTAAAACGGTAAATTAAAAAATTATAACAGTTGTCCGGTTTTTCTAACCCATTTATATACACATTATTAAGGCCCCTTGCTTTTTAAAATAAAAAGGGATTCATATTTAAAAAAACTTCTTTGGGCCACCACGGTCCTTTTAAAGCTTTACTACAGCAAAAAAAATCTTATTTATTGAAATTCCGTTAAGTTATTTAAATTTCTCAGTAAAACTATTGTTATAGCGCATAGCTATCCTAATAAATTAAACATTTTTATAATCTGTTTAAAATTTAGTTTTCAAATAGTAAGTTTTTTGGGGTTTTTTTTTTTTTATAAATTTTTTTTTAAAATAATGATGAGCGTTTTAAAATTTATTAATAAAAAAAATTTTAAATTCAAAGAAAAATTATATTTTTAACAATACTTTTTGGCAAATAATTAAGACGCAATGCCAGTCAATACGTAATGTGGATATCAACAACCAAACAGAGTTCTTTTTCTTTTAAAAATTGTAAAATGTTATTTCAAACGCCGTTTGAGGGATAAAACTAGAAATACTGGGAATTTGGTCTGGGGAGTCTTTTTTAAAAAATTTTTTCTGTGATTCTGAAGCGTAAAAATCGATAAAGATAAAAACGAATTGAAATTTATAATTTCCGGAAAACAAAGTAGTACGTCCAAATTGTCATGCTTTCTGTAATCAATTGAAAATAATACAGCCTAAATATTTCTAAAATGCCTAAAAATGGTTTTTACATTTTTTTAGCATTGCAAAAACTTTTAAGAAAAACTGTCTCTCGTTCATTAGTCTTTAAGTTTTTATAAAAAAACAATTTAAGTTAAAAATATTTTGTGTAGGGGACATACTCTGAAATTTAACAGACATTGGCAATAAATCCCTCCCGTTTTCGTCTAACTTTGTACCCCAAAGTACCACACCACTGAAAGGTTTTAAAATCCCCTTAGATTCCCGGAAGGGTGCGGCGCGGTAACCAAATGAGAACAAAACACCCAGGAAACCGCTACCGTTTTTTTCGGGTTTTTGGGGACAATACAGTCCAGATTAGGTTTTTCCAGGAAATAGAAAAGGAGTGTTTAATTTTTAAAAAAAACTTTTGGTTTGAGGGGTTTTGTGGGTTTAAAAGTTGGGGGTACGAGAAAAAAATCACTGAACCTTTCCGTCGGAAAAATTTAAATTTCCCCTTGCGATTTTGGGGCCTCAGATTTTGGTTTCGGCTTGGGTTTTGTCGGTAAAAAACATGGAAGGGAAAATCGCACTGGTCACATCGTGATTTTTTTTAGTATAAATAAATAATACCTACAAGTCGTATTTTTTTAAGTTTTTTTTGGAGGTTTATTTGTCAGGGTTAATGTAGTCAGCCAGGAAATTCACAGGGGGGTTAAGACATCAGGGGGGGTTTTAATTTTCCCCAGGGGTTATCTAGTCAGGGAAAGGAAATTCCCATGGGGGGTTTTTTTACCGGGGGTTAAAAATTTGGGAATTTTTGTATACAATTTAAAAATTTAAGTTGGTTCTGTGCGGGTTTGAACTACGACCTTGGTTTTGGGAGTAAATGCTTAGAAAAAAGCATGGCCCAGTATGGTGAATTGTTTTAAATGTAAACAAAATAAAAAACACCTTTATCAATTATTAAGTTTTGGGGGGTTTTAATTTAATAGGAATTCTTCTTACCATGAAATTCGCGGGATGGGGGGGTATTTAGTCCCGACTAACGATTTTTTTTTTTTCAAATTCAAGTAGCTCTAACGGGTTTTCCCGCTATCGGGGTTTTAAAGAAATGCCGTCATAGATACCCAAAAACCTTTATAAAAAAAGATTGCCACTTTATAAATTCCATGGGTGAGACATGCAACTAAACAACTTGATGTTCATTGTGTGGAAAAAAGCAATGTATGTTATGTTCTTTTTTTAAAATTTTGTTAATGCAGGCCTTTCCACCCCCTTTTGGTTTTCCCGATGTTCAACCAAAAAAAATAAATTATATTAAATTTTTTAAAATTTAACTTTTACTTAACAAAATAAAATAACCCTTTCTTTACAAAAAATATTAAAAGTATATTTGAGTCCTACAGTCTTAAAATGTATTTTAACCAAGCATAGTAATAGAAATTAATATATTTTTCTCGTAACAGCCAAGGTTGTACAAAAGTTTTATGTTTGTCAAATGTTTAGAATTATTTAAAAGGAAAGAATTTTCATATATTATCCAAAATGCGTATTAAATGGATACCCTAATTTAATTTCTTTAAAATTTTTTATTCTTATCATATATCTTATTAAAATACGTAATATCTTAAAATAGAACCATATTTTTAAATACAAATTTTTATTTTTTGATGTCAATTATATTTGTCCCAAAAAAAGTACCAGTTTTTTAGATTGGATAATACAATGAGAATAAAATAAAATTTTCAATTTAAAATAAATTTTTACGTTTGAAAAAAAATATTTAAAACAACAGTTTAAAAAATTTTCAAAATTTTAAAAATACCCGATATTATCAATTGAAAGTGCTCACCCCTTATATAAAAAAACACCAAGGGAAAAATAACAACACAGTTTAGATAAAAACTTTTTTTAAATTTTTTAATTTTTTTTAATATAGACACTCTTTTAATTAAAAACAAAATTTTGAAATAAGGATTATTTCAATCATTTTTGTCAAAACAGTAATAAAACAATATGATTTGAAACAAAAAAAAATTATTTTATGTCATATATACATGTTTTAGTGGGTTAAAACACCATGAATTTCGTAAAATTTTAACATTTAGCTGACGTTCGTATATTAAAATGAAATTGTAATGCATAAAATGTATAATAAATCTTAACTGTCAAAAGGTTGTTTCATAATAAACAAACGCTAAACGTCAAATTTCAAACACACATAAAAAAACCCTTAGCGAACTTCAGAACAAGTATCCTATAAAGGGAAAAATACATGACTAACAAATAAAAAAAAATACACGTTGTCTAGCAAGATAATTTTCTGTAAATAAAATATTTCCATTAAGGGATACTTCATTGCGGTTCAAATTGTATTTAAAAAAATAAAATTTTTTTAGTTATTTAACATTTTAAATATCACACACAAAAGATTTTTCGGTTTTTTAAATGTAACAGATTTCTTATAAATTTTTTTAAATCTGTTTAAAAATCAATTATCCCTATCAAAAAAAACATTGAATGTAAAAAATCTAAGTAAATAATAAATGGCCCAACATGTTATTTTTTAGATATAATGGTAAATTTAATATATTGTTCTACGTAAGTTTTAATGCTAATTAAAAAGTGATCTATAATAATTAAAAAAAATTATACCCATTAATAATAGAATAAAAATTTTCTGGACATGAAAAAATAATTCAAATATTTCACTTAAGCAACCAAATTCGAAAAACAGCAAACATGTTAAAAAAATGTTTTTCATTTTTAAAACTACAAGGGTTTTTTTTCACAAAAATAGTTTAAACAATTATATCCATTTAAACAATGTAATTTTACTAAAAAATATACTTTAGACGCTATAATTAATAATAATTTCGGAAAATGATATTTTAAAAAATAAGCAAAAAAAAAGGGATTTTGAATTTGAACTGATTGCACATTTTTTCAATCACCGGAGAGTAAAATTCAAAAAAATTAAAAAATAAGCTAACAAAATTGAGTTTTTTTATTTACAAGTGTTTTCAAAAGTACATATTAAACCTATTTTTTCTGTTAAACTACAAATTGTCGCTAAAAATTGGTAATAAATTATAAAAGGGGACTGTTTTTATTAACAATATATAGATTATTTACGTTCAGTTACATTACTTTTTTCGCTGAGTACGCATCTAATTCCCCATCTAACCTGTGCAGTTGGGGATTTTATTTTTCGTTTCCCCGCCATACCTCTTTTGTCGCCATGACCACCTTTTGAAAC
Source organism: Homalodisca vitripennis (assembly GCF_021130785.1). Classification (NCBI taxonomy): domain Eukaryota; kingdom Metazoa; phylum Arthropoda; class Insecta; order Hemiptera; family Cicadellidae; genus Homalodisca; species Homalodisca vitripennis. The sequence goes on from NC_060207.1 coordinate 232,008,702, forward strand.
CTGCAAAAAAAATATCAAAATTTAGCGAACTTCATTAGTAATTTTGCATTAACTTTTAAAACGTTATTTATTATTTTAGGGGGAACACAACTTTAATTGGAATGAAAATGATGAATTTTCATCAAGGATAAGGGGCAAATTTACATCTTAAAGTTTTTTTTCCCAAACATTAATTCTTTTATATACAAGTAAATCCTATTTTTAATAATTACCACCTAGTTTTCTTGTTATGCGGAAACCTATCCCCTTTAAACCAATATAGAATAGAAAAAGGTCAAAGTAAAAAATTTAATAAAAGAATTTTTTCACCCGTCCACCATCTTTGCGGCCAAAAAAGTTAGCACTAGGCCCGCGGGGGAAGCCTTTTTGACTCGGTTGGCTTGCTCCTTTAAAACCAAATCGGGGGTTTTTTCAAACTGCATTTGGGGCACTGTAAAATATGCAACACAAAATGTAAACGGGTTTATAAACGTAATAAAGATATTCGGTGTTTATGTTATCCACTACTTTAAGGCGTGTGAATAATAACATTCAAACAGGGTTTTTACACAGAAGGATTGCGTTAGACCCCTATCTTCAGCACGTAATTAAAAAAAATTATCAACTTTTTATGGACGATAACTTATTGGGCCTTAAAACCTTTTTGTTCAAATTAAATAAAATTGTTTTCAGTTTTCAAATGAACTTTTTTAAAAAAATTAAAAAAAGAAAGAGGATTCCAAATCCGGGAAATGTATACGTTTCTTTTAAACAAAAGGGAGTAAATGTTTAAAATGGTTTTTTTTTGATTCCCCCACCCATTATCATGAAACTAACTGTTATACTACGTATCACCCCTAAAGGAACCCTGTTTTTACTGTTTCATAGCTTTGCTGATTGCTTTTTGGTGAAAAACGAAGTACGCTGAACCCCTGGAGCCCGACTTTCATAATTAACCGTTTTTACTGTGTAAGGGACCGTTTTTAGAAGATTTCTGGAAAAAAGGGATTAACTATTAAAAAACTGAACAAAATATAAATATTGGGGATGTGTTCTTTTTGAATGCACCATAAAAATTAATAAAATTTTTGAGAGGTTTTAAAAAAAATTTTTTACTTTATGAAACAAAGTATTTTAATTTTCATAAAGCTGAATTTAAAATCTATTTTACAAGAATAAAGAAAAAACTCAAAAGTTGGGGTAAAAAAGCTATTATTGGGATTTTACTAACCTTGGTATAATGTAATTTGAGTTTTTTTAGTATAAAAAATAGTAGAAATGAATGATAGGTTTTAATGTAAAAATTGGGGCCTATTAACAAAAATTAACATTTCGCCTTTAATTTTAAAATTTTGTTTTTAAAATTGCAAAATATATACAACAATAATATTCTTTTTTTTTTTGACCACTATACTTAATTCTTTACAGCATTTAGCAAGTAAAATATTTCACCACACACAATTTAAAAACAAATTGTATTGGATATGAAAAAAAAATTTTTTTACCCATTCTGAATTTTTATACCCATAGTCCCGGTTTGAGTCGACAGTGTTCACCACCCCTTCATGCTTAGACCTCCTGTCCCTGTGTTGTAGAGAGTCCCGGGCCCTTATAAGACATGCTGCCAAGGGGGGTTGCTATCGTCAGGAGGCTGAAGTAAATACACGATAAAACCGTGAATTATTTAAAAAAAATTTCCATTGTTTGAAAGCTCTTAAGCACTAAAAATTTTAAAATAGACAAAATTAAATATTTAATGGGAAAAACCCCAACTTTGTATCCCTTTTTTTTAAAAACCCTTTTAAATTTCCGTGAGTATACAGGAAATTTAAGGTATAAAATTAATATATTAAACATTAATCAAATTTTTGTAAAGGCAATAGCCTAATTTAATTTTTTTTCCAAAAAAACTTGAAAACGCAAAGAGTACCCCCCGCCGGGGCTCGAACCCGGGTCTTCACTTTTGGGGAATGTGTACCAAATTTCCCACAGACCCTTTTCATTTTACGATTCAATTATTTTGTATTTGGCCAATACGCTATTGCTCGACGAAAAAAAAAGGGAAAATCTACGCCTAAGCAAACTGTATTTTGCTAAAAAAATGTTTTAGTTTGGCTAAAAATATCATTTTAAAACGTGAGGGGAAAATTTTTAATGTTTATTTAAAATTTCTTTTTTTTAAAAAACCTAACAATAAAAAAATAATAAAAAAACAAATTTTGTTTAACCGAACTAAACAAAAATTTGTATTAACGTAGCCCTATTATTTTTATTTACACCCCCAAGACTTCAAAAAATTTTATTTCTATATTTAACCTAATTTTACCATTTGCTTAAACGTTAAAAATTTTTTTTATTGATTTTCGGATCACAAAAAAATGGGAAAGGGGTTTTTGTAATTCTTTTTAAAAAATTGTTACATACAAATGTACTTACTGAAATAGGGATTTTTCGCTGCTGAACTAAATCTACCCCTCTTTTCTTCCATGGGGCCTCCCCCACCCCGGCTTGTTCTTAAATTCCCGCCTTTTTTAAATTTTGTGTCCAAAATCATTTCTAGCTTTTCCATAACTATATAAACAGTATTGATAACAATAAATAACTTTTAACAGTATTTTAATATCTAACGACAAAAAAAATCAAATCTTTAAAGGGAGCCAAAACGACCATTGCACAAGAACCTATAGACGGTTCCAAACAACGTATGAAGAAATGGAGTTTGGGGGCTTTAACTAGAAGACAAAAGGCCGCGATCCCAGCCGGACGTCACGCAACGAGAAAAAAAAGTTTTCCCCCTCCCCCCCGGCACATAGGATTGTGGTGGTGGGGAAATTTCTATTGTTTTGGTTTTTTGTTTATATTTGTAGATTAAAAATTTTTCAAATAAACTAATTATTCTACTACATAATTTTAAAAAGTTTAATTATGGTCAATTATTTTTTCCTACTTGATAGGGAAATTTTTTTGTATCATGAAAAATTTAAAAAAACTGGGGACCGTAAATTATAAAAGGGGATATTGTAAAAAAACAGAAAATAAAATCTATTTATTTTCCCTTTGATCTAGTTTAATAAAAGTAATTTAATTTGTTTAAAAATCCAAATATAATAATTTTTTTAATTTATTTTGTTTGATAAATTTTAAAATTATAATAAATAATAAAAAATTAATTATTCAATATACAAAAAAAGGACTTTTCTGGTAGAAAGGTAAAGAAAATTGGGGGTAGGTTGCCTTTCTACCATATGACTGTTTATCAAAAGTATGTTTAACGACAATATAATGTCAATTTGCCACTATGGAACCATTTTCATCCATTCGCTAAAACTCGTGATGGTTAATAATAATATTAACGTTTTTTACTATTAAAAAAATTTAACAGTAGTCCCTGTATGCTAAAAATTGTATATCAATTATTAAGGGCCCCCTTTCTTAACATAAAGGGTTATTATATTTAAAAAAAACTTTTTCGGGCTACACCCTATGGGGCTTACAGCTTCATACAGCAACATATTTATTTATTTAAATATCTTTAAAGTTATTAATTACTCTAAAACTTTGTTATAGCTGCAAGCTATCCTAATATAATTTAAAATATTATTTTAAACTGTTTAAAAAAAATTTGTTTACAAATAGTAAGTTTTTTGATTTTATTTTTTTATAAATTTTTTTAAAAAAACTGATGACGTTAAATTTATTCGATAAAAAAATTTAAATTCAAAAAAAAATTATATTTTTAACAAAACTTATGGCAAATAAATTTAAGTACGCAATGTCATCAATACATAATTGGATATCAACAACAAAAGAGTTACTTTTTTAATTTTAAAAAACCCTTTTTTTAAATGTTATTAACAACTGCCGTTTTTGAGGGATAGAATCTAGAAATATCTGGAATTTGGTTAGCGGTCTTTCTAAATTTGTTGCTGTATTCTGAAGCGTAAAACTCGATAAATAAAGGGAAAAGAATTGAAATTGATAATTTCCCGGAAAACACAAGTGTACTCCAAACTTGTCATTCTTCTGTAATACATTGAAAATATACAGCCAAATACTTTCTAAAATGCCTAAAAATGTGTTTTGCATTTTTTTAGCAGTTGCTAATACTTTCAAGACAAAACTTCTGTTCACTAGTCTTTAATCGTATTATAAAAAAAAAAATTTAAGTTAAAAATATTTTGTGTAGGTGAACATACTCTGAAATTTGACTGACATCTGTGCAATAAATCCCTCCAGATTACTGTTAACTTTGTACCCAAAGACCACACACACTTGACTGGTTATATAAATCCCCTTAATTCCAGGAAGGGTGCGGGGGCGGTAACCAAATGGAAAAAATAACCCCAGGAGCGCTACCTTTTTGTCTGTTTTGGCGACAAATACAGTCCGAGATTAGGTTTGCCAGGAAGTAAAAATGGAGTGTTTAATTTTAAAACCAAAACTTTTTAGTTTGGGGGTTTTGTGGTTTAACCGTTGGAGATACGAGAAAAAGTCATGAACCTTTCCTGTCGGAAATTTAATTTTCACTTGCGATTGTGGCTCAGATTTGAGTTACGAGCTTGGTTTAGTCCCGGGAAAAAAGGGATGGGAAGGAAAGTTCACTGGGCAGCATCGTGATTTTTTTTAGATAAATATAATACATACTATCTTAAGTATTTTTTAAATTTTTTTTAGGGGGTTTAAATTTCTCAGGGGTTTAATGTAGCATGCCAGGAAAATTTACAGGGGGAAAAACATAGGGGGGTTTTTTTTTCCAGGAGGGTTTTTATCATGGAAAGGGAAAACCCATGGGGGGTTAGTGTTACCGGGGGTTAATAAATTGGAACTTTTTTATACAATTTTAAAAAATTGAAGTAGGGTTTGCTGTCGGGTTTGAACTCACCCCTGGTTAGGCAGTAAATATTGGGGGAAAATACGCCCCGGCCAGCTTGGGGAATTGTTAAGTGTAAAAAAAAAATAAAAAATACCTTTATCAGATTATTTAAATTGACGGGGTTTAATTTTAAACAGGAATTTTTTACCATGAAATTCGCGGGTGGGGGTATGTCAGTCCGCTAACGATTTTTTCAAATTCAAATGCTCTAACGGTTCTCCGCTATCGGGGTTCAAGAAATGCCCTCATAGGTACCCATAAAACCCTTATATAAACGATTTCTCAATTTACCAAATTCCCTGGAGTGAGACATCAACATAATACAAAATTGGTTTTATTGGTGGAAATAAGCAATTATATTATGTTCTTTTTTCGGGTTTTGTTTAAGAAGGCTTTTCCCCCCTTTATGGTTTTTCCCCGATGTTAAAAAAAAAACTAAATTACTATTAAATTTTTTTAAATTTAATTTTTTCTTAACAAAATAAAATAACCATTTTTTACAAATAATATTAAAAAGTATATGTTGATCCATACAGTTTTAAAAAGTATTTTTAACCCAAACATAGTAATAGAAATTAATCCAAAATTTTTTCGTAACAGCCAAGGTTGTTTCAACGTATTTATGTTTGTCAAAATGTTTAGAATTATTTAATGGGATGAAATTTTATATTTACTCTCAAAATGGTTTTAAATGGTACCTAATTTTTTTTCTTTAAAATTTTCTTATATCTTATCATAATACTTATTAAAATACGTAATATCTTAAAAAGAACCTATTTTTAAATACAAATTTTTTTTTTTGGTGTCAATTTTATTTGCCAAAAAAGACCATTCTTTAGATTGGAAATACAATGAGAATAAAATAAAAATTTTTAATTTTAAAAAAAATTTTTCGTTTTTAAAAAATATTTAAGAACAAGCGTATAAATTTTCAAATTTCAAAAATACCTGAATTTTCTTTTTGGGAAAAAGCTCACCCCTTATATAAAATACACACAAGGTAAAAGTAACAACAAGTTTGAAAAAACCTTTTTTTAAATTTTTAATTTTTCTAAATATGAGACACCTCTTTTTAATCTAAAACAAAAAGGAATACAGGATTATTACAATACATTTTTTGTCAAAAAGTAAATAAAACAATATATTTGAAACAAATAAAAATTATTCTATTACATTTTAAAAATGTTTTAGGGAGTTATACACCATGAATTTTGTATTTTACTTTAGTGAGCGTTTTAATATAAATGAAATTGTACATGCAAACAATTTAATAAATCTTGAACTGTCAAAAGAGTTGTTATATAATAAACAAAAGCTAAAGTACAATTACAAACACAAATAAAAAGCCATTTGCGAACTTCAAAAAACAACCCGACCTAAAAAAGAACAATACATGACTAACAAATAAATAAATACACGTTGTCTAGCAAATAATTTTCTGAAATAAATATTTTTCCCTTAAGGTACTCTTCATTGCGGGTTTAAAATTTTAGGGTTTAAAAAATAAATTTTTTTAGTTATTGAACATTATAATATGCACCCACAAAAGTATTTTCGGGTTTTTTAAATGTAAAAGATTTCTTATAATTATTTTAAAAAATGTTAAAACAATTATCCGTATCAAAAAAAACATGAAATTAAAAAAAATCTAAGTAAATAATAATGGCCCAAATGTTATTTAGTAGATATATGTGAAAATTTTAAAAATTGTTTTACGTAAGTTATAATTTCTAATTAAAAAAATACTAAATAATTTAAAATCAATTATTTACCTATTAAAAATGAAAAAATTATTGGCAATGAAAAGTACTTCAAAAATTTCACTTAAGCTAACCAAAGTTGAAAACAGAATCATGTTAAAAATTTTATCAAATTTTTATATCTACAAGGGTTTTTACACAAAAATGTTTAGACAATTATATCTATTTTAAAAAGTTATATAACATAAAAAATAAATTTCAACTGCTAAATTAATAATAATTTCGGAAAAAGATATTTAAACCTAAGCAACAAAACGGGATTTTGAAATTTTTAACTGATTGCACATTTTTTTTTAATCCACGATGTAAGTAAAAATTTAACAAATTAATGATAACTAACAAAATTTAGTTATTTATGACATAGTGTTGTCAAATGTCAATTAAACCCTATTTGCAGTTAAACTAAAAAATGTCGACTAAATTGGTAATAACATCTTAAATTTTACATGTTTGTATTAAAATATATAGACTTTTATTTACGTTCAGATTACATTTCTTTCTTCCCCTGATTAGCTCTAATTCCCCATCTAACTCTGCTGCATTGGGATTTTATTTTCGTTCCTCGTCCCTCCCCCTCTTTTGTCGCCTGACCACCTTTTTTTAAAACCGCAAAGGAAAAACAAAAAATTTAGGAACTTCTATTGATGTAATTCGCATTTAAATTCAATACAGTTATTTTTATTTTAGGGGAACACAACTTTAAAATGAAATGATGAAAGAGTGAATTTGTCTCAAGGATAAAACAAAATTTCTCTTTAAAATTTTTTTTTTCCCAAAACATTAAATTTTTTATATACAAATAAATCCATTTTTTAATAATTACCCCACCCTAGTTTTCTTATCATGCGGAAAAAACCATCCCCTTCATACCAATTAGAATAGTAGAAGGTCAAAATAAAAAGATTTTAATTAAAAGAATTTTTCACCTCGTCACCTCTTTTCGGGCCCAAAAAGTCTAGCACTAGGCCTGGGGGGCGAAACCTTTCTGATCGGGTTGGCTTTCCTTCAAACGGGGAACACAGACGTGGGTTTTTTTCAAAACGCATGGGTCGACCTGTAATATGCAACACAAATGTAAACGGGTTTATAAAGTAATAAAGATATTCGGTGATTTTGTTATCCATACTTTAAGGCAGTGGAATAATAAAAAAAGCAAAAGTTTGACACGAAAGGATTGCGTTTGACAATATCTTTCCCCGTAATTAACCAAATTATCAACGTTTTTATGGACGATAACTTTTTGGCCCCTTAAGGGCCCTTTTTTTTCAAAATTTAAATATATGTTTCATTGTGTTAAAAAGTAACTTTTAAAAAAATTAAAAAGAGAAAGGTATCCCAAAACCCAGAAAGTATAGCGTTTCTTTTAAAAACAAGGTTTGTAAATGTTTAAAAGGTTTTTTTTTGTTTCCCACCCTTATCATGAAATGTTATAATACGTACTCACCACTAAAGAACGCTGGTACTTTTATGCTTTGACTGCATTGCTTTTTTGGTGAAAAACGACGTCGCGAAACCCCTGGACGACCAACTTTTCATATTTTTAAATTGCCCCTGTGTAAGGCCCAAATTTAGAAAAGGGTTTTGGAAAAAAAAGGGATTAACTATTAAAAAAACGAACAATAAAAAAAATATTTTGCATGTGTTCTTGTGAAGCCCATAAAAATTAAAAAAATTTTTGAGAGGTTTAAAAAAATTTTTTACTTTTGAACACAAATTATTTTATTTAATAAAAACTGTAATTTAAAAAACTATTTTTTCAAGAAAAAAAGAAATAAAATTTAAGTTAAAAAAAACTACTTATTGGTATTTTTACTAACCTTGGTATAAGTAATTTAGTATTATTAGTAAAAGATAGTATGAAAATTTAATGTATTGGCTATATAAGTATAAATTTGGGGCCTATAAAACAAAAAATCTAACATATTTCCCCTTTAATTTTAAATTTTTGTTTTAAAATTTCAACAATTTTTAAAACAAAAAATTTTTAAAATTTTCTTTTTTTTTTTGACCACTTATCTTAAATTTCGTTTACGCATTTGCAGAGTAAAATATTTACCAACACACGAATTTAAAACAAAATTTTTCGGGTAGAAAAAAAAAAACTTTTTTACCTGCATTCTAAATTTGATATCCATGTCCAGGTTTGATCGATATTTGCACCACCTCCCGTCATGCTTTGACCTCCTCTCCCCGCTGTTTGTGAGAGTCCGGCCCTTTTACAGATCATGCTGCCCCAAGGCTGTTGCTATCGTCAGGAGGCGAAAGTAAAATACCGAATAAAAAACCCTGAATTATTTAAAAAAAATTTCCATTGTTTGAAAAAAATCTATAACCAAATTTAAATAACAAAAAATTAAATATTTTAATGGATTAAAACCCAATTATATCCCATTTTTTGAAAAACCTTTTAAAAATTCCTGGTATTTAAAAAGGTAATTTACAGGGTTAAAATTTTTTTATATATTATATTATTATATATATATATATATATAAGTAGATAGAATATGCCATTTGGCTCACTTTTGGGCAGTCAGAAATAATGTAAATACTGTCCCTTGAACCCTAAAAAATCTAAAAAATCTAACAGGAAAACCCCCGAATGGAAAATAACCCAATTATAGCTGTTTTACTTTTTCAGGTAGGCTTCTCATTTATAAGCTGTTTTAATAAAAAAAACCGGAAACTTAATGAAAAAACTATAAACGGAAAAAAATGAAATTTTTCTAACAAACACTCGAGAAGTCGGGGAAATGTGAGTAAAACCGCATTCTTTTCAAGGGGTTCTTCGTTTAATTTCTCCAAAGTATATAAAACATCGGGATTTTTTATTTAAAATCAAAAAACAAATTCAACATCCAGAAATAAAAAATCAGGTAATATCTTTTCATAAAAAACGTGTGTATTTAAACCCACAAACCCAAAGTATCTTTGAAAAAGGAAAAAAAATTTTGCAATGGTTCCAAAGTAAGTAAAAATTTTTATTCTGTTTTCTAAATCTGTAAAAAATTTTGTTTCTTTTGTCTCCTTTGTAATTTTATAAGCAGATTATTTAAAAATGTTTAAATTTTTTTCGAAATTTTTAGGGTTGGGCTTTTTGTTTCAAATTAAAATTTCAATCTCTACAAACTAATCTTTTATAAAAATTTCCCCCTCTATTATAAAAACTTGTAACCCCCCCCCCCCCCCCACCCCCCCCCCCCCCCACCCCCCCCCCCCCCCACCCCCCCCCCCCCCCACCCCCCCCCCCCCCCACCCCCCCCCCCCCCCACCCAGAGTTGACAACACAAAACACTTAGGCCTAACTCTGGGATCAAGGCCTTTCATGGAGCAATCACAAACCGACCAACTGTGTTCAAGCTTCTTAGCTCTGCAATCTTTGCAATGGAAGAGGATTAAAATCCATTGGTACCTCTAATCGGCTTTGGAAAGCCGCATATCCACGCTTCTGTTCGAATCACATGTTCGATATGGAATAACTCCTGTGGGGAAGTTCATCTGCCGGCTACCTTCATTCGCTGTCCTGGTATTACAAGAAAGCGGGTTATGCGGATTCATGGCAGGACTTACAGCCACAAAGAATCTTGTAGAGAGGCTTTTAAATCTTTTGAGATACTCACAGTAGTGTCCATTAATACATCATCGAGGTAATCACCCACGCCTCAACGAGAAAGATTACCAAGGGTTGGTGACGTCAACAGCTACACAACAAGACGGGCAAATGATATATCCCTTCCAGCGCATAGAACAACCCTTTACACCAAGAAGCCTTCCTATATCGGTGCAAGAACTCTTTAACAATGCTTCCAGAAAACTTCAAAACATGTGACTCTAAAACTCTGAAGAAATAGATGCACAGCCTGTTGATTAAAAGCTCTACCAAATTTATAGTTTGAATGAGGTTTTTTTAATTTCCTGGTCTAATGCTATTATTTAAGACGTTGAGTATGTATATGCATTCATATATTTTCTCCTCATATATACTTTTATTTTTAAACGAAATGTTAGTTTGATTATCAAAATTTTTAAAGATATTTTCTCCTTTGCATTTATAATAGTTTACCTACTTCGTGATGACATCCAATTTTTTACTGCATGTGTTGACTCCTGTAAACCCATTCTTGATTGAATGGTGTGGAATTAACAAGGATATTATTGGAATTGAATTGAATTGAATTGAATTGAATTGAATTGATCATGATTCAGAGCATTTGAGTGTTTTTTGTTTAAAATTACAATCGTTCCGGAGATGGACACACCATTGAGATGGCATACAATATATTTTGTAGTTGTGATTCTTAACATAAAGCAGAGTTACAACGCTTAGTCTTTGTCATTGATTTGTTTATTTAAAAACCTAAATTTCTAAGGTTATGTAATCCAACGGAGGAAGAGATTAGATTTCAGACCTTAAAAAACGTACCGATTTTGTATCAACTTAGTGAATGCCAAATGTCCGGAAAAATCATGTTAACTGTTTTATAATCGAATTAAAAATTGAATTTAAATATACCTAATTTAACCATAAATATCATAAGCCAGTGTAACATTTTTATAGTTTATTCTTATTAAGGCTTCCCTTACACTTTGGTATAGATCCACCCTCAGCCGATCATTGATATTCAAAGGCAAAATAAAAATTAAGTATCCAAATCATATCCCTTCGGCGTGACCATCCTTAATTGTCAAGATAAAGGAAAGTTTTCTTATTCAAGTTAAAATCTACTTTTTAAACAATAACTACAAGTCAGACCTGGAAAACAAACTCATTTTCTGTTTTTGATGAGTCGCCTGAGTGGTGAAATGATTGATTTCGGAAAAAGGCTAGTCATAACTATGAAAAATATTATTATTGGGACTCGCGTTTTTTTTAGCTTCTAGTTCGTAAGGATAACCAACCTAGGATATTCTGAGCTTCATGGTTCATGATTAAAAATTGTTCATTAAACTTTATAGTCCTTTTTTGCAGAACGAGCTAATTTCGCCCCACAAGTACAAGCGGACAACTTGGTTTTTATTAATATCTACAGAGGAGCTTATTCTGAGAAAGAAAAAATATTGTCCGCCACGCTAAGCCAATAAAAATGGAGGGTCGTTATGAGAGGAAATCGAAAGGGTTAAAAATAAGAAATGATAACTTTTTCTCAGATCATATTTTTTTCATATTTAAAAAACCAAACTTTCACAGACACAATTTAAAAAATAGTTATAATTGTTCAGTGCCAACTAGATGAAAAAGTACGGAGAGTTACAAAATATTTTCCAAATGGGACTGCGTATGATCATGACATGCTTATTTTAATATTCGATTTACTAGGTTAATGATTAGTGTTATCGCTTTATATTTTTAACCTATTCAATCCCTCCCATTTCACCCTCTTACCATAACTAACACAGTTTTGTGCAATAAATAAATTTGAGGACAGTGAACAGGGGTAGTTGTATACCTAGAATGTTAAAAGTAAGCCATTAGGAAAACAAAACAATTAACATGGTCAGTCAAAGCTATTGTACAAAGACATTTACATCTTGAATTAATCTCAGATGGCATTGCAAACGGCCAATCTGCATTGCTAACAACCTCAAATACAACTTGACATAAGGAAAATGCTGGATACATTTTAGTTTTAGAATAAATACTTGCACACAAATAAGTGTAGTTAGTAGGGTTTATGTAGTTTAAGTTCATCGTTTATAAATAATTATATACTTTATTATTAATTGCATCAATCGAAACAATATTTATTACTAGAAACAAAAAATTATTTAGGTAAATTATTATTACATATTTTATTTTGTTAAGAAACCATAAGTTAGGAGAGTGACTTATAGCTTTGAATACAATTGTTTACACTTTTGTTGTCATTGTTTGGAATTAAAGCTATCAATAAGGCGGTTATATTAGTTTTTCACACATTTTACGAGTTTAAAGTTTAATAATAATATTACTTAAAAAGTCACATAAAATAATGAAAATAAATGTTTAATGAGATTCAGATAAATACATTGAACAAAATGTGTTCTTAACTATAAACGTGTCTCTGTTTGAGTAAGAAATTAGAATATTGTGTTGCTGTGTTGTGATGAATTAAGAAATTATAAATGTTGTGTTGCTGTGTTGGTTTAGAATCCTTATTTTGAATAGGTCAACCTTAGGCCTACTTTTGCTAATAATAATCCGGATCTAGCTTGTATAACTAATATTGACACAGTGTTCCAGACTACTTATCCCTCGACAATACAGGAAAAGCAATCACGTAATTGGAAGTCATAGAGTATTTATAATCTAGTGAATTACTAACTTACCTCATATTGATCCAACACCTACTGTATAGTGTATACTCAGTTACAAACCCTTGTGTGTATTTCATATTCTGATCCAATATTTCAACATTGTATGTAAATAAATAATAAATAAAACTGACACAATAACATCCCGAAGACAAGTAAAAACAGGGATACAGAGTTGGACCCGTGATCCCTCCTCCACTCTCGGGACATATCTTAGGACTTATATGGCAGGTTACTTTCCTTTCCTTTCACTCTATTTTATTTTCCCCAGTTTTTTCTTCTCCTTCTTACTAAATGTTCCTAATACTAAAACTTATTTCCAGGCTAAAATAATGACCAAAGCCAATTTAATTATTGGTTTTTTTTTTCTTTGGGATATTGGGGTGGATTCTTAGATCCTCACACGTCAACCTGAGCTTATTGTGTGCCTCTTTGATGTTAGAGGGGTAAGCCTATCTTCGTGCCCTTAATTAGGCTAAGAAGCTTTTCCCCGATACTAGCATCTGGTTCGTCGCCTGGTTGTTTATCACCGAAAAGAGCCCTTCTCCTTGCTCCCAGTCTCTCACAGTCCAGTATTATGTGTTTTGCAGTCTCTTCAGACTTGCAGAGTCTTACACTCCGAGTCCTCATTTCGTAAACCTAGAGTGTTTAGGTGTTTCCTGAAGTGGCCGTGTCCAGTGATCAAGGCAATCACTTGCTTAACCCGATCCCTGCCCAGCCCCATCAGCCATCTGGTGAATCCGGAGCTAGAATCGGCAAGCAGTCTTTTGCCGAGTGCTTGTCCTTGGTGACTCTGCCACCGCAAGCGGTGTGTCTTCCTGGACCATTTGTTTATACTTTGGTAAGCGGCTGACTTGCTTATACCACAACTTGGTTCTGGACCGGTGTTATGGCATGCTTGCTCCGCTTTTGGCAAGCCTGTCGGCGCATTCGTTGCCACCTATGCCTGTGTGGCCCGGTACCCAACCAAGACGCACACAGTTGCGTGATCCAAGCTTGCAGAGAGTGTTAAAGCATTCCCACACAAGCCTGGATGAAATGCTGTTGGAGTCAAGAGCTTTAAGAGCTGCCTGACTGTCTGACATTATACAGATGTTCATTCCCTGGTACCTTCTGGTGAGGCCTAGGTTGGCACAGGCTAGGATACCATAGATTTCGGCTTGAAATATGGAGCAGTTCCGACCCAAACTGCCGCTAAGGGCAGTTCTAGAGGATTGACTAAACACTCCATATCCAGTTCTACCCTTAATAAGCGGAGCCATCCGTGTGCCAGACAAAGCTCTTTCTTATTGTTGGGATGTTATCTTGCGATTTCCACTCATCTCTGGAGTAGAAGTCAACAGAGAATGGCTTATTGAATACGAACTCCGTTTCTCATTGTGTCGGAGACCATTTCGAGAATAGCGCTTGGGTTTTACAGCTTCAGTGATGGCGCCATGGCTCGCGTTAGACGCGCCATTCCTCCACAAGCCCAGCAAACCATCAGCCGATAAGCTGACTTACGCGCTTCAGCTTTTATATGGACATCAAGAGGTAGAAGTCCTAAAGCCACCTCGAGGGTCGCTGAGGGACTGCTCCTGAATGCTCCGGTTACAAAGATTGTGCCAAGCCTTTGTAAGCTTTCAAGCTTGGCTTTGGCAGTTACCTGATTCACCTTTGTCCACCAGACTAATGAACCATAAGTGATTTGAGGCCTTTACAACTGCTTTGTAAAGCCATAGTGCTATATGGGGTTTTACGCCCCATGAGATTCCTGCAAGTCTCCTGGACGTCATGAGCGCCCACTTTGCTTTGTGCAGGATATTATTAAGATGATCATTCCACGTAAGCTTATGGTCTAGAGTCAGTCCTAAATATTTGACTGTCTTTGACCACTCCAGCTGAGTGGATGCGAGTTTCAGCCTAGAAAGAGACTCTAGGTTCTTTTTTCTAGTGAATGGTACAACTACTGTCTTAGAGGGATTTACTTTCAGTCCCTCTCCCTGACACCAGTTGTGTACATGTTGAAGGTTGGTATTCATGATATCAAACAACAACATTTTGTATATTTTCCCTGTACCATAAGGACTATGTCGTCTGCATATCCTTGGACATAGATTCCGTTGTTAGTAAGGTCCTCAAGTAGACCATCTACTACTAGATTCCACAGTAGAGGTGACAGGATGCCTCCTTGAGGACATCCCCTTGTGGGTGCGATCACAAGCGATACTTCATTGAGATCGGCCCTGATCCGTCTGGAGCACAGCATGGCCCTAAGCCACCGGCACAGAGCTGGCTCGAGGGCCACGTCGCTGTGCTCCACTTACCATTGCAGTGAATTTGGCATTGTCGAAAGCTCCTTCAATGTCTATGAAGGTGCACAATGCCAATTCCTTGGCGGACAGGCTATCCTCAATCCTACTGACTAGTTGGTGCAGTGCTGATTCACAGGATTTGCCTTGCTGGTATGCATGTTGGTTGCGATGAAGGGGAGTGTCTGAGAGAACTCCCTTTCTCAGGTGCCTCTCCACCAGTCTTTTCTAATGTTTTCAGTAGAAACGAAGATAAACTGATGGGACGAAAAGATTTAGGGACAGAGTAGTCCGCTCTCCCTTTTTTAGGGATGAAGACCACCCTGTTGAGACGCCAGACTTGTGGTATGTACCCATAGGCTAGGCTCGCCCTGAATAGTTCACATAGAAGGGTAAGGAGATTCTCCGGCCCTTGTTGAAGCAGGGCCGGAAAGATTCCATCCCCTCCTGCAGATTTGAAAGGGGCAAATTTAGAAATTGCCCATTTGGCTTTAGAGAGAGTGACAATCCTTCTGGCAATGGCCCAGCTACCACGACAAGCTCTTGGCCGTGAGCCTGCCTCGTGGTTACCAGACGTTCCAGTGTCGTCATTCTCAAAGATACAATCAGGGAAGTGAGTCTCAAGGAGAAGTTTGAGGCTATCACTAGACCCGGAAGTGTGTTGACCTCCCTGGGACCTTAAAGATCCCAAGTGACCGGTTTGGACTTGAGGCTAGTAAGCGTAGCAGTCTAGCTGCCGCGCTTAACTCATTTACCTTCTGTGTAAACTGCCTCCAGGAACTTTGTTTTGCTTTTTTAATTGCTAGGCTGTATTCTGTTAGAGCTCTATGATAGGACCCCCAGATACGGCTCCTTTTGCATTGATTGTACAGCTTCCTGACATTAGCCCTTTTGCGAGAGAGGTCCGCAGTCCACCACTTAGTATTGATTCGACTCTTCCCCGTCGCAATGGGCAATTGTCGTAGAAGCTATTGATTATAGCATTCTGCAGGTCAGAAGCTATCTGATCTATGTCTGTGAAGCATCGCACCCTTCCGCCTACCGATCCCAACTGTGACTGAAGGTCAGACTTATATCCCAACCAGTCAGTCCTCCTGGGATTGCGATAGAGGACCTCTGCAGCCTCATCTTGCAAGTTAAAGCGGATATACCTGTGATCCGATAATGAGGCCTCTTCGCTTACGTGCCACTTATCAACCATTCCAAGTATACCTTGTGTGCAGATTGTTTATGTCAATAACTTCTTGTCTAATTCGTGTTGCGAACGTAGGGCGGTTACCTTTATTACATATAAATAGGTCCCTACTTAGAAGAAATTGTAAAAGTGCCTCACCTCTGGGGTTAGTGTTGGTGCTGCCCCATCCAGCAGAGTGATGGGCGTTGGCGTCACAACCTAGAAGAAGTTGTTGACATCTGGCTTGTGCTTCTTCCACCAGGAGCTCTAGGTCTCTTGATGGAGGGAGTTCCCTGGCATCATATGGCAAGTATACGGAGCCTACAATTGTGCTCTGCACTATGCCTCCATTCTTCCAGGTCAGTGTGCCCACAGTGAGATCTCTGGAGCAGAATTCGTTGAGGGTTAGAAAATCCAAGCCTCTCTTCAACAGGATGCAGGTTCTGACATTCCTTAGAGAGGTACAGTAAATTAACTTACCTTTGGTTTCATTTAGGCCCGCCACTCTCCCTTGGTGAAGCCATGGTTCTTGAATCAATGCCAGATCAAATCCCTCCTGGAGGAAGAACTGGCAGAAGGCTGCCGAGGCAGCCCTACTGTGCTGGAGGTTGATTTGTAGAAACTCGTGGCATTGTCCTTGACTGTCGAGGAGACAATTGAGACCTGCCAGAGTCCTAAGTTGGCTCTACAGTTGGAAGCCTTCACAGCCTTGTAGCAGACCTCGTCCAGGAAGCAGACGAATCCGTAACCTTTCGGGTCTGGCTTGGGTGGAAGGATTTTCCACTCGTTTACATTCAGGTTGGGGTTCTGCTTATTGAACATCTCAAGTACCTTTTCAGGTGTCTTCCTCAGAAGCTTCGGGTGGAGCTCTGAAAAACACCCTAGTGGACCTCAAGATGTCCTTACGCAGACCCACTCTCAGAGAGATGTCATCTCCCAGAGGTTTTATTCTTTGAATAACTTCTTCCAGCCAACGTTTGGTGTGCTCGTTGATGCAGGAAGCAATTAAAACACCTTTCTCTAGGTAGGTGCCCGCAAAACGATGGAACGGAACCATCCTCCAGGGGTTGGATTTCTTCCATAATTGCGTCCTCGATGGCTTCTCCTTGCTCTGCACTAAGCTTCGCTTCCGGGTAGCCTTCGAGGGCTATGGCCATTTTGATCGCTGCGACCTCTCTGTAGGTAGCCTTGGGTGTGCTACCAGAGGCCTCGGGATCGTGGGCTTCGGGCTTTTGGGTTTCCCTCCTAGCCTTCTTTGCGGGTCCCTCAGCGGAGGGCGGGGTGACCAAGGTGCCTCTGGGGCGTTTGGCCGACCCCCACCCCCGCCTTGGTACCCGAAGTTGGGCCCGGAGTTGAGACCTCCTGCCGTTCTGGATTCTTTTTCTTCTTCTTTTTTCCCCCTCCTCCACTTGGAAGGGTCAAAAGCTTCACCCTTTTCAAGAAGTTTAGCCTTTAGTGCTTCTCTTCTTTGAGCAGTGGTGAGATTGGGCCTCTTCATTCTGAGGTTGCCGAGTTGCTCTGTGGCATCATCCAGCGTACCTGTAGACATGGGAGTGCTTGGGCTGTTGAGGAGCTGATCTTCTACATCTTGAAGGGATTTTGCTTCCTCAGCGCTTGTACTGCCTTCCTCAGATAAAGCCTTGCCATGTATGGGAGCTTCAGTGTGCAATGGAACCTCCTGTGTTCCTAAGGCACTTTGTTGAAGAGAAGGTAGGGATGTTGGCATAACAACCTCTTGAGTTGTGTTGCCAGGTGGTGGTATGTGCGAGGTAGCTTCAGGAGCTACCTCAGCAGGAAGAGGTAGGTTAGAAACAGCTTCAGGAACTGTTTCAAGGGTTGGTTGGTTTTGATTTTTGTTTTTGTTTCTTTTCATGTTGTTCCCACGAGAAGCTAGGGAATGGAAGGTCAACCCAGACAGAGCCCCGCATTATTGGTTAAATATTCCTTATAATTGTTTAATATTTATGACAATTTTATCTTGACTACTACAAGTTGTTATTGTGAAATATTGTAAAGTTTAAAGCCCATTTCAATTCTTGATGGTTTTAAAATATAGTTATTCTCTCTCTCTCCCTGAGGACAGTATACAAGTGATTGTGCTTAGTAAAAGAACTATGTATTTTTCTCGTTACTCAAAATATAATAATTTAAAGAGTTATTCAGTTTGGAAAATAGTTTGATAAATTGAAATACTGTGTCAGAAATGTAAGAAAAATAATAGGAAATCTTAAATAAAAAAACTTTTAAATGAAAAATGTTTACAAAAATCAGATGTAATCTAACAAACCTATTGTTAGGTGATCCATTACTTGAAATATCCTCGAGTGTTGATTACAGTAGGTTTAGAGAGGGGAAGTATATCGTGATCCTTACTTATTGTTCTAATCACAGTCATTCAAAGCACAATCAGTAATTGTCTCTGTTTCCTTTTGGTTGTTACGTAAATTATCTTATTATTTCTGAAATAATGATGTAGTCATAACAAAGTAAGGTAACAAGACCTTTAAACAGTTACTTCGACAATTCAACTAATAAAAAGTAGAAAAGCTTCTTTATTTTCAAGCCACACACAATCTTTTAGCACAGAAGTTTATTTTGTTAAGGTTTTAACATATATTTAAATTAAAATTCTGTAAAATATTTCTACACTAATAACACTTTCTTATGTCTAAGCGGTGGTTTACCTAACTATCCCAAAGTCTCTCTTTCATTAGTCCGTTCTGTTTGGGATGAAAACAAATCAATAAGGAGGTGGTGTCACAGATGATTCTGATTCCTCCGCCGACTTCTTTCCTAATTTTCCACACAAATTTGATCAATTTCAAACCTTAGCATACTTATGTACGATGCTTCCTGGTCCTGTAGACTGCTAATAAAATTTTCACAATAGAAATTCGGCTAGTGTAGAAGAGCACATACAGATGGAGTAAGCGAAGCAAATCAAGCCCAGGTGGGCCTATGGTATGAACTCTTAAAAAGGTGCTTATGCTTTGAAGGTGAGAAAAGAGACCATATTATTTATACAGTACCTATTATTTTAATCGTGAGAACTTGAAGTGGCAGGAGGAGATATTTAATCTTCAGTAAAGTTCGATGGCCTTCGGTCTCTACACGGGCGTAGCAATTCTTAAGACGTCCCACACAATCTCTAGAAGTCATCTGATTGGAGTGTCCAAAGATCCTTGCTCTGCCGTTGGATGTTCGTTAGAGGTATCCTCGATCGGTATTTATGTCTCGTGTCAGTTTGGTAGGGTAATTACTGGACGGAGCGCAATTTTCCAACTAAATCAAATCAGCCAAGAGTGTTATTTAGTTTGCTCCTTCAAAACAGTGGGAGTACGGACGAGTCTAAATGTGTAGAAAAAAACACGAGACAGTGAGGTTCTTGATAGTGTAATTAGGGCTCAGAAGGCTCGGAAAATCTTACTTTAAAAGTGATAACAGTTGCTGGAACTTAAGGTGTGGTTTGTCCTTTCCATGGGATTAGTTGACTTGCGAGAAGAACTTAACCTGCAAAGTGGCTTTACTTTGATAACTTTTCCTCATCTGGGTGGATGGTCGGTACAAAGACACCTTGCTTATGGGCTTGCCTAATCATCCGCGAGATTAACAAAAACAAATGATCCATTAATACAAAAACTAGAAATCTATTTTACCACGCTAGTAAGATAAATCTTATACCGTAATAATACTCATTTCATGATAAAGAGGTTAAATATTAAAAACATAATTAAAATGAATAATGCTAAATTTTAAATACAAATGTTCGTACAAATATTAAAAATGTTTAAAAATATATTCCTTGTTTTCATTATTCATTTATCTGTATAACTACGGATAAAGTATATAATTGCAATAACAATTAAACCCACAATATTTTTAAGACTAATAAATTAGTTAAATTAACTTGGTTCTTTCGTAAAGGTATTTTTATTGCACAATAAACTAATTTATTGAGTTAATACGGTATCAGTGAGCCAATGCGCCAACTACAGTTCCGGCAGAAACGTTCACTCATCACTTCATACGCTACTACAGGCTAAACTAAACTTCCTATAAAAAAATGATAAATTACAAAAAAATATTCATCTATTTTCACACAACTTTCTCGCTGACAAAATTTTGTCTGACCAAAAAATAAAAAAAAAATCTTCGCTTACTACTTTTTTCTTGTCATTGTAAACGCTATGTAAAATGTAAACAATAATCAAAATTATTTCGAAATTTTTTTTAATATTTAAAAATGTAACCAATAGATTGCCAATATTAATAGCTTTAATTTGACGCATCTTACAGAATTGTACGACATTGGCTTCACTTTTAAATCGCGAGAGGAAGCCGCAAAGGTCACTGATTTTCGCAGTCTGTTTTCATACTCCGCCGGGACAGTTTTAAACACAGCGAGACTGACTTTTTCATGCAGGTTAGTAGTCCGCGGCCAAGTCTACGGTTAAAAAACACAGCGAGACTGACTTTTTCATGCAGGTTAGTAGTCCGCGGCCAAGTCTACTATTATCATTAGCATGTCGGTGACGCGAACCGAGGATTTTACCAAGGCCGCACTATACACTTTACCCTCTACCAAAACGCTCAACGCGCCTAAAGAAGTTTTCACTTCAAAAAAAACGAGAAATATTAATTAAAATAAAGAATTTTCTCCTAAAAATCGTTTAGTGGGATTTAAGGTTAAATTTTATTATTTAAACGAATTAAATTTTGGAATCAATGTACAAATTACATAGCGAGAGAAAAACGTACACAATAAGAAGAAATAATGCAAAGAAAACCTTTCATATAGTGAAAGCAATAATTATAGAATAAACACCTGCGAAAACAAAAATAAAAACTAGCAGAAACCGAGGAATGTGTTTTAGTTATCGGTAATATATTAGTTTAAATGTGAATTTTCAGCTTGTAACGTCTTAGTTAGTAAATACAATTATTTATGGTTATGAAAAGAGCATTAGTGTGTATCTTTTAGATACAGACATGAGCAAAAAAGTGTTAATATTATTTTCGAAGCTGTGTCGTACCCAAAAATACAGTATCCAGGTTTGCGAAGCTGCAGTGTTTTATCGGAACTACCCACTCTCCTGAGAACAACGATAAGGCAGTAGCGCTACAACAAATTGCGGCTTCACGCCACACTGTACTTAGCCTCATGAGAAGGAAAATGTGGATAGTTTGTCACCTGCTCTGTTTTACCCAAAAATACAGTATCCGGGTTTGCGAAGCTGCAGTGTTTTATCGGAACTACCCACTCTCCTGAGAACAACGATAAGGCAGTAGCGCTACAACAAATTGCGGCTTCACGCCACACTGTACTTAGCTTCATGAGAAGGAAAATGTGGATAGTTTGTCACCTGCTCTGTTTTACCCAAAAATACAGTATCCGGGTTTGCGAAGCTGCAGTGTTTTATCGGAACTACCCACTCTCCTGAGAACAACGATAAGGCAGTAGCGCTACAACAAATTGCTGCTTCACGCCACACTGTACTTAGCTTCATGAGAAGGAAAATGTGGATAGTTTGTCATTTTCTATGTTGTTCCAAAAAATACAGTATCCAAGTTTACGAAGCTGCAGTGTTTTATCGGAACTACCCACTCTCCTGAGAACAACGATAAGGCAGTAGCGCTACAACAAATTGCGGCTTCACGCCACACTGTACTTAGCCTCATGAGAAGGAAAATGTGGATAGTTTGTCACCTGCTCTGCTGTACCCAAAAATACAGTATCCAGGTTTACGAAGCTGCAGTGTTTTATCAGAACTACCCACTCTCCTGAGAACAACGATAAGGCAGTAGCGCTACAACAAATTGCGGCTTCACGCCACACTGTACTTAGCCTCATGAGAAGGAAAATGTGGATAGTTTGTCACCTGCTCTGTTTTACATAACCCAAAAATACAGTATCCGGGTTTGCGAAGCTGCAGTGTTTTATCGGAACTACCCACTCTCCTGAGAACAACGATAAGGCAGTAGCGCTACAACAAATTGCTGCTTCACGCCACACTGTACTTAGCTTCATGAGAAGGAAAATGTGGATAGTTTGTCATTTTCTATGTTGTTCCAAAAAATACAGTATCCAAGTTTACGAAGCTGCAGTGTTTTATCGGAACTACCCACTCTCCTGAGAACAACGATAAGGCAGTAGCGCTACAAACAAATTGCTGCTTCACGCCACACTGTACTTAGCTTCATGAGAAGGAAAATGTGGATAGTTTGTCATTTTCTATGTTGTTCCAAAAAATACAGTATCCAAGTTTACGAAGCTGCAGTGTTTTATCGGAACTACCCACTCTCCTGAGAACAACGATAAGGCAGTAGCGCTACAACAAATTGCGGCTTCACGCCACACTGTACTTAGCTTCATGAGAAGGAAAATGTGGATAGTTTGTCACCTGCTCTGTTTTACCCAAAAATACAGTATCCGGGTTTGCGAAGCTGCAGTGTTTTATCGGAACTACCCACTCTCCTGAGAACAACGATAAGGCAGTAGCGCTACAACAAATTGCTGCTTCACGCCACACTGTACTTAGCTTCATGAGAAGGAAAATGTGGATAGTTTGTCATTTTCTATGTTGTTCCAAAAAATACAGTATCCAAGTTTACGAAGCTGCAGTGTTTTATCGGAACTACCCACTCTCCTGAGAACAACGATAAGGCAGTAGCGCTAGAACAAATTGCGGCTTCACGCCACACTGTACTTAGCCTCATGAGAAGGAAAATGTGGATAGTTTGTCATCTACTCTGTTGTACCCAAAAATACAGTATCCAGGTTTAAGAAGCTGCAGTGTTTTATCGGAACTACCCACTCTCCTGAGAAACAACGATAAGGAAGTAGCGCTACAACAAATTGCGGCTTTACGCCACACTGTACTTAGCCTCATGAGAAGTAAAATGTGGATATTTTGTCACCTGCTCTGTTTTTACCCAAAAATACAGTATCCGGGTTTGCGAAGCTGCAGTGTTTTATCGGAACTACCCACTCTCCTGAGAACAACGATAAGGCAGTAGCGCTACAACAAATTGCTGCTTCACGCCACACTGTACTTAGCTTCATGAGAAGGAAAATGTGGATAGTTTGTCATTTTCTATGTTGTTCCAAAAAATACAGTATCCAAGTTTACGAAGCTGCAGTGTTTTATCGGAACTACCCACTCTCCTGAGAACAACGATAAGGCAGTAGCGCTACAACAAATTGCGGCTTCACGCCACACTGTACTTAGCCTCATGAGAAGGAAAATGTGGATAGTTTGTCATCTACTCTGTTGTACCCAAAAATACAGTATCCAGGTTTATGAAGCTGCAGTGTTTTATCGGAACTACCCACTCTCCTGAGAACAACGATAAGGAAGTAGCGCTACAACAAATTGCGGCTTCACGCCACACTGTACTTAGCCTCATGAAAGGGAAAATCTGGATAGTTTGTCATCTGCTCCCAAATTGCTTCTAAACAGTTATTGTAGCCTGAACACTGTACATTACGTTTCGTGTATTTAAATAATAAAACTATCCATAAAGATGGCATATCAGTTGTTTAAATATCTTAAAATACGACAATTCTTTCCAAAACAGGCCGAGTGAACACGTTAAAATCAATAAAACGTTAGTAAATATGAAAAAATCATGGACCCTTAAAATTATAACAGCTCATATTATTACATGAATGAACGAATAACATAATTGATACATTCCTATTCTTGTAACTCTCTTTGCAAATGAATCGTTAAAAATGTATGTACAGTTAAATGAGTTTTTGTTGTAAAGTGAAGTTAATATTAATGATTAATGTGCAATATTCAAAATTATGTTCATTTCACGTTTCTTTATAAACCATATCCACCGATATTGCATGTTTAGTATTATATAAAGCTTCGCAAAAATAACTATTCAGACATAGCCTAGAGTTTATAACTCCGTATGACGGTTTTCATACAGGATAATCAATATATTAGAGGATAAAACCTTTAAAAATTATTATGTCCCAGATTCTGAGTAAATTAAAGTCAGAAGTTTTGTTTGTATAGCAGACTATTTTATTTAAATGGGTTATATAATTCCTAGTTACAACGGTTTCAAGTCACGCTTATTGCACACACGACTAAAGGGAATTTCCGTCACTTTAAACCCACCTTTTCAACTTTCCATCGAACTCCTTTCTATAGCCCTATACTGGTGAGTAGAGATTTATGTTCTCTAGATGTTTCTGTTCATGTAGGTGCCAATTTTTCAATAACACTCTAGCTCCTCACAAGACTTCAACTAGCAACGAAATAAATGGGCGTTAGAGCTAAGATTTATTTCATTATAGACTCCTGTCAAGCTTTCAAACTCGTCATTATGGACACTTCTTGTATAAATGCCAATTACTAATATTCCATCTACTGTATTCGTAGTAAAATTATAACAAAATTATTTTTTTCGGACACGTTTGCAGTGGTTAACAATATACCGGGTGTCCCAAAAGTCCCACCCCCCCCCCCTTCTAACTTTTGAACGGAATTAAACAAACCAATATCCTTTGGGGGTTAGTTATATAATTACAAATGATGATTTTTGCGCTACACGAGAACTTATCCCCTCAACCCAAAATGGGGGGTTGGGGGGTCAAGTCAAAATTTTTAAATGCAAACCCCATCAAATGACACTTCATTTTAAAGGTCTTTATAAAAGAAGAACAATGCCACAGACTAAAGGTCTCTATCTCAATCCAGTACGAATCAATGGCTTGTTGGGGCAATTTTGGGCATTTACTTTGAGCTTATAAATTCAATTGATTGGGGTTTGCATTTAAAAATTTTGACTTGACCCCCAACCCCCCATTTTTGGTTAAGGGAGTAAGTTCTCATGTAGCGCAGAAATCATCATTTGTCATTATATAACTACCCCCCAAAGGATATTGGTTTGTTTAATTCCGTTCAAAAGTTAGAAGGGGGGTGGGACTTTTGGGACAACCGTATATAACAATATAGCAACTTTCTGTCGCTTATTGAATTCTCTGTAAAATTAATAACAGGCCGAATTTATATAAGATCCTATCAGTAACATAACTCCAATCGCTTGACTAATTTCTAAACCTCCTTTTGCGGATGTCGGGCCTTGATAAAACTGTATCAACCGATAAAACCATAAGGTTAAGGTTTGTTGAGATCACTTCATTAATAAGACTCGTACAATTGCTGGAACAGTACTTTTTATCCAGAGGCTCTGCTATTTTAGTTCTAATTGGGAATTGTATATAAAAACTTGTGTTTTTTATTTACTAGTGAAATTTATGTGCTAAATTTTGTGTATCATTGCACAAAATATACGTTTGACAGAAAAATGTTAATGTTTACTGTCACATGGGTCTACACACTAGCATTGCAATTTATTGTTGCGAGGATTTACTAAGCTGAGCCAAATTCAAAAGTTCTGAAGTATTACAAAATTTTGAAATACTGTATTAGATTCTTACATATTTTTTCTACAACCACCTGATTTACTTTAGAGTATATGGATCAACAAAATAGGACTTGCTTCTACATAAAGTAAAGGTTTTGATTTATATTTTTATCATATAAACCAAAGGAATCTGTTTAAAATTAGTTAGCAAAAGGTTTCCCTTGTTTTAATAAAACGCATCAATATCTCTTAGTCACTGTAACGAAATGTGAATAAATGTGGGAAAGAATGAGCTGGAAAGTATTACCGACCACATAATGGTGCTATCTGTGTGCTCTCTACAGAACTACAGCATGAAATAAAAGTGTAATTGTTTAATGAAACATAAATTAATTCTCTGCATTGCAATGTGAGGAATTAATAATTAATTATAAAGAGCAAAATATACAGCTTTATTTCGCCCTGTCTACTTATTATAAACACACTTATTATTATGCCGTAAGGTATAAAAAAACACCGAAAATACGTGTTTTGGTGGTAAAAAATTATTGATTTCTTTTAATTCTGAAATGATCTTTTACTACTATCGTATGAAAAGTCACTGATAACTAAACACCAGGATAACTTCTACAGCTTAGAATTTTGTGAAATAACTTTGTTTTATAACCATGTTAGAACTTCTTAAGTTTTCTTTCTCATAGTCAAATCATTTTGGTTTTCTTAAAAATGGGTTTCCACGGTACGTTATCAACGATTTGATTTGTGAGGGATGAAAATACACAATAAAAACGCTTAGCAACTCACGTACAGCCCTAACTCCGCCTCAAAGAATAAAGACATATTTCATTTTATTTTTTATTTTTTTGCCTACTTGTCTGCAGATGTCGCAGGTCTGCAGATCTCAGTTTTATAAATCTATACGCTATCTCCGGATCACTATCAAGCAAATATACCTAACATGTTATATTCTGAGCAACATAGAAGAATAAATCAGCTTAAAAGAAAATCGGTTATTGACTTCTCTGCGTGCAAAAACGTTCTCTTATTCCCAAATGCAAAATGCTAAGCCTGTATCATGGCTTTAAATACGAGTATATTTTAAACCTGCGACCCATTTCAGCAAATAATGAATTTTCAACTCGTTACCTCTCAGATATTTTAAATACAGCACACTTTTTTCGTTACTCCATCAGTATTATTATAAAATGCAAACATCATAAACAATAAAGCCATCTCCTCCATGAAACACTTAATTTCTTAATGTAACTTTCCTAATCCCTCTCTTTTCTTGCCGTCCGAACACTTGACTCAGCTCTAATTGCCTGTCAGAGTTAATGTTAACTGTCCTCCGTCAGAAAGGGAGAAATTTACTAATCAGGAGATATTTTCCATTTGTTCAAAGACAGTTGTAAATAAATTGTTTTAAATGTAGCTCGTTTCAATGATAAAAGATTTTTATTATGAAAATTTATATACCCTCAGTGTATATCCTTACTGTTTGATGTTACTTGAATTTCCTTAACAGTGTCTTAACTAAATCTAAATCATAACTAACATTTGTAGCAGCACAGTTTGACTTCACTCACAGATAAATTTGCCATTGTATAAATACTACCATTACGTTTACTTAATAATAAAGTATCAAGTTAAATTTATGTTAACAATATTACTTTAAACTATTATTAGTTAATTTAATTTGTTGAACTTTTTCAGATTATTTTTCTGTTTTAAGTCTTTTCATGTATTTATTCACATTATAATTAAATTTAAACTGAAAAGCTAAATATAAACTGAGAAACGTTTGAAAATAAAAGGCATGTTATGAATTGATTTGATTGACGCAGACAACGTTCACAAATATATAAACGATTAAATCATTTATTCACGTAGCCAATCTAATATTAATTTACTCATTATAAGGATAACGTAAGTGAAGCATAACACGTGTTTATATAATAAAATAAGTACTAATACATGCTTAATTGTTTTTAATTTAGTAAACTATTCAGTCCTGGAGTTTCAATTTCTATGTGTGATAAAAATAATATTGTACATTATAAATCTTAATAAAATGTCTAAAACTGTATAAGTATTTAACTACTGTACTTTATTTCTTTCTACCACGCTTAAACTAATAAATGAATAAATTAGCTTCATATATATATATATATATATATATATATATATATATTATATTACATTATATATATATAAAATTGTATAAGTGGCAACAGCCTTATTTAATTTCGATAAACATTGAATCGCAAAAAGTACTTGCTCCGCCGGGACTCGAACCCGGATCTCTCAATTCTTATTGTTTATTGAAATTAAATAAGGCTATTGCCACTTATACAAATTTAATGCAAATAAAAGTCATTTGACAGGTATTTGGTCTTCCGATAATATATGTTAGTTCGGTTATTTAAACGCATATGTGACAGATACGGCCAAATACAAAATAATTGAATCGGAAAAAGTAAGTGCTCTGTGGTCTAATGGTAGCACATTTCACCCGGCAAGTGAGAGATCCGGGTTCGACTCCCGGCGGAGCAAGTACTTTTTGTGATTCAATGTTTATTGAAATTAAATAAGGCTATTGCCATTTATACAATTTAATGTATATATATATATATATATATATACATAAGAGAGAGAGAGAGAGATCAAGTATTAGAAATATACATTTTTGAACTATGGGATATACTGCTTAAAACATAGTTACAAGAAACAAACAATAAATCATTTGTCATTACATATAATTTTTATCTTATTATTTATTATATGATATATTTAGAAAATATTTGACTAACCATATTATTTTATATATTGGTACGAATCAAACTAATTTCATAAAAATAACTCCATGATTAAATATGCACTTTCAAAATAACTATGTGTCACAAATTATCAATATCAATCAATGTCAGCACATGATCAATATTTAAAACATTCTCATAGCCGATATCTACAACCGGCAAGACCTCTTCATATGATTGAAACTTGATTATTTCTCTAAAGGAAGTACGATGCAAATTAAAACGTTTGGTTGAGTTTGATTTTCGTGTATACAAGCCTACAACGGTTATATAAATAGATCATAGTTACAATGTGTGTCATAGTAACGTTTTCTATTAAAAAGAATGAGATTGGATTGTTTGTCTGAAGGAAGTGCAATGGAAATTAGAGATCTTTGTTCAGGTTTCACCTTCTGTACATAACATTTAGCTTCAAATTTCCATGTGAATAGTTGTAAGAAGCTATATAAATTGGCATCAAATAAGTTAGAGTATGTTTTCGATGTTGTGGAAATACAGAGTGATGAAAGAATATGTTATGAGGGAACAACTAGTGGTTTATTATTAGCTTAAACTAATATGTACTAATTATCTGAAACACTGAAGCAACCTTAGATCATTATTTATTCAAATGAATCGTTATTTTGCTCATCCAGAAATCGTACTTCTCTGCTTCCCAACATACGTCAGAAAGTTGGAGCTTCACTGACTTACGAAGGAAATATTGAAACTGACAAATGGGTAAGAAACTTTTTGGTCGCTAGTGCAACTTTTAATGCTGAAGATATATTTGACGTGATTTATTTGATAGATAAATATAACAGACCCTGTATAACAAATCAAAACATACCTATAATGTTCTAGTTTCAAATGTCGTATGCAAGTAATGGAAAGATTTATAATACTTGTGAAAAGAATAACTTCTAATTACTTATGATCCAAGTGGATCAAATAGGTATGAATATTACCTTACACCCAGTAATAAGCTTCAGAGCTTCAATTTTTAACTTATAAAACACAACAGTTAGGTAATGTACTAATTCATTTATGATAGTGTTTGGAAAAATGAAAGACATGAATGGAAAAAAAAATTATATTTTAGCATTCCATTTGTTTGATGGAACCTTTATTTCTTCACCAAAAAAATCATAGCATGAGCATTTTTGTAAACAAACGTTTTGGACTATAAAAGTACTAGCTCATATACGAATTCATCTTACTATATAATAAATGTAATAATTAAAGACTAGGACAGGGTTTGAACAGAACAACCGAGCGATAATGTAGTATGTAGTTTCACCAGGATGAATAAAATATCAAACTGAATGTTTCAGACAGCTTTCCTGTGGTGAATATTTTTCATAATCTCATAATGAGCCACGTTGTATAAACTAGTAGCCTTCCTTCTTCTCTCCATGAACTGCTGAAGTGAAATTTCGAGCAGTGGTTATAAAAATATCAAACTAAATGTTTCGGACAGCTTTCCTGTGGTGAATATTTTTCATAATCCCTTAATGAGCCACGTTGTATAAACTATATAGTAGCCTTCTCTCCATGAAATGCTGAAGTGAAATTTCTAGCAGTCGTTATAAAAATATCAAACTGAATGTTCCAGACAGCTTCCTGTGGGGAATATTTTTCATAATCTCATAATGAGCCACGTTGTATAAACTAGTAGCCTTCTTCTCTCCATGAACTGCTGAAGTGAAATTTCTAGCAGTCGTTATAAAACTATCAAACTGAATGTTTCAGACAGCTTTCCTGTGGTGAATATGTTTCATAATCTCATAATGAGCCACGTTGTATAAACTAGTAGCCTTCTTCTCTCCATGAACTGCTGAAGTGAAATTTCGAGCAGTCGTTATAAGAATATGAAACTGAATGTTTCAGACAGCTTTCCTGTGGTTAATATTTTTCATAATCTCATAATGAGCCACTTTGTACGAACTATTAGCCTTCTCTCCATTAAAGGCGGAAGTGAAACTCTGAGCAGACTTTATTAAAATGGCGCCGTCTCAGAAAGTAATAATGGTTCAGCTTCTTGAATGCCAAGCAATTAGTTAGATTAAAAGATCTAATTTTACTTAAATTAAATTATTTTCTTACAATTAAAATGTATTAGGATAACATTTCTTTGTTCAAAATCAATCAACACACTTATCAACTATGCAATTATCGTTAGCTATTAATTTTGTTTGATACATTAATATATGTGTACCGAACGACTCCCAGTCAGTTACGTATTTAGTAGTCAGTATATATTCAGAAACAGTGTACTCCAAAGCAAACCTTTTGATGCTTAATATGTACTTACAATCACTATGAATTAAGCTTCAGTTGCACTGTGGTACACCAGTGCAATTTACAACATTTATGTACCAAAGCAAAGGTTTATCTAATGCTTAGCTGCAACTGAGCTCTAGCTAGAACATACCTAAGGTGATTCAATGCAAATGTCGAATTTAACTACATTTTACCTTCGGCTCTGAGCATTAAATTGACCCTTTCCAACATTATTATAGCTACATTATTTGTAGAAACCTTTGTTGTACCGCGTGCTTTTAAATCGTTTCTAAAACATTGGAGATCTCTTAATTGTACGCCTGATGAGACAATAAGAACATCTCTTAATCTAGATTTAATTGATTTTTCAGACTAGGTGTCTCTGATGTTGAAACAGTGCAAAGACTTCGTTTTTAACGTCGAATTTGAAGTACAATATTGTGGTTTGTTAAAAAAATTATGTCAAATCCAGAAAATTAACATTTCATAAAAGTTTTAAAGCATTGTATTTCTTTATTTGATACTAAAACGAACGGAGTCTGATTTATTAAAATAGCGTAAAAATAAAAATGATATGACATTTTTCGTATGCCATTAACATGTAATATTGTAAATTGCCATATTAAATTTATTTATTTATTATCTATTATTATACGAAATAAATAATAAAGTTTGGCGGCCTACCACACTCCGCAATCCGAGACATTGTTAAACGAAATAAAATAAAGGAACTGTGTAGTATTTCTCATAGTAAAAATTTTTCTCATCTGTATGAATGTTTAATACAGAAAACAAAATATTGCCAGAAAGGCTGGAATAACCAGAGTATTTCGTGGGAAAGGTGTTCAATGTAAAAGTTTAAATTTTGTTCGATTTTACCTTCCGCTAGAAAGCCCATACTGCAAGAGATGGCTGTGTACAGTTGATGGTACACCTGCGTCTCTGATATTTGCTTGAAGTAACTATGCAGTAATGGGACACAATGTACAGGAAGACGGACAACCCATCAGTTCCCTGTAGCGAGAAAGAGGGTAGCCTCAATACTACAACTCACTTAGTGAGGGAGTACAGACAGTCGCCGTACAGTCCGTGTCACTTACAAGTACATACGTTTAGAACGTCTTATCGCCGCCTGGCTGTGATATGAGCTCAAGTTATAACTCATGGCTTGGACCATTAATTATTGACCCAGTTGGTTGTAATGCATTCAAGGATCAAGATAATAGCCACTAAGAAATTATTACTATTTTCATCATTCGTTCTAGAAGGTACTTGCTGTTTCAATCTACTTTGGATCTCTACAAATAGTGTAGACCTCATATTTCAAAGGTGTTCTATCACACCTTCAGTTTTCAACATTGTTCAAAGGTGATTACAATCTTAAGGTGAAATCGAGCAATATTTCAACTTTTACGTGATCTAAAAGTTTAAAATTTGAAAAGTTACTGTTTGAAATCCCCAGATACCGTATCAATAATTATCTGCTTAATAGCTACATTAGGTGGTTACCATGGTCTAATAATGCATATTTTTTTATATAAAAAATTAATCGAATTTAAATCTTTTTAAAACTGTTGAAAGAAAAATTAAGGAACTAAAAAGTTTAAAAAAATAATTTTCATATGATTGAACAAAAGTTAGATGTCGATACCAGTCAATATTTGAAGGTAGTCCAAATTTTAAGAATAATTTGTTTTAGACCTTAGTTATAAGTTACATAGACATTGCTCTCTTTTTGCAGTCTATCGATAAAGTGGTTCCATAAACAACAAAAGGAAACAGTCAAGCAGTTTAGTACTGTACTCCATAGAAATAAAGAATTCTATATTTAAATATCGATACAGGTAACCTGTAGGTAACTGCCGATATTTAGTGAATATTATTGTACTGTTTATATGTATATAAGAAGTTATGTCCTCTATGAAATAATAAATTATGAATATAACTAAGTACGCAATATAACTTACGGGCGAAGTAATTCAATTATAGGATTAAACTCATAAGACCATGTTTTACGTAAACTATATTGTTTTAATGTAGCTTTACAGATGGCGTTCTATCTTCAATTGGTATTGATTTTTTTTTATCGTATCATTATATTTTAGTCATTTACAATTTTTATAAAAGAGATTCAAATTTTTTCTCTTCATCCATATATGCATGCTAACTTCAGAACAGTAAAATGTTTCCAACAAAGTTCAATTGTTTTCACCATTTTTTAATGTTGGAAATTTTTTAATAATGAAACTGTAACAACCTCTTCTGACTTGGTGACAAACTCGAAGTTATTGCAATTAAAACTTGTTGAAGAAACTACAACAAAAGTTTGCCCGTCTCGGGATGAGAGCAATAGCAGAAGCAATACTTGTTTCCACATTTCCAACGCGACAACATTGCGCGCTATCAGCTCGGTTATTACTTCACGCCAATGTTTGCGTTGGCGAGATCAAGTAAATTGTCTGCGCTGTCTTTCAGACGAATTGCTACTGGAACTTTAGCCTTATTTAACGATTTCTTAGAAAACTTTTTAAGTAAAAAACTTAAATTAGCTTTTGAATTTATCAAACATGACTATTATTAAACAATACTGATTTTTAATTACTTCTGTGTCGTTCAAATCCCAAACGAAACATCACTGTGTTCATGATAAATATTTTGGTTACCAACTGTATTTCTTTGTATCATGAGCTAAGAACAAAATCTCGTGTGTCCTTTTAACTAAAACCCGGTTACACCTAAGATAAGCAAGTAGTCTCTGGGATAAAGAGGTGTATATCTTTAGTTACATATTTACTAACAGTGCTTGGTAATTTTTAATCTGGTACGTTCACATGAAGATCTGGGTTATGTGGTATTGTCCGTACTGGTACCTATATGGTATTGTCCATATAGGAAGTCTCAAACTCAACTATCGTTAGTTGGAAAGAATGGTCTACCTTCTCTCTTTCTCTTTAACCCCGTTTAATCAGAAAAACATAAAAATTCGAGGGATGTCATGAAATTACAAATTTGATTAATTCTGCACGAATCAAAACTTAATTTTATTAACACACTCTCTGCAGTATTAGTTTAGAATGGATTTATCAGCCCAATCCCTCAGGTTCAAGGGACTTTTCTTATTATTCTACAATTCAAATGATTCACAAACTCCTCTAAATCGAATTTACAGTGCTTTCGATAGTGCAGTGATTTATTTTATCCAAAATTATACAACTAACGTCAACTAATTTTCAACCAAGGCTGTTACACTAACTAAATGCAGAGCTTGTGACCTGAATGAAACAAACACTTCTTTTATCTGGCTTAAATAGTTTAAGTTTCATCATGCTGTTCAACCATTTCAGTTCTGGAGATTATCACCAGCAAAAAGACTGAATTTATTCGTCAATTAAGACCCCTTTTCATCAAGTATAAAGGTGGAAAACCTCTCAATCATCTCCGTATCAACCCAGACCAAATCACCACAAACATATAAAAGATAAACTGAAACCTACGTAAAACGAATGAATCTTGCATGCGGCATCACATTCCGAAAACTCCCAGTTTGAATATACACAGAGGATGTATGCGTGCATAGAAAACAATACAATCAATAAACGTAGCCATAAGTGTTGTAGAGATAATAACCTAGGTTTTTTCCGAACTGATCTGCTCAAATTCCCGATCTGATTCAATTGTTTCGGTTTGCATATGGGGGCACCCATTCATAAAGTTAACACATATGTGTATCCTGACATTCTTGATCAAAACATTTCCTTAATATTAAAACCACAAGAGGTGCCAACTGTCACAA
Source organism: Homalodisca vitripennis (assembly GCF_021130785.1). Taxonomy (NCBI): domain Eukaryota; kingdom Metazoa; phylum Arthropoda; class Insecta; order Hemiptera; family Cicadellidae; genus Homalodisca; species Homalodisca vitripennis. The sequence goes on from NC_060207.1 coordinate 232,043,325, forward strand.
CTCAAAAGAATAAATGTGCAGTTTCAAACTCAGACATCCATATTTAGTTTAATAAGCAGGTCCATAGTCCATAGTATTTTATGGAATTTTAGCTTCATGGTATCCGAGAATACGCCGCCATAACACTCGTGTATACGAGTATAACATAACACTTGAAGTACGAGTATACTAAAGCTATTGTTTACTGTTTATCACTGCAACTACATTGTGGCTTGTATCAACTAACATCGTATTACCAAGCAATCTCAAACAGCAACCGCGCTATCCACTTATAGTGGGAAAAGCTGTCTCCTTTGTAACTTTAGCAGATTGAATCTAATCTCATAGTTTCATTCCACTGTTACCAACAACTAAGAAGAGGAAACCTCATTGAGTATGAAATTAGTTTTAAACATCTCACTTTGCGGGCTGCAGTCTTGCTAAAACTGTTCTGACATTATTGTGTCTGTGAGATGTGTCCAACTGGGTTACACTTTAATTTTCTTTTCAAACAGCAATGAATCTTGTTTAGACTCTTTATAGAACTTTAAACATTCATGGCAGTACGGTAACACATACAAAAATTAATATAACACCTATGTTATCCTAATCTTAATAATGTTATAAATGCGAAAGAAGTTTATTGGTTTGCATTCTTTCACACGTGACCTATTCAACCGGTAGTACTGAAACTTTACATATACATTCTTAGGGTCCGTATGTTAATATAGGTATATTCTTATTTTCAAAAATCCCTCCGGGCTGAGCCAAAATGGGGTCTAAATTTGTAAACAAGTATTATTAAATTATTGAAAGAGCTTGTTATATGTCATCAACTGTTCTGTGTAAACATTGTTTTATGGCAGCACAACCATATGTTTAATTAATTTAACCAATATTGTCAGTTTGCTTACATTTCATACTATAGAAGGAAAGCGTAGAGTAAGCTTGATAGTAGGAAAACTTCTTAATTCAAACTTTTTTCAAACGCTGTTGACTACAGAGTAAGAAAATATCCAGATAATAAAATGCCTTGGTCTTCGTTTGCCAGTCCCGCAATACACGGAAGGACCTCCGCCGCAGTGATCCATCGGCAGAACAAATTCACACAGCCCTTCGCCAGAAGAGGTTCCAGAATTCTCCCAGACGTTGGGCATTCCCAAAGTGTCATCCTCGAAGGTACAGATTAATCTTAAGACAACGTCTCTTATGAATAAGATAAGGAAAAGTGTTAGGAGGGAAAATAAAATAGTTAAAGAGAATTGTATAGGCAGAATAGCTGGAAGATCCCTGGAATTTCCAGTTTTAGAATAATGTAGTTAACAGTGGATGAGAAACTGATGTTAAAATTATGGAGCTTTTATGAAAGTTGAAGATAGAATATATGAGTAGGTTAATAGCACCGCAGCATTAGAGTTAATTACTAACGTAACTCAGAGGTTTAGCTATAAACAATATTGTAGGCAACTGCGAACCAACAATATATCAGCTTTTAACAAGTTATGGAGCTTTTAAGCAAGTTAAGGGTAGAAGTAATAGCACCGTAACATTAAAGCAAATTGGTAATAAACTTGCAGGTCTAGTTACAGCAAATTGTAGACTACTGTGGACGAGTAAGTTATGTCAAATTTATGGAACTTTTAAGCAAGTTAACGGCAGAATGTAGCTTACTAGCAACGTAACAATTAATCAGGTCTCTTACAAGTTTAGGTACAGCCAATACTGTATACGACTGTGCACTAGCAAGTGGTGTCAAAGTTATGGAGCTTTTAAGCAAGTTAACGGCAGGATGTAGGTTAATAGCAACTTAGGCCTAACACTATATTCAATTAGTCAGCTGTCTCACAGGTATAGTTACAGCCAATGCTGTAGACGACTGTGGACGAGTTAGTTATGTCAAAGTTACAGCGCTTTTAAGCAAGTTAACGGCAGAATGTAGGTTAATAGCACCGTAACACTAAAGTCAATTAGTCAGCTGTCTTACAGGTATAGTTACAGCCAATGCTGTAGACGACTGTGGACGAGTTAGTTATGTCAAAGTTACAGCGCTTTTAAGCAAGTTAACGGCAGAATGTAGGTTAATAGCACCGTAACACTAAAGTCAATTAGTCAGCTGTCTTACAGTTATGGTTACAGCCAATAACGTAAGCAAGTATAGAACCGAGAAGTCAAGTTTCCAATAGAACACGAGTAGTTTTGGACATTTGTGAGCTTTGTCAGGAGAATATATTTTTATAACTTATAAAATATTGTTTTATTTAGATGATAAGAACATTGTCTCTTGCTTAGGCCATTTGCCATGATACAATCAAATACAAAATATTTAAACACCACATTTGCACGTACATTAAACATTACATTATTTATCTTACAGCGAAGTGTTTGTTATTATACAAGTACATCTTCAGCTGACACCACACTATCAGCTGTGCCAGTGAGAAATCACGAATTAACTCTCTGTACACTGTTATAATATATTCCTCAGGAGGTGAAATTGCACTTTTGAACAAATACTTGTAATCTTATGCTAACCTTTAGTGGTGGTGGTCGATGTTGGAAGTTTTCAGTTGTTTTTATATTGTTTATGTGTTGTAGAATTATTGGCACAGTCCGTGAAGATTTAAACTGCCCTGCCCTTGGATACAGTTACATTTGTACCTTTCATACACGCAACACTTGTCTTGTCAGATTTTCTTCGGCTCGTTGTGTCTTTTCCCATATAGACGTAATAGCAACTCGGATTATAAAGACAATAAAAAACGTCCTATATGTCGTGTTTCCCACCGGAAGTAGACTGTTGAACTGTCTTCTGAGATCCACTACAAAGATATTTGGGCCTGTGAAGGTCATTGTGGAGCGTGATACTAATCGTTCTCCAGGAAGAGATTGGCCATGGACACGATATTATAATCTATATATTATGAGAATAGCAGCACATCAGATCGGTTTTCTATAGCCTTACGTATAATGATGTCTTTGAAATTGACATGGAAATGTAAATTGAAACTGTTTTTGTAAATAAGCATTTAGTATTGTTAATTTCAAGTTTTTTTTTAATGCAATAAATATAAGCTGGAAGAGAAAGAGAGTGTAGACTGAACTCTAACCTCCAATAAACCAACCTAACACCCAATAATGCTTCTTCCTCTTCACATATAAAACAAGGAAACTCTCCAGAACATTTGATATTCAATGCTGAATAGACCTGGACTCTCAGGTTTATCGGATGATTACACAGACAAACGATAACATTTCCAGCCTCTATTCTATAAAATATGCGTTGAAGGATAATGAGTTTATCTCTATACATTTAATACCTATATTAAATATAGTTTGTATTCGATTTATCTGTGCTTTGGCGTGATTTATGTCAAAGTATTGACCCCAAGACAGCTGTTCAAAGTGGAAAACTCAAGCGTAACAACGCGTTGAAACAAGTTTAAATTCTATATATTAAATTTATTTTTAAGACTAAAAACCTCGTACAACACTGCATAAGTTTAAAAACTATATGAACCATTATTCTTTTCAATATTTTCTATTTCAATACTACACTGAATTACATGAAATTATTATAAATTAACCTCCTGGAAAACCTCCACAAACACCCTGAAATAGTGTTGTACAAACTATGCATTGCTTTAGGTTAATCTAGAATTTTTACTTTATATAAAACATATGTTGTATGTTCACGTTGAAAACGTGCTATGTCTACTTTCATATTAAAAGCTTGTCAGTTTTATTCAAATAAAACAATCAATATATTTGAGACCATAGCCAGGGGTTACAATAAACCATTGAATAACAAGTAATTAAAGCAATATGGGACTAATTCATGGTATTTTTAATATAAATTAGCTGATTTATAAGATTTTAATTCCTTTAAAAGACATTAGCGTATTATATGAATTGTATTAGACGTCATACAGATAAATTTATTTAAAAAGTAACATTTTATAAGCTCATAATTGATTATTTAGATGTATACTTTCTTACATATAACCGATTTTATTATACAGTATATTCAATTAATAATGTTTTCTTTTTCCAACACAGTTTTTAGCCATATGATGCACCTACATAAGTTTGAGGCTGCCATTAAAATAAATAAGAAAACATTAATACAAAATTCAAAAATAAAAGTTTATTTTGAAATAATACAAGAACCAAATCGAGTAATATCGTTATATACATTCTAACGACTATTAATTTAATCATTAAATAGTCATTTAATTGGATTTAACACAAACTATTTACATTATATGTGTGTGTGGTGTGTGTGTGTGTGTGTGTTATCATTATTGGATTCAACTGTATTTAATGTAGAGTTGATATGCCATGAAATGAAATCTCAAAAACAATTTGAAGAGCTATGGGAAGACAGAGGAAACTGTTATTAGGTCACGTTTGGAGCTTGAAATTGCTGAAATAAAGCCAAAAGCAATAAGCAATACAATGGGCTATCGTTGCATCTAGATCATTCTGGTGTGTTTTAAGGGTGCTCCAATACATTGGTGCAAACATACATTTATAGTTTTCTCCATTAATATCTAATTTTAGAACCAATCGTAAACATCTTATTGGTGCTGTTATTGTTATATTAACTTTAGAGCAGTAAAACTTTAATCGTTTCAATTTTCATTTCGATTTTCGATTTCCATACAAATTAATGTTTTACTATACATATACTACTGATCTTTTCATTGCGTAATAAAAGCTAATTAATCTAAAAATTTAAAGAATTTTATTTTCGAAATTGAATTAATTTTTCTGTTTCTTTTTATATAATTTAAACATACGAGTATATCATTTCGATTCCATTACCACAAAATAAACATAACTCTAAGACTAATTATTCGTTGTGTAAAATTTAAAATATTGTAATATTATTTTATTTTAACTGTCGCATTAAACAATAAAAAAGTAAGTTAAATTGTATAATACAAGTTTTGATCGATTTTACTATTTTTATTTTTAAAATTGTTGTGTTACGCTCTAAGGTGTTCCACAGTTGTAATCTTCGAAGAATTCTATTCGTTATAAAGGTAAGCTAATTGTAAAATGATGAAAGAAATCTCCAAGTAAATCACAACCCTCCTGTTCGTAAATGTGTCATGCGATATTATAATCAACATTGGTAATAGAACCATAATTTGTTAATTTACATCGGTAATTTCTTTACTAAGTCAACACTTTCTAGTGTTAGAAGTAGTTGTGTGTACGTGAATAACATAATTAAGGCAATATCGTTTGCTGTTAGTATATTACGTCTTAAATGCAATGCACTGAACTCGTAGTTGGATCAAGACATAAACAACTTACATTGGAGCATGCAATTTTCAATACAAAAAGCTATTCTCGAATGTAAAACAGTATATTTTTATAATAGCACTGGAAGGTTCAAATCTCGACAAATCCGCTTAAGGATATCGGTGTGACTGGAGCACCAAACCCTGGCGTCGAGAGCCTTTTATCTATCTGTCTGCTACAGAGCTAACGCTCTCGTAGTATTCATTATCAAGTTTAGTCGATTTCCGCTCAAGCTCTTCAAACATTACGTGCAGCTTATCCATCCTTTACTAGAGCACTGTTTTCATGTTTTCCTATCCGATTGGATTTGAAAGTTCACTAAATCCAATTCAAACCAAATTCATCAACCATCCACTTAGTGTGATTGAAACTCGGTTATGAATACATGGGTCTGTTCAGGAAATTAGACGCCAGCTTAATCGTCTCCTTTTCATGCATGCTTCATTGTATATTAACTGTTAAATCTTCATTTTATACGGAATAAGACAGTTTCTGAAATCGACTCCCGTTCTTTCTTAAGGAAATTGAACTTTAAGTCAGTTACGTTGTAGAAAACATTTTGCTAGGATATACGTGTTCACTCCTGCAATTGTGTTTTTTACCGAATTAAACGTATGGCGAACCAACTTCCTAGCTACATTGGTCTCTTCAATATGTTTGATACAAGCTTCAAAAAAGCAATCCTTTACTGATTTGTACACTAATCTTTCCTTTTCCTTTACACTACCTGATTATTCCAATTCTTCTTCTTCAAATTTTATTTATTTAGTATTTATTATTTTATTTGTTTGTTCGATTCGGTTATATAATATATCTAAATCATATCACCAGTTAACAACTATTGTTTTTGCAAACTGGCTCAAGCCCTTGAGAGAAATTATTTGTTTTATTTATTTTTTTTTTTTTTTTTTTGTTAATTTAATTTTCTAAAAATATGACGTTTCCTGGCAACAGTGGGTGGCACTGAATTAGAATCTGGGTGAGACCCACCGGTAGTCCTCATGGCAGTCAACGTGTTAACTTTTATGACACGTAAAATCCAAGATTGTAGACCACAATTGAACAAAAGACTAGTTGAAGTCATTCTGTATATTTGGTACATACTGATAAAGGGATATACGCAAACGATTAAACCTTATATGTATGTGTATAGTACTATATACCAGTATAGACTTCAATTTTGCATATATATTTGTGTTTGTGTTTAGATATGTAATAGAGAAAGTGTATACGCTGTATACGTAAATTTGACGTGGAATTATTATTAAATTGTTCCTGATTCAAAAAAATATTGCACTATAATGCAAAAAAATAATTAAACTGTGTTATCTACTGCAGTTCAAATTCATACTACTGACTGAGTACTAATCACACAGGTTGATGAATATGCTGCTCTCTCCTCCAATGAGGGTTAACATCAGTCCAATAACGAGCATTGTGTATGTTAACGTTATCGTTTAACATGAAAGTTGCTTCCTCTGTGAATGCAGTGTTGTTTAATCTAATTGTATTATTATCAATGGTCCGCATCATTATTTTACAAAATTCACACAGCTAAAAATTAAACTTTTGGCTTGGCATTGTGAGGCCATTTTTTGGGTTTCGGGCTCAGTGTTGTGCTCGTTTTATTGATGGAAACCTTAATTCTGAGATATACCAGGAAATCTTATAAAATCTTGTTTATCTAGCTATCCAAGTAGCAGCCAACAACTGTAATGAACTTTTGTTCCAGCACACTATGGCCTGCGTGCGCGCGAGTATTTAAACAATATTATTCCAAATCGCTGAATAGGCAGAAGAGGAAGTATCGAGTGGCCACCAAGATTGCCAGATCTATCTCCACTTGACTACTTTGTGTGGTCTTATTAAAAACGTCTATAAAAAAACCCAATGGAATAATGACCTTAGGGAAAGAATAGTAGCGGAAAAAATCGTGCGTGAATCCATACAGCGTACCTTTTCAAGTTTTTACAACAGGGTTGGACATTGTCAAACTGCCCTGGGACATCTGATATAAAAAAACACAGGTTAGTAGGTTTTAGCCGTTTTATTCCTTAACGTAATTGTAATTTATTACTATACAAGGAACCGCCAGAGAGTGCAGTTGGCGGCGACCAATAGAATGGACTGGCCTGCGCGACGTTGCCACACAACTGCCGCTGCCGCGCGGCACGGCTGGCGCATTGTGGCTGATAAACCGCTGCGCTGTCACAACTAACACTGATACTGAACATTTAAAACTTATCAGTATAATTGAAAAACAATATTTAAAATGCGTTGACAGTTTGCTATATTTAAATTACTTGTATAGTTTATTAATGTTATTACAAACTAACTATCGATTAAAACAAACAAATCGTCCCGTCAGTTAGTCAGAGTAAAGTACTTGCTTATTTCCATACGATACAACAATCTTTTCAGTGATTTTAAACGATTACTAAACACACACACAATTAATATACATGTTGCTTATATTGGACACTGTATGACGGAAATTTGTCAAAGACAGTTTTTTGAAAAAGTTGTAAACGTTGTAAATAATACGTCGTTCTCCACTACATAGGGTTTTTTCACTACCGCTCTTACTTCCGGATGGCTGTGCACTTGAACAAACATCACCACACTCCATTTTGTCCAAATAAGGAATCACAATAACAAGTATATTACAATTTACACAGAAAATAATCGGTACACTTATAATAGCTACCAATAAACAACACTTAAAAACACGAAAACGTTCACCAACAGTAAAATTCAGCACAAAATAATATACGCGTACTGGAATTGAAGAGAATGCAGTATTTTCAACCGCCAGTGATTAAGCGACAATAGGCACTGACTGACGGTCAGAGACCGGAAGGAGGAAGGGGGTGTTTCTTGGAAACAGTATGACTCATCCGTCTGGTATTACCACCACTGCTGGCTGGTGCGGCTTTTGTTTACAGGTACTTCACCCGTTTCCTCCACATTTTCACTCGTCTGACATCATCTATTATGTACTGTGTTCAAATTTCATTGGATGTTATAGAAAACCGTTACTTTAGAATTTTATAAGAAAGTGCATTCATATTATAAAAAAAACTTGTGCTGTATGATTTTTCAACTATAGCCAGTTTAAATATTTAAATCACCCACGTGTGAAAACAATTTTACATAACACAGATTCAAGACTATTAATAGCCAGGTAGGAAAAATGCTTTCTAATGGTTATAAATTTATGAGTACCGAAGTGCGTAAAAAAACCGTTGCGGCAACAATTCCCACCGTTATGTACTGAATAAGTATATTTATGCAAAAGAATATATATTTCAGATGTATTTGATAACTTTCTTACCAAATTGAAAATCCATTTAACATAACATGATTATACTATGCAAACATGTAATGCCTTATTATATATCAGTGATAATGGCATTATCTAACTGTTAAATACGGGAAATTAACATTTTTTGCAGTATTTTTATGTTTTCTTTTTAATTTATATTTCGGCTAAAGATTTTAATCACACGATCTTCGTATATGAGTAATATAATACAATAATTTATTTCAATCCATTTAACTCAACATGGAAATAAGCTACAGAGATGTACTTTTTTTAGAAATGACCGTAAAATTACATTTTGTAATACGTAGTTAATTAATTCAAGACAGCTCTAACATTTCTTTCGAGCGTAACGGTTAAGTATTTTAAGAATGCTGGACTCGCGTGGCTTGTGGTTACAGCGGGGAACAAGTTTGGCAACGTCACTCAGTTCTCGTTGGCCGCTCCAAAGTCACGGGCAAAATAGGCTCCTCCCTCAACTGCACTCTCTTGTGGTTTTTCGTATAGTGCTGCTGTAACTTTACATTTAACAATTATTGTAAACTGCCCCTCAAAAAAGCCCATTTTGGGGATATGGTTCGCTTTCTTTCCTAGAGGTGTATTCTAAATTTCATTTTTCTATCTTTGTCCATTGAAGGTTGAGCAGGATCTATAAATGCATTTAACTTAAATAATTTCAGTGAGCTGCCATTTTGTTCTGGGTTGAGATACATAGGTCTATTTTCCACTGTTCTTCTTCTTTTATCAAGAGCTTTTAAGTGATGTGTCACTTAATGAATCTAAAAATTTACATTTAAAAATATTGAGCCTCCTTCCCCCCTCAGAAAATCCTATTTTGGGAAAATAGGCAAAGTTGTAACAGTGACTAAAAAGTTCACTTCTACTTCCTAGAAAGGTGTCCCGAGTTCCATCCCTCCATCTTTATCCGTAAAAAACTGAACAGTGTATCCATACAACTCACATTGTACAGAAACAACCAAAGACTGCACTTCGGAGCTTCATGGTATTATCAAAGTCCTCTTTTATAAGTAAACCGGAAAAAAAACAAATAAACCAACATAACCTCTATTATTGTAACCTAATAATATTATTAACCTTGAATTCTTGTAAATGTATTTATTTATCGCACTATTTCAATACATGAATTGTGTTTCGTAATTATTTCAAATTCAAAACAACCAGTATATACTGTCAAGAACATTTTTCAATTTGATAACCTGTAAATAAATTCAAGTAAGTATTAAGTTTACACTATTATTCATTAATTTTATGCAGAGTGGTCCCAAAGTTTTAGAACAATCTTTACTAGAAGAGGCTAGTTAGTTTTCTGTTGACTCAGTTGTATATATCTCTACTGGATATGAAGATCTTTGAAAATGTATTTCAAACTTAGGCAATGAAAAAAAAAACAAGTTAAAAAAATGCAAGTGAGTGTAAATAAAGACAAACTTGTATTTACTCTACACACTTCCAATTATTTGTTGATTTTTCAAATAGGTTAGGAAATGCCTTGAAACTAAATAGGGAGCATTACAAGCCAATTTTTTTTAACAATAATATTGAACTGAATTACATTATTTATAGACTTTTAAGAATATTATTGTTAAGTTATATTTTTATATATCAAAGAAATATACGCCATTGAAATCGTTTTAATCAAATGCTGATTTGATCATTCGAGTGATGTACGCTTATCATACTGCAGCCGTACAATGGTGGTGTACATGTATTATATGTTACAAGGTGTCAAGAAACGTTTATCCTTCAAAATAGTAAAAAGTGTCTAAATATTACTGCATTTCGTTTGTTACATTTTGTAAATATACATAACCGAGATAGTTTTTTTCATCATTAATATATTAATTTTTTAAGATATTAAAACAGTCAAACTAAACTATAACTTGAAATACATATAATGTAATTTGGTTTCAGTAGTAACAGCTGGGATTCATTATTCATGAATATCGGTGATTAAAAAATCGTGAATATTGGTGATTTTGATTGTCGTGGTGGCCACTTATTATACTGCAGCCAACAAAGTCTTTTGTGTTAACAATTCGTGAAAAGGAACTAGGCTAGTACACCTAGTTGAAAGGGTTGACACTAATACAACCAGGTAATGAATTAACATGCATTGAGGGAATTTCTCCCTCAATATTGATTTTATTTTTAATATTGCTATCCGTAACATTTTAAGTACTTTCGAAACTTAAAAAAAATCAGTAAATCTTGTGAAGTACGACTTGAAAATATTTACCATGTAGCCTACATTTGTTTTAGATCGTTTTAATTGATGAGGACAACAACCAAGTAAAAAAAAACGTGGTTCTATTCTGAGTTACTGGACACCTTTCAATTTTTAATGAATACAGATGAATCAAAACCGTTGAAGATATAACTTAGTTCTTCTTTCCAGTTGTACGATTTTTTTTAAGTGATAGGGGAATATTTATTTTTTCAGAATACATGCTGGATTCATGGTAATGCCAATTACACAACTTCCACAGCTAGTGATTAATATGTAATTGGCAGCATATAAGAAAATTGAATTGCTACCCATTTGTAGGGACTGAACAACTATTATTTTTATGAACGTAAAATTTTAAACACTTTCAGTCTTAGTACCTAAAAAAACTACCATGTAACTAAACCAATAAACTATTTTTCAGTTTATATTTGGGCTTTGGGACACTGATAACAGTCTTAAATCAAAGGTGCTGCCGCAGTCCAGATATTCATGAACAGATCCCTGGAGTTTTGATGTGTTTGACTACTGCCGAACACTTTAAATTAGTTTCTATACTAAAATGTGATGTGCTAGTTAAAGTTTATGTCATTAGGAATATTTTAAAGGTGGTTGTAAATCGAATATATTCACTTCCATTCCCTTCATTGTTAAATTTAAGTGAGCATGTGACTAAATTGTGATTGTTAATATTACTTCTTTTATACTTCTCAATAATTTCAGCACTAACATTTGTGGTGCTGAAGACAGCATACACCGTCAAGAATAATTTAAAGACGGTTTTAGATTATTGGTAATGTCCCAGAATCCGATGTTTATTGATTTTATCCCTCTCTGTACAATGGCCATGATTTTAGCACTCAATCATTTTCTTCTCTTTGGAGACATCCTTTGAGCAAATAATAACAACCAGTATGTAGAAGTTCTAGGAGATTCTTCAATTGAGCATCTCCCCACTTTTGTTTAAAAATGTAAATAAGTCTAATAACACAATTTTTACAGGATTGTATTGGATTTTGGAGTTGCATCAAAAGCACAATGACCAGTCAACAAAAAAACAAACTATTTTTGACGGGAGCTTCAGGATTGCTGGGTAGAGCACTCTACAAAAAGTTTTGAATCTGAAGGATGGGATATTTATGGCACTGCATTTGTAAGGTAAATAACTTCTGATCATTGCTTGTGTATGTATGTATTTGCAGAGTATTTTTTGCAGTAAAATAAAACACACCAGGTGTTTTTGTGTAACAACAATATAATGTTGATAAATAACTTAATATTGATGACAAAAGGTTACAATGGTAACATATCACTAAATTTTTTAATTACAAAAACTAATATTATAACTTAGGCTCTTTATTTCATGAGGCCTTTTGGCCGCCAGGTTCATAAAAGTATATTGTTTACATTATTTTAAAAACCGACTTGTAAGTGATTTTAATAATAAATTGGTTTGAACTGTTAAGATTGTAAAATTAAGTTAGTGAATACAGTAATTTGGGAAGCTGTTGATCACAAAACTGTAGTGATGTAAAATTCCTCGAAATGAGGAATATTCTCAGGGAATATCTATAAGTTCTGAACAGTTTATGGTTAATTACCAAGATAGCTAAAAAAAAAACTGTAAATTAATAGGTAAAAGCAGTAATGGTAAAACAAAACTTAAAAAATGAAATATATTTTTAAGTAAAATTATGGTACTTTGGGATTATACCGACCACACCAGTATGAAGGACACAGAAATATAAATTTATAGAAACAAACATGATAGAACGAAAAAACAACTGTTTAATTATAAAATTACAAACTTACAAGTGTTTCCAGGTATTGTGATCGGTATCGTTGTCGCTGTTATCTTATCTTTCTCGAGAATCCCGATTACGGCAGGCCGTGCGGCATCACATGATTTGCACAGTACATAATTGCCTTTCCATTACAATTCAATTTATATTTCTGATCAGCTCCTCTAGAATTTGATATTTTACTGATAGGTACTATCTCGAGGGATGTTTTTCTTTCGTCGACATCAGCGCGGGGCAGCCGAAGCCCGTGCCGATGGCCGGAGGCACTCCCATTTTGGGTGGCGGAGTGTGATCAAGAATAAAAAAGTTTTGAGTGTTTTTTAAATAAAGAGTTTCCTGGGAATTTTTAACTTAAAAGTGAATTTGCAAAAGTTAATAAGTCAATATGGTGAATGTATACGAAAATAAAATACCAACACTCTTGTACGTTTAAAAAATATTATTATTGATTTAATAAAAACATCAAAAAAAAATCTTGAATTTAAAATGTTATAAAAATCAAATTAATAGTCACTTTGTATTATCTGAAGGCCACTATTTTTGGTAGTTTTGTTACCAGGGACCTAATAAAACTACATTATTAGAAAGAACGGGCTTTATTTACTTACTATGAAAATTACACGTCATTATGACAATCATTTCTTGTTTTCTGCTTCCCAAAAGAAAGCTTTGTCAGCGAGAAGGAGGCTACACGTTCCCTACTACTATTTATAAGGCTGTATAAGTAGGTTTAGATTAGTTTATCATAAATATAATACTAGTACTGTAGTACCTAATTTCAAGATAACCAGTTGTAAGAAAGAATTTCAGTTTCATTGCTCGTTCAGGCAAAAGACGGTTTCTTTTCTTGTAATGTATCAAAGAAAACATACTAAATATATGCTCTGTGGACACCAGAAGCCACTGGTGCTCCCAATACTCATGGCTACATCTGCCATGTCACAAGTACCTCTCAACCTCCACCATGAAAAAAGCTTTATAATTAAAAAAAACTTCAAATCTAAAAATTTAAATAAATTTCCAATTTTTGGGAATCTCCCAGGCCAAATATATATTTCTGACAATATTACCATTTCATAAGTTCCCTCCCACTGGGAATATTCTTGGCCCACATCACTACAAAAATTTATACAATAAGTACTCAAATCTCTAGAACTGGAGGTGATGGAACTTTAACTTCTGGGAGTTTGAGGGATATGAATACTCTCAGAAGAAAAGGGAGTCTGGAAGCATCCTCCAAAACATTTTGAAAATATAAGTTCTCAACGATGTTTTTATACATTTCAGTAACGAAGGGGAAAGTTTCTGGTACAAATCAACTATGCTTATATATTCATAGAGGTACTAGAACACTGTTCCAGTGTGTTACACATCATATTACCTATACTTGATTGTGCATTAGTGGGTTTTTGGGTTTTTTTAATAATTTTTAATTTAGTAATGTAGAATAGAATAGAATCATATTTTATTGCGTTGACAATATATATTACATTGTATTGCAATAGTCAATAATACCAATTTTTTACGGTATTTATCTTAAAAACTAAATCCATTCACTCGACTTTCCATACAGTTGCACACAGGCACACATTCATACACATACAAAAAAACAAAATTTATAATTCGTGGGATCAACCCCCAGGATTGCAACACTGCCGCGAATATCAATCCCAAGTGTGCTCCATAAACTCACCAACTGAGTAAAAAGCACAAGACACCAGGTAGTGTTTTAATTGGGTTTTAAATTTTTTTGAATTTGTTTCTAAATTTAGTGTTTCAGGGAGATTGTTAATGAATTTGATCCCAGCTTGAGAAGGGAGGCGTTCAAATGCTGCTGTTCTATGCTGTCGGGCTCGAAAGCGCCCCCGAGCTCTTGTCTCGTATTTGTGTATATCACTGCCCTGCAACAATATACACTGAAATCGACAGTAAAATGAAGTCTCTAAAATATACAAGCTGGGTAGAGTTAGCAAGTTGAGCTCCCTGAAGGCACTTCGACATGACTCTCTGTTGTTCAATTTTGCGATGATTCGAACAGCTTTTTTCTGCAGTCTGAATACTCTTTCCAAGTTTGATATGGCACAACTGCCCCACAGAGAAATTCCGTACGACAGGTATAGAAATATTAATCCATAGTAAGCCATCATTAAGACATCAGACGTACAAAACTTTGATAAATTGTAGAATAGTCAATCAGAATTTATTTATAGATATTTATTTTATTCTGAAATGAAATTTGTACTTTACTTGACTTTTTACTTTATGTAATGAGTTCAAAAGTAAAGTAGTCTTATTTTACCAGACAAAGTTAGGGCTAAGAAGCCCTCTGCAGCACTTAACCTGGGGACCAACGGCTTGAAGGTGACTTTCAAACCACCACCAATAACCGGGCAGGTGGACTGCTTTGCAAGGACAGGATCGCTTAGCGGTCACCCATCCAAGCAGCAGCCATGATGCACGTTGCTTGATGCAGTTATCTTGCAATAACCGTTGTACCCGCTATGCTACGCCATTGGCTAAGGATATCGATATCAGTGAAGTAAATTTTGTTTTACATTTTTAATCTCATTAACTTTTTCAGGGTTCAGGAAGGTTTGCACGAGCTGGACATTACCAAGAAGGATGATGTTGAGAGGGTGATTACAGAGTTCCGGCCTGACTTTGTGATTCATGCAGCAGCTCAGCGGTTCCCAGATAAAGTGGACTCAGATCCTGATGCTGCGAGACGCTTGAATGTCGACGCTACAGGCTACGTTGTGGATGCAGCAGGTTATTCATCGTTCTTCTCCCTTCATTTTTCAGCAAGTTCCATTAGTTAAGATCATCATAGTCCAATAACTACTGATGAGTATAGCCTAAAATATCCAGAATTGTGTTGTGCTGGGAAACTTTTTTTCTGGCCATAAATAATTCATTTATCAAAAGAGTGTTATTTACTCTTTGATCTATTGCCATAGCCGATGTAACAAGATGATGTGCTGCTATAATTTGCCTCCTACTTGGGAAAACAGTACAGGCACCTTATGATCTACTTGGAAAATATCCTTCTGAAATTATGATCTTCATAACAGCATTACAAGGATAGTTTTATGATAAACTGAAGTTTATTGGTTAAGGTAAAATATCATATTGACTGTCTACTACTGGTGCTTACAAAAAAGGTCAAAACAATTTTTTTAAATTTTTCTTGAATATTAACATTGGATCGTTAAAGACAATAATAATCAGAACATACCAATCATGAACGGGAAATTTTGTACACCCAAAAAATAAGTTTAGAAGGAATTCTGCACCGACATCGACAGTGTGAAAGTCTTCAAAAGCTACTAGAAAAATAATCAAGTCAGTCTCTTTACACCTCAAAGTGACAACTTGTGCAAAACAGATGGCTGTGAAAATAATATATTTTTAATTAACTATTTTTATTATTTATTTAAGTTTTTCATCATTCCACACTTTAAAATGAATCTCTAAAAAATTACTTTTAAGAGAACCTATGTAAGAGAAAAATATATACACTGATAAAACAACTGAGATATTTGTTAATGAAATGTAGAATTTCTAGAACGATGAATTCAGGGTAATTTTAGTTAACAGGTTTAGTTAATTTGTGAAGATATTGAAGTGAATGTATTGAAGTTTTGGCTTTTGAAAAAATATTTGGATAATAATGACCTTATTAATATACAAATTTAAAAATTCTGTATCTATATCTTAAATAAAGAAATTATTTTAAGAGGCTAGGTTTTTTGAAGTTGTATTGTCACAATTGTATTTTATTAGTGGTATTTTTATGTGGTTAAATAAAAAAAAAATTATTTTAACCTCTACACAGGCTTTGCCTTCAGGCCCTATGTTTTTTTTAAGTAAATATATATATAGGATATATATATACAAACTAGCTGTTACCCGCGGCTTCGCACGCAATGTTTATTACCGAAATCCTTATATTACTTAGTAAAAGCAATTATGATCTAATATGATGGGAGTCCTATACAAATTTTAAAACGTAAGTAGGCACACATCAGATATTATTTAAGTTCATGGTAAATAGTATCAGAGTTTAACTTAATTATTATATCATGTTTGGCACGTGTAGGAGCATTTCTGGTTCCAATTAATTATATACATAACATCACAGCTGAATCTGCCTTGTCATCCCGATCAAGAAAACACAAATCTCGGATAACACAGGTCTCGGAAACTTACTTCGGTCAAAAAGTGTATATTTCCAGTCTTTGTCGTATATTTCAGGTCTAAAATATTTCCAGTACCTAAAATATTTCCAGTACCATAGTAGAGTTTGCCTTGTTGTTCTAACGAAGAAAAAAAAAAAATATATATATACTTACGTAGGACCGACATGCCTACTTCGGTTAAAAAGTGCCTACTTAAGACCGTTTAAATTTACTTACCTACTATGTCACAGGTTAGCTTGCCATGTTGCCTTGATTAAAATACTATATACGTTCAATTATATAGTTCTCGTAAATCTATTTTGGTCAAAATCGTGTTGGCATATTTGAGTTTGCTAGGACTGAAAAGCCTATTACGACCTAGGGGGAAGTCCTACCTACTTCTTATGTACTACTTCCAGTATAAGGGGGAAATCCTTATTAAGGTTATGCAACAAGGTTTTGGACTGTAGCCAGGGAAAGAATGAATCGTTGAGGCATGTTAGTATTCATTTCTCTGTTTTTTCCATAGACCATCGTTAAAATGTAATATCATAATGTCACGGAAGTCCACCAGTTTTAAAGTAACTTATGTGAAAATATTCATACCTTTGTTCATTAAGGTTAGTTTTATAACAGTATTTAATGCATTAGATGATTTTAATTTGTCACTGGCGCAATCTGGAGTAAAATTGATATATTAATGTCTTATTTACTATCTGCATTACACTACCGATCAAGCACTGTAACTTTTCTTAACTTTTTCTTCATAAAAACCTTCCTCGGATTTCAATGGACATTTTACAAATAGAATTAACCGAATTGGTCCAGCCGTTATCAAGATTTGCGCTTAGCAACACATTTTTCGAATTATTTTTATTTATAAGATTGTCTAAAATTTAAATGTAAACATATGTTTCTGCCACTGATGAACTTCAGCTGAAAGTGCCAACAGCTGTTTAGGGTCAGTTAACTTTGGATTATGTGTCATAAATATTAATATTATCTTATCATAACATTCAAATGTAAACAAACTAATTTTTCAATTTGAATTCGACTTTATTTGGTGAAATGAATGCGTTTATGGGTGGTA